>NC_062557.1:16030652-16330652 GCF_016906955.1 Phacochoerus africanus
TTATGAACAAGTTCTTTTATATCATTTTTATTTGATTCCACATATTAGTGATCTCATATAATCTTTGTCTTTCTCTGACTTCACTTAGTACGATAATTTCTAGGTCCATTCATGTTGCTTCAAATGGCATTATTTTATTCTTTGTTATGGCCAAGTAATATTCCATTATACACACACACACACATACACACATACATATATACATATACTTATATGACACATTTTCTTTATCCATTCCTCTGTTGATGGACATTTATGTTGCTTCCATGTCTTGGCTATTATAAATAGTGCTGCAATGAACATTGGGGTCCATGTATCTTTTCAAATTATGGTTTTCTCCAGATATCTGCCCAGGAGTGGGATTGCTAGATCATACAGTAGCTCTATATTTAATTTTTTAGGAACCTTCATACTGTTCTCCATAGTGGTTGTACCAATTTACATTCCCACCAACAGTGTAGGAGGGTTCCTAAAAGGCAAATTTAAATAGCAAAAATTAAAAATTCAAAAACACTGAAAGAAAGAAGAGGCTAGTATTTTTTAGCTGTGTTATGAAACATGCTTGATAAACTGTACCTGTGAGGACTTCCAGCTGTATGTGTGTGCACATGCACGCACAGAGAAATTCACTGCCTGAGAGAATTGGGGATATATAACTTGGCTTTTTTGAAAAACTAGGAAGCCAACCTACTAAGATGTTTAGGAATGGTGTCTTTAAATATAAAGACATGAATAGGATGTAGGGAGAAACACCTTCAGTTTAGGAACTGGGCGGGCTTAAGTGTGAATCCTGGCTCCACTACCAGCCAATTATAACTCCACTGAGCTTCAGTTTTCTTACCTATAAAGCGGTGGTAAAAATACCTAAGTAGAAAAGTTGTCATTAGGATTCAATGAGATTAAATGTTAGTGACCTGTGGTGAAGAATCAGGCTTTCACTCATCACCGCAGCCAGGGATGTGTCTACTTTCCTGCCTCCATCCACTCTTAAGGGGGTAATGAGGTCTCAAAGAGCATGAGTTTTGGGATCAGTTGGACTCCAGCTAGAAGTCCTGGCTTTGCTACTTCAAAACTGGTTATCTTAGGCTAGTCAATGTCCCTGAGCTTTACGAGAGATAAGGATACCCATCACATTAGATTACTGTGCAGATTAGATCATATGGTTTATATTAAGCTCCTACCACAGTGACTGGTGGGAAAGATGCCATACAAACTGTATTGTTATGATATGTGTGTCTTACATACAAATGACCTTACATGCCATAGGTAAATGGGAAACTGGGATAACATGGAAATCTTGTGGGTTCCTATGCAATTTTTTCTCTAGCATGTTAATGTTCTGAAGCAACCAGAGTGAGCTTTCCCACAGTAACTACCTCTTTTCTAAGAGGAAGCCTTAGTACTCTGTGAAGGCTTTAAGGAAAAGCTGCCTTCTTTAGCTGCAGATAGCCACTGATTCAGTGACTTTAAGAATCACCATGTTCGGAGTTCCCGTCGTGGCGCAGTGGTTAACGAATCCGACTAGGAACCATGAGGTTGCGGGTTCCATCCCTGCGCTTGCTCAGTGGGTTAACGATCCGGCGTTGCCGTGAGCTGTGGTGTAGGTTGCAGACGCGGCTCGGATCCTGTGTTGCTGTGACTCTGGCGCAGGCTAGTGGCCACAGCTCCGATTCGACCCCTAGCCTGGGAACCTCCATATGCCGCAGGAGCGGCCCAAGAAATAGCAAAAAGACAAAAAAAAAAAAAAAGAATCACCATGTTGGAGTTCCCCCTATGGTGCAATGAGATTGGTGGCTTAAGTGCTGGGATGCAGGTTTGAGGCCCGGTGTGGTCAGTGGGTTGAGGATCTGGCATTCCTACAGCTATAGCTCAGATCTGATCCTTGGCCTGGGAACTCCACATGCTGCTGAGTGGCAAAAAAAAAAAAAAAAAAAAAAAAAAAAAAAAAATCACTGTGTTATCCTGTTTAATTTTGATGAAACTGATCCCTATTAGAAATGAATGCCCTCTAGGACTTTTCTCTCAAAAGAAGCACCAGGAGCCCCAGGGTTCAAGGACAGAATGCAGCATGCAAACGTTCAAGTTGAGATTTAATGGGACCAATATTTTATTAGTTTTGACATTGTTAGTGCTTGGGTTACAAAGTTGCATCAGCTCTGAGTGGTCTTATGAGGACTCTCTGAATAGAGTCCTCAACCCTTTTTCTTTCCCAGCAGCCAGTTATCTCGGTGAACTATTCTGTAGACCATGGGAGCTTTTCAGGAACACATAGGTGGTCTTCTAGCTGGGACAACTGTATATGTTCCTTTTCCCTGTAATGTTTCTTGCAGGATAAAATCTAAGCAATACAAAATGTAATAATGAAAACAATGGCTCCCATTTATTGTGTACTCTTTACAAATGAGTCAACACTCATTTAACTCTCAACAATCCTGTGAACTAGGGGCTGCTATTACACCCATTTTATAAATGCGGAAACTGAGATTTATAAATAACATGAGTAAATTGAGAAACTTGCCCAAAGTCACACAGCTAGGAAGTAATAGAGTGGGAATTTAAAAACCTGTGCCTTTTCTATGCGTTTAACCACACATCACATTGTTTCAGTTTGTCAGTCTTTTAGCATAAATGATAACATTTAAATTGTTTAATTTACAGGCGTTGCCCTATTAGAAAGCCTGTGTAAAGGAAAGCTGTTAGTAATTCACAGCCATTTACATTTCACAAGACTCGCGTTCCATTCCAAGAAATCAGGCTCATCAATTATTTGCATTTGGTAACATGTTAATTATACAAATAATTAGCCTTGAGACTAGACATGAACATGAAAGTATAATGAATAGTTTTGCTAATTGCTCTTTTCTGTTATGGACAGTCCTTGATCTGGAGTCTTAACAGCTCCAGTATTCAGCTTGCTAAGTTTTCCTCTTTGTGGAGAAGTCCAGATCAGGCATGACAATCTGATTTCCTCTGTCATGCCAACCCTGGCCTGTGGATTATGCCTGTTGGGAGCATTGTGTTGAGAAACATTCTGGGGGGAGGTGGAGGGCCATCTGGGGGCATCACATTGTGACAGATGAGTCTAAGTGTGGGCCGCAGCAGGTGAGTCAGATATGTGCTATCTCTGGCCTGAGTGTTGAGAAACTTATTTCAGCCTTGGGGGTCAGAGATTCATACTTTCTGCTCCCTCGAACAATCCCACAAATATGCTGTTTTCAGGGGTAGGATTATAAAAAAGAATTGGGGGAGTTCCCGTTGTGGCACAGTGGAAACAAATCCGACTAGGTACCATGAGGTTTCGGGTTTGATCAGTGGTTAAGATTCCGGCGTTGCTGTGAGCTGTGGTGTAGGTTGCAGACGTAGCTCAGATGTGGCATTGCTGTGGCTCTGGCGTAGGCCGGCAGCAACAGCTCTGATTAGACCCCTAGCCAGGGAACCTCCATGTGCTGCAGGTGCGGGCCTAAAAAGACAAAAGACAATAAAATAAAAAGGAACTGGACATGGAGTTCTCTTGTGGTGCAGCAGGTTAAGGACCTGGTATTGTCACTGCAATGGCTTGGGTCACTGCTCTGGCACAGCTTTGATCCGTGGCCTGGGAACTTCTATATGCTGTGGGTGCCGCCAAAAAAGAAAAAAAAAAATCAGATGTAGATTTGTCTGAAAGAAAAGCATATGTCGCCTTACACAAATTAAAACATCCTAAGTGCCCTAAAAGCAATAATAGTGTGGCACAAGGGATCAGAGGAGAAAAGAGGTTATTTGTAGGAAATAGGATGGCTGGGGCAGAGATGGGTCACCCTTCTGAGGTGAGCCTTAAAGGGTGGGGGCTGAAGTGAGGAGGGCTTTTTTGTCATTTTGTTTTCCTTTTCGGGGCAGATGATGAATCACCTGCTGTAACAGAAAAGAAGGAAATGTGAAACAGGGGTGTGTACAAAGGAAGAGTTCAGTGTGGCGGGAATGTAGGAAAATAAAGGAAGGTAGTGTTGGGAAACAAGGGCAGGCCCAGGTGGTGAAGGGCCTGGGAATACCAGATTAGGAATGTTCTAGAACAATATCTCCCAAGGTGTGTCCACAGGATGTTCATAGTTTTTACGTAACCAAAGGATCCTGTCATCGATGGAGAAAACGTATTAAAAACAGATTCCTACACTATGGGAGTTTGAGCTTTAAAAATGCTACTGTACACTATGAATTTCCAAGAGGGACATGCAGTTTGTAAAAATCCCAAACTTAGTGGTCACAGACATGTTTTTTTTTTTTTTTGGAGCATCTCAGATTAGCCTTCTGCAGGAGTTTTATGAAAGGAATGATACCCACAGAGCACACATTCAAAATGACCTGCTAGTTGACCAACTGACTGATCTTCTAGGAATCTATACTAGTGTTGCAGAAATAGGGAGAAAATCATTTGCCCCAAAGGAGGACCAACCCCCCTCCCTCCCTCCCTGTTACCCCCTCTGTATTGTTATAAAGATCTCAGCTGTACCACTCTCACTCCTGAGGCTCAGATTCCACCCCCCATAAAACCTTGTCTTGTCCCAAGGCTTTGATGGTACCCCCCCTTTTCTTTTTAATTTTTTTTTTGTCTTTTTAGGGCCACACCCACGGCATATGGAGGTTCCCAGGCTAGGGGTCTAATCAGAGCTGTAGCCAATAGCCTACGCCAGAGCCACAGCAACACGGGATCTGAGCTGCGTCTGCAACCTACACCACAGCTCACGGCAACACCAGATCCTTAACCCACTGAGTGAGGCCAGGGATCGAACCTGCAACCTCATGGTTCTTAGATTCGTTAACCACTGAGCCATGATGGGAACTCTCTCCCCCCTTTTTAAATTTAATTATTTCATATTGGAGTCTAGTTGATTTACAGTGTTGCTAGTTTCAGGTGGACAGCAAAGTGATGCAATTATACATATAAACCTATATCCATTCTTTTTCAGACTCTTTCCCCATGTAGTTTTTTACAAAATATTGAGTATGGTTCCCTGTGCTATACAGTAGGTCCCTGTTGATTATCTATATATAGTGTATATATATATATATATATATATATATATATATATATATATATATATATATGTCAATCCCAAATTCCTAATTTATCCCTCTCTACATTGTATCCCCTTTGGTAACCTGGTAACCATAAGTTTGTTTTCAAAGTTTGTGAGTCTATTTGGTAAATTAGTTCATTTGTATCACTTATAAAATCAGATTCCACATATTAGTGATCTCGTATGATGTCTTTCTCTGCCTGACTTACTTCACTTAGTATGATAATCTCTAGGTCCAACCATGTTGCTTCAAATTACATTATTTCATTCTTTTTATGGCTGAGTAATATTCCATTGTGTATATATATATACGCCACATCTTCTCTAAACATTCATCTATTGATGGACACTAGGTTGCTCCCTGATCTAGGCTATTGTAAATGGTGCTACAATGAACACTGTGGTGCATGTATCTTTTTGAATTACGGTTTTCTCCAGATATATGGCCAGGAGTGGGATTAGCTGGATTATATGGAGTTCTATTTTTATTTTTTTAAGGAACCTCCATACTGTTCTCCATAATGGTTATACCAACTTACATTCTGACCAACAGTGTAGGAAGGTTCCCTTCTCCATACCCTCTCCAGCATTTGTTATTTGTAGACTTTTTGATGATGGCCATTCTGACTGATGTGAGGTGATACCTCATTATAGTTTTGATGTGCATTTCTTTAATAACCAGTGATGCTGAGCATCTTTTCCTGTGCTCTTGGCCATCTATCTCTCTTCTCTGGAGAAATGGCTGTTTAGATGTCCTGACCTTTTTTTAATTGGGTTGTTTGGTCTTTTGGTATAAAGCTGTATGATATGTTTGTATATTTTGGAGACCAATCCCTTGTCAGTCAGTTTGTTTGCAAAGATTTTCTCCCACTCTATGGATTGTCTTTTTGTTTTGTTTTTGTTTTTATTACTCTAGGAGGTGGATCCAAAAAGATATTGCTGCAATTTATGTCAAAGAGTGTTCTGCCTATTTTCCTCCAAGAGTTTTATACTATTCAGCCTCATGTTTAGGTCTTTAATCCATTTTGAGTTTATTTCTGTATGTGGTGTTAGAGATTGTCCTAATTTCATTCTTTTACATGTAGCTGTTCAGTTTTCACAGCACCACTTATTGAAGAGATTTTCTTTTTTCCATTGTATATTCTTGCTTCCTTTGTCACAGATTAGTTGATCACAGGTGTGTGTGTTTTTGTTCTATTGATCTATAGTTCTGTTTTTGTGCCAATAACATGCTGTTTTGATGACTCTAGCTTTGTACTATAGTCTGAAGGCAAAAGCTTGATTCCTGCAGCTCCATTTTTCCTTCTCAGGATTGCTTTAGTGATACAGGTCTTATATGTTTCCATACAAATTTTAAAAAATTCTGTTCTACAGTTTGGAGATACCTTAGAAATCTATACATAGAACTTCCATATGACCCCACAATCCCACTCTTGGGCATATATCCGGACAAAACTCTACTTAAAAGAGACACATGCACCTGCATGTTCATTGCAGCACTATTCACAATAGCCAAGACATGGAAACAACCCAAATGTCCATCAACAGATGATTGGATTCGGAAGATGTAGTATATATACACAATGGAATACTACTCAGCCATAAAAAAGAATGACATAATGCCATTTGCAGCAACATGGATGGAGCTAGAGAATCTCATACTGAGTGAAATGAGCCAGAAAGACAAAGACAAATACCATATGATATCACTTATAACTGGAATCTAATATCCAGCACAAATGAACATCTCCTCAGAAAAGGAAATCATAGACTTGGAGAAAAGACTTGTGGCTGCCTGATGGGAGGGGGAGGGAGTGGGAGGGATCGGGAGCTTGGGCTTATCAGACACAACTTAGAATAGATTTACAAGGAGATCCTGCTGAGTAGCATTGAGAACTTTGTCTAGATACTCATGTTGCAACAGAACAAAGGGTGGGGGAAAAAATGTAATTGTAATGTATACATGTAAGGATAACTTGATCCCTTGCTGTACAGTGGGAAAAAAATTCTGTTCTAGTTCTGTGAAAAATGCCACTGGTAATTTGATAGGGATTACATTGAATCTGTAGATTGCTCTGGGCACTATAGTCATTTTGACAATATTGATTCTTTCAATCCAATAACATGATATATCTTTCCATCTGTTTGTGCTATCTTTGATTTCTTTCATCAGCATCTTATCAGTTTTCAGAGAACACATCTTTGCTTCTTTAGGTAGGTTTATTCCTAAGTATTTTATTCTTTTTGTGATTTTTCCGTAATTTCTCTTTCTGATTTTTTGCTGTCAGTGTATGGAAATGCAAGAGACTTCTGTGTATTAACTTTGTATCCTGCAGCTTTACTGAATTCATTGCTGAGCTTTAGTAGTTTTCTGGCAGTATCTTTAGTATTTTCTATGTATAGTAGCATCTTTAGTATTTTCTGTGTATAGTATCATGCCATCTGCAAGCTGTGGCAGTTTTGCTTCTTCTTTACCAATTTGGATCCCTTTTATTTCTTTTTCTTCTCTTATTGCCGTGGATAGGTCTTCCAAAACTATGTTGAATGAAAGTGGTGAGAGTGGACATCCTTGTTCCCAATCTTAGAGGAAATGCTTTCAGCTTTTCACCATTGAGTATGAAGTTAGCTGTAGGTTTGTCACACATGGCCTTCATTATGTTGAGGTAGATTCCCTCTATGCCAACTTCCTGGAAAGTTTTTTTTTTTTTTAATCATAAATGGTGTTGAATTTTGTCACAAGCCTTTTCTGCATCTACTGAGATGATCATATGGTTTTTACTTTTCAATTTGTTAATGTGGTTTATCACACTGGTTGATTTTCAAATACTGAAAAGTCCTTGCATCCCTAGGATAAATCCCACTTCATCATGTGTATGGTCCTTTTAATGTATTGTAGGATTTGGTTTGCTAGTATTTTACTAAGGATTTTTACATCTATATTCATCCATAATGAACATACAGTGATGGCCTATAATTTCATCTTTTTTATGGTATCTTAGTTTGGTTTTGGTATCAGGGTGATGGTGGCCTCATAAAATGAGTCTCAGACTGTTCCTTCCTCTGCAATTTTTGGAAAGAGTTTCAGAAGGACAGATATTAACTCCTCTCTAAATGTTTGATAGAATTCGCCTGTGACACCATCTGATCCTGGACTTTTGTTTGAAACGGTGATTTTAAAACTTCCAACAATTTCATTACTTGTGATTGATCTGTTCATATTTTCTATTTCTCCCTGACTCATTTTTGGAAGATCATATGTTTCTAAGAATTTGTCCATTTCTTCTAGGTTGTCCATCTTATTAGCATCTTGTTGCTTGTCATAGTCTTTTATGATGCTTTGTATTTCTGCGGTGTCAGCTGTGGTGCCCTGTTTTGAATCTCCTGTCATCTTGGATCCCAGACATGCTGCC
This sequence comes from Phacochoerus africanus, assembly GCF_016906955.1. NCBI lineage: Eukaryota > Metazoa > Chordata > Mammalia > Artiodactyla > Suidae > Phacochoerus > Phacochoerus africanus. The sequence goes on from NC_062557.1 coordinate 16,039,117, forward strand.
TGCCTTGCCCTCAGCTGCCTGATGCCCTAGCCCGCCTGGACTCTTTCTTAGCCACTTCTCTGACCTCCACATACTTTGAGTGCTTCTGGTCCTCCTGGTAAACTTTGAGATATCCCATCTTCAGGCTCTCACAGTTCTGGGATGACTCTGCTCTGGCTTCTGCCACTTGTGTAGAAATGAAGCACTTGTGCTCCATTCTGGGGAGCTGGGATCTTGCATGTCTAATAAACACCCTTCTTTAACCTTTCCTGGTTGTAGCAGCTTCCAGGTGAGATTCCATCATTTTGCCTGAGAGGGATGAGCAAGCAGACTCTAAACTTACTTAATTATCCCCTGTGGAAGAGAAAAATTTTAGCAGTGACACATCTAGAGCTCTATACCCATGGGGCTTGAGTCAATTGGGCAAAATTAAGTAGAATCACACAACAATCTAGAAGGGGCTGTGAAATCTCTTAAGTGTTTACAGATCATCAGGCTTTGTTGGGTGTTTAACAAGACGCCACTGGGGATGAGATTAAATGAGGCTGGATGAGTGGACAAAACCTTGGCAGATATAAACTCTGCTGAGAATAAGGGCATGACAGGGAGGAAAAGTACAGAAGATGAGACGCTGCCACTCTGAACCAGCTCATATGACCCAGAAAAAGGATTTTGGATTCAGTCCAAGAGTGTGTAGCAAAAATTTTGGGCCCCCAGTTTGGAGAAACTATTAGGAAGAGTAAGGAACAAGGCCGCAAAGAAAATATGACCTTTGTAAGGAATGTGCAGCTCTGGTTGATGCATTTCAAGTGGTCAAGGGACGGAGGTGCTTCTGTTTGAGGCCAGGATGACAGGGGACATGCTATCATCTAGAAAATTATGAATGGTACAGATGAATATAGACAAAACCCCACTTATTAGAACTAGGGGGTATCCTGAGATAGTCTCAAGATTCCAAGCAAGTAAAAAATGGTTGCTAAATGTATAGAATTCATTACCCTTCCCCCTCCTGCAAGAAGGAGCATAGGCTGAAAATAGAAATAACTTCCAAACTGCTTACATAACGTTGTGGCTGTGGAATTATCATGGATGACTGAGGGAAATGTGATGACTGAGGGAAATGTGATTATTGTGAGATAATAGGGAGGCCAATTGTGTCTTCTTAACAGACAGCCTTAGCCTCACTCTCAGCATCAGTGGAAAAGATCTTGGATTAGACCACATGTGCCAATCTTTTTTTTAAAAAAAAAAAAAGTGCCGGAGTTCCCATCATGGCACAGTGGTTAACGAATCCGACTAGGAACCATGAGGTTGAGGGTTCGATCCTTGCTCAGTGGGTTAAGGATCTGGGCGTTGCCGTGAGCTGTGGTGTAGGTCGCAGATGCAGCTCGGATCCCGCGTTGCTGTGGCTCTGGTGTAGGCTGGCAGCTACAGCTCCGATTAGACCCCTAGCCTGGGAACCTCCATATGCTGTGGGAGCGGCTCAAGAAATGGCAAAAAGACCAAAAAAAAAAAAAAAGTGCCTACATGAATGCATATATTGTAATATTATCAGGTGCCTGCCTTATATTGGGAACCTGGCTAGGCCTTTATATACATGACCTTTAATTCTTACAATAATGCAAGAGGTAGTAACAATCCCTATTTCACAGATGAGAAATGGCTCAGATAGGGTTACCTAACTATTCAAGGTCATACAGCCAGTGAAACAGAGGAGCCTGGATGCACTTAATGGTAATCCGACCTCTCATCTCACCCATTTCTTACATTTTCCTGTCCTTCATGGAGAAATTTGGCCTAGGACTACCAGCCCCAAATCCTCCCAAATGATGCTTCTATTCTTTGTTCATTCATTGCTAGTCATTATAGAATCAGCCCATTGGTTCATATTCCTGAAAAGTTCAAAGTACTCAGCGGGAAAGAGGACACTTAGAGTTCTGGGGCTGAGACATGAAAGGGAATAAGAGAGCCTGATAGGGGCCAGGAGTCCCTAGTGGCTCAGAAGGTTAAGAATCTGGCATTGTCACTGCTGTGGCATGAGTTGTATCCCTGGCCCCAGAACTTCTGCATGCCACAAGTGCAGCCAAAGAAAGAGAGCCTAATCGGGGTCAGCATTTCACGTGTTCTGACATGTAGCTGTCACAACACCCATTTTGATTTGCATTTTGGAGTTGAGAAGACTGAGTCTCAGGTAGAGTATGTAAAATGCCTCAGAGCCCACAGTGCACAGGTGATACATAGAAACCAAGTCTGTCTAATGTCAAAGCTACGTCCCTTCCATCTCTGCTTTCCTTCTATAGGGAGGCAACCTCAGAGATTAGCTCCATTGCTACAAACCTCGGGGGGGGGCCTCTGCTCTACACCAGGTCCACTGCCTGCTAAGTCTCTGCTGGGGGCGGAGGGTTCCATGCGATGCAGAAATTCTGGTTGGAATGGTCTGTTGGATGGATGCTCATCAGTCCCACCCTTTACTTTGTCCGCATTTTTCCTGGTCAGCTAGAGTGCTTGTTTTTAACAAGTCAGATGGCTCTTCGGATTTCTCTTAGGGTTTCTCGATGGGCAGGCGGCTTCTTTGTTGTTGGGGGGTGTCCTTTGCATCATAGGAGGTCTAGCAACATCCCTGGTCTCCACCCACGAGGTATCAGTAATATGCCCTCCCCCAGTTATGACAACCCCAAATGTCTGCAGATCTTGCCAAATGTCACCTGGGGTGGGGCAGGGGGTGCAAAATCACCCCTGGTTGAGAACCACGGCGGTCATTCAACAATTGGGGGGCTCCATGGTCTCCTTGCCTTTCTACCAAAAACCCAACAAACCAATTCACCCCTCCCAAGAGCCAAGGAGGAGAGGTGGTCCAGGGACACCTGTCAGGGGGAGCCTGGCTCTTCTGGTTTGGGGGAGAGAACACAGCACACAGATTGCTGGCCCTGTACTTACTTGATGCCCCCATGAGATGTGAAAAATGTAGAGCTTTCAATGTGCAGATGGCTCGTGCTGCTTAATTACCAGCCGAAAGCATGCTAACATTTTCCTCCCTCTCTCTGCCTGCAACAGCCCGCCAGGAGCAGCGGAGGCATTAACAACAGGGAGCGGTTGCCCTTTCCCGCATCCTTATCACACACTAATTATTTTATTCTAAAGAGACAAAGTAGAGAGAATGTAACATATGATTCTGATGACACTTTAAAAAAAAGAAAACTGTCTGCTTCTCCTAGTGACTAGAGCATAGGAGCTGGTTGCTAAGCAACTGGGAAACTGCAGACTCGGTACTGGCCATGCTGGTTTCGGAAATGAGCCATAAAAGGAATTCCCCAGTGAGAAGGGATCCCATACCCTTGCCCGGTTGCCATGGACACCATACATAAGTGATGGGTCCTGGGTTATAGGCCCTGCTTAAGAAAAAAAGATGTTACCCCTGCTCAAGTCTCGGTATGAGAAAGGTATGGAAGCCTTCTTCCCCTATGTGATCCACGCGGACACATCCCAGCCCCTTCCCCACGTGCTCCCCCGAAAGAGAGGTCTGAATCTAAGTGGCTGTGACATTCCATCCAATTTCAGCTCTGCTCTTATTTAATATGTTCCAGTCTTTGCTAGTGTTGGAAGGGCGTCTGCAATCTGGAGAGCAAATTTTTAAGCAAGCAAAGATGCCTCGGGTGGCAGACAGGCTGTTTGTCTGTCTATCATCCACCCCTGTTTGGGGGCCACAGAGTGCCCGGATCAGGCCCAAGGGCAACTCTCTCCGTTCACGGGTTCTATTGGAATTTTGCAAAACAAGAGATGAGGGGAGAAAAAGACAATAGCCGTGACTCCAAAATGAAATTGGCATGTCATGTGGAGGGAGGCACACAATAGGCCACTGCAATTCTGTCAGAAATTAGAAACAGACTTCAGATAATAGGAGTGAAAAATGTGAAGCAAATATAAAGATGTGGCGCATCACAAAGATAGATGTACAGGATGGGCAGGGCGGACTGGGCTTCCTCCACTAAAAGATGGAACAGACAGGCCTCATTGTCACCTACAGACTGCACGGTTATAGTCCGGAGATGCGGGACACTAGACTCTAACCCCCAAGGCCCAAAGAGTAACAGCATGCGCTCAAGGTCACAGAAGACACACGTTACCGAGGGGTGGTCAGGAAAGGGGAGCTCGGCCTTTTTCATACTGCTGCCGGACAAACGCCTCCCCAAACCGAGCAGCTTAAAACAAGAGTAATGATCTTACCGTTTCTGGGGGTCAGGAATCCAGGAGCATCCCAGCTGGGTGCTTCAGACTTGGGGTCTCTTACAGGCGACAGTCACGATGTCAGAAGGACTGTGTCATCTCAGGGCTCCCCTGGGGGAGGATCATGCACGTGGCAGTTGGCAGAGCCCAGGTCCTTCCTGGCTCTTGGCTGGCGATTTCAGTTCCCTGCTACGTGGGCCTCTCGGTAGGGCAGTTTACCAGATGGCAGCCAGCTTCCTCATGAAGAGCAGCTAAGGTGGAAGCCACAGCCTTTTCTAACCTAGAAAAAAAGAGAAGTGATGTCTCATCATTTTGATCATACATTATCCTTCAGAATTGAGTTACAAGGTCCAGCCTGTACCACAAGGGAATGGAGAGCCCATGAGGGCACAGAGCCCAGGCAGAGGGAACCATTGGCCCTGGCAAAGACGCCTTCCACAATAGCCAAGTGTTCCTCCAGGATCCAAGATAGGAGAGGGGAGAGCAAGGGAGCCGAGGAAGGGGCAGCTAGGAGAAGCTTAAGGGAGGGGGCAGATAACAGGAGGAGCAGAAACCAGTAGCAGAGAAGAGAGAGAGAAATTTGTAGGGCGGGAACAGGGAAATAGTGGAGAAAGGGAACCGGGGAGCTGGAACGAAGGACATCAGTTGTAAGAAAAAGAGAGAAAACCGTTCCTAGGTTTGGGCACCAAAACCAAGCAAACAGCAAAGAGAGTGGAGGAGCTCCCGCTGTGGCACAACAGGATCAGCAGTGTCTTGGGAGTGCTGGGACGTGGGTTCATCCCTGACCCGCACAGTGGGTTAAGGATCTGGCATTGTGGGAGCTGTGGCTTAGATCTGATGCCTGGCCCAGGAGCTCCATTTGCCGTGGGGTGGCCAAAAACAAAAGAAAGAAAAAGAAAATAGAGTGGAGGATGGATGGAAAATGAATTAAGAGTGGAAACAGGGGAAGAGAGCTGGGAAGCAAGGAGCAACGAGGTCAGGCAGACAGTGCGGGCCAACGGGGAGAAAGTGTGAGAGCCAGGAGGGCACTGGCTCCCGTTCTTCTGCCCACGGTGCCTTGCACTGTCTTGAGCAGGTATTCAAAAACCTTTTTGGCACCAAGCATTACTTCTCTGAAGCCACTGAGAAATTCTGCTGCGTTATTAGCTTCCCGGGAACTGCAAAAAGACTGGTTCTCTTCCCCCCTTCAGCCCAGCTCCTATCTCCCTGTTTGACTCTGGGCCAATGACTTAACCACGCTGGAATGTGGGGTCCTTATCAGCAAGTAGACAGGTTGGCTGGATGATCTTTAAAGTTTTTTTTTTTTCCTTAGCTCTGAAACCTCACAAATTACATATCAGGGACTAGAGTTAGAAGGCAGAGTAGGAGTGGGCAATAGATCTGATTGAGACACAGGCTGCCGCTTAGGCAGATCTGATACCAAACTGTTCTGGATTCTATTTTGCCCAGAGGCCAGTCCCTCAATATGTGTCTCAAGGGAGGTTCAGCACCCCTCTTTCGTAGCAGCTGTTTGCAGTGGAGACTCCATGAGCTTAATTCTCCTCAGCACCAAGCTCCCTGTCTGATGCTATGTCAGGAACTTAAAAAGATTCATCAGCCTTCAAAACAGGAGACCAACCAGGGCACGAGTGGTTCAGCTGCCAGAGTGCCATTAGGAGTAAAGACGGCAGCAGGACTCACCAGGAACATGAGGTGCCAGAGCCTCCAAGATATATTATGGGAATTAGGAGGCCGGGGTTTAATCCCGCTTTTCAGCTGTCAGTTTTGGAGCTGGTACCTACGAATAAAGAACAGCAAGGAGTTCCCACCGTAGCACAGTGGTTAGCGAATCCGACCAGGAAACATGAGGTTGCGGGTTCGATCCCTGCCCTTGCTCAGTGGGTTAACGATCCGGCGTTGCCGTGAGCTGTGGTGTGGGTTGCAGACGCAGCTTGGATCCCGCGTTGCTGTGGCTCTGGCGTAGGCCAGTGGCTGCAGCTCCGATTAGACCCCTAGCCTTGGAACTCCATATGCCGTGAGAGCGGCCCAATAAATGGCAAAAAAGACCAAAAAAAAAAAAAAAAAGAACAGCAAGACCTACCTCTGTTTGGCCCCTGCCCACTTGGGCAAGTTGCAGGTGGTCTGCCTGCCACACCATGGTCCATGAGGTATCTAGGGATATATGCAGGCACTTTCAAAAAGCATCTAAGAGGCAAGCCTTTGCTCATCATGGAAACCCACTGATGGTGGAATAAAAAGCTTGAGAATAAAGGTTCTATGTTTGATTCAGTATCCTCCATCCACTGAAAAAGATGGATGGGAGCATTCTGAAAAGGCTTGATATTAATTGGTTGTGGCCGTGGGTTCCATCTCCTAGTATTTCTGCACTAAAAAAAAAAATTTTTGAAGGAAATACTCCACTTTCCTAATAAGTCTCTAAATGCCTTTTTTTCTTTTTTTTCTTTTTTTGATTTGCAGGAAACGCACCTAGAAGACACTCACCAATAAAGAAGGGTTGTCTTAGTAATTCTCAGGAGCAATGGAGAGCCTACCTCCTCACATGTACTCTAAGCAGCTACGTGTAGCAGATGTGTTGGTGTCCTGCCCGCAGCCATTTGCATTGGGCTTGGCTTCCCAGTGCCAGCACACACTGGCCAAGAGCTTTCCTGGATTTCTACAGCCCCTACCCATCTAGGAGGTAGAGTACTAGGATATGATCAGCCACCCCCAGGGACTGAAGGAGCCGGTATATAAAACCCCCAGGTTCCTTGCCCTCAGGTGGTACAGGATCTGCGGTATGTCTTGACACTGTGCGCTAGTGATCCCTGGCAGGACTGAGCCCCGCTTGCCTAAGCAGTCACCTGCTCCATGACGACCTCATAGTGACTTCCTTCCCTTCCCAGTGTCACTTTCCATTCTCCTACTGGTGTTTCCTGGATATCATTTGCATTTAATCCTTTATCTCAAGGTCTGCTTCAGGGTTAACCCAAATTTCTGCTAGGGCAATAAGGAAGGAACAGAAAAAAAAAAATGATTGTTATTTAAAAGAAGGATTTCTATAAGCGGTGTGCTCCCCTGGTGCAGTTAAGAGTTTCTTTACCGCTCATCACCTTCCTTTACAGAATATGCTATGGGATAGATTGGGTAAGAAGTGTTGCCAACCAAAGACCCCTAGACCTGAAGGTGGAACAACTCTGAAATGAGGTTGCTAGGAACACTGACTCAATTTACAAAACTCCCATTTACTCACAACTCTCCTGGCAGGGGAAATGCAGGATACCTGCTGTGACTACCAACTGCAGCATTCCTTCAGATGCATGTCCATGGAATCCTCTGGAAAAACATGTTGGGGACAAGGGTCTGTTCAGAGGAGACAGTGCCAGAGCTTGGCAGTCCCCACACGGGATCATCTGGTTTGTCTCCAGCAGCATCTGCCCTTGTACCAAGGAGCGGGGGAAGGGAGAGCTGAGACATCATAACTTGAAGGGCAACTGAATAGGAAGCAGCTTACAGCATGTGGGCTCCATATTCCTCAAAAAGCTCATAGCATAACTGTCAAAAAGTGGCACTATGAACCCAAATTATAATTATGTTCAGTCCCAAATTCAACCAAATAAAGGTTATTTGCTCACCTGCCCTAGTGACCATCTCACAAGGGGGAGAAAAATACCACACAAAAACAAAATGTAAACTTGCAAAGCGGTAATAAAACTGGCCCAAAGTTATTCATTTCATGTCTATTTTGAAAAGCCTTTGATAATACCAGCCATTCCCTGTAAAGCTTCTGTTCTCTTGCTACAATTCCCTTCTGGAGATAGAAAAGGTTTGGCTGCTCTGCAGCCATTCCATTTAGGGAGATAAAGTCCACATTCTTTCCCAAATTTAAGTGTTTTTCATTCTTAAAAAAAACTGCAGAAATCCCTGACCACCTCTATCCAGCTAAGCCTACCGCATAGGCAGGGCTTAGTAGAAGTATCAATCTGAATCCTTCTTGTTTCAAACAATAAAATTCATTTAGTGGTCTTAACAAGGTACTTAAATGGAGCTCAAAAGCCTTGTCCACAAGGTGCTGAAATATTCCTCAAAAGTAGAAGATCCAGCCAACCATCTTAGCAATATTCTGAGGTTTCAGAGCCTGCAGGCCAGGTGGTCTCCCTTTGAGGTCTCCTGGGTGACACCAAGAAGGCTGAGCAACAATTAGTCCTTTAATATGGAAAGACAAAAGGGAAAAGAAGAGTAGTAGAAGGTGAGGAATGAAGCAAAATAACAGGAACGGAAGAGAAAAGGAAGGTATGAAATAACAAATGCTTCCACCAGCAGCTCATGGCCCTAAAGATGGGCTGGCCCTCATGTAGAACAAGCCTGTAAAGTACTGAGAAGCTACACACACAAAGCCCTTCCCATTTACCCACATTGGTCATTCTGACTTACACAATTTATATTCTCATTTTATGGACTAATTTTAAAGAGAGAAAGTTGTATTATTTGAAAGCAAGTGCATGATCTTGATAACGTCCACGTGCTTTTCATGCATCAGTTTTAAAACTGTAATAACTTGGCTTAGATGGACAAGGGACATAATCTACAACTGTATTTTGGGCACTTTGATGTTTCTTGCCACCACTGATGTGACGGTCACTAGGTTTACTTTGCCTCACACAGTTTACTTTTATATACATGGTGGCCATTCTTTGCCCCAAGGCAGCATATATGCCCTAAACTTTAATACATGGGTGCTTCAATTCCACTTCCATTCTTATCAAAAATTTCCTGAACACTTATGATAGGAAAACCACAGTGCTGAGCACTTATGTGGCTACAGTACTGAATGAGACATAGCCCTGTCTTTATGGACCTTGTCATCTGAAAGTGGAGGAAGTGATGGAAGGGAAATTAGACCCAATCAGACATATCCACTGGTAACTGTAAGACAATCAAGACTTTTATCTGCTTCAGTACAGGTTCTTTAAACCTCCTCTGGCTCTCTGATCGGAGCCTTTGTCCACCCCTTATCTGTTATTCCTCCCCATATTTCTATCTAAATATCACCCATTCTTCCATGCAGCTCCTTCCATAACCACACCATCTTGCCAGACACTCTTACAGTACGTAATCTCTTTGGAACCTCTGCAGCCTTTGTGTATTCTCCTGTGATGGAAGTTATGGCTGGAGGTTAAGATACCCCGAGTCAACACAGTCCATGCACATGTCCAGGGAGACCCTGAACACTGTGGAAACTGGCCTGAGCTGCTGGGCACCCACACCCTTTGTGCTACACAGACACTTACTCTGCTCTCATTTCTGGCTTCATTTGGGACTTCGCATGTCTGATTCCTCCCATAAGAGTTCTCCATGCTTTTTTCTGTATACTAACAAATATCAGAAAGGGAATGTAAACAATACCTTTTAAAAATCACCCCCCCCCCAAAAACCCTAAGAATAAAACTAAGGAGGTGAAAGGCTTATACATTGAGAGCTATAAAACATTAATAAAGGAAAGAAGATTCAAAGAAATGGAAAGATAATCCCATGCTCTTAAGTTGGAAGAATACTGTTAAAATGGCCATATTACCCAAAACTAGTTACAGATTTAGTGTGATCCTTATCAAATCACTGATGCCATTTTTCACAGAACTAGAATAAACAATCTAAAAATGTATATGGAATAATAAAAACCCAGAATTACCAAAGCCATCCTGAGGGGGGTGGGGGAAGCAGGAGGCACAACTCTCCCAGACTTCCAACCATACTACAACACTACAGTAATCAAAAAAGCATGGTGCTGGTTAAAAAAAAAAAAAAAAAAGGCATATGCATCAATGGAACAGAAGAGAGAGCCCAGAAATAAACCCAGACACAATCTTTGACAAGAGAGGCAAGAATATAAAATGGGAGGAGTTCTCTTGTGTCACAGTGGGTTAAGGATCTGGCATTGTTACCAGAGCAGCCTGGGTCACTGCTGTGGTGTGGGTTCAATCCCTGGCCCAGAAACCTCCACATGCCACAGCATCACACACACACACACACACACACACCACACACAAAATGGAAAAAGATGGCTCTTCAAGTGGTGCGGGAAAGTTGGACAGCTACAAGCAAATCAATGAAATTAGAACACACCCTCACACTATGCGCAAAAATAAATTCAAAATGGCTTAAATATTTAAACATAACTAACATATGACACCATAAAACTCCTAGAAGAGAACATAAGCAAAACAAATGGTACCAATATTTTATTAGGTCAGTCTCCCAAGGCAATAGACATAAAAATAAACAGATGGGACCTAATCAAACTTACAAACTTTGGACAGCAAAAAAAATTTTTTTAAATGAAAAGACAACCTATGAAATGGGAGAAAATATTTGCAAATGATGCAACAGACAAGCGCTCGATCGCCAAAATATACAAACAACACAAGAAAAAAATAACCCAATCGAAAAATGGCCGAAGACCTAAATAGACATTTCTCCAAAAAAAGACATACAGATAGCCAAAAATACAGGAAAAGATGCTCAACCTCACTAATTACTAGAGAAATGCAAATCAAATACAACGAGGCATCACCTCACACAGGTCAGAATGGCCATCATCAAAAAGTCTACAAACAATAAATGCTGGAGAGGGTATGGAGAAAAGGAAACTCTCCCACACTGTTGGCAGGAATTTAAGTTGGTACAACCACTATGGAGAACAGCACAGGTGCTTCAGAAAACTAAAAATAGAACTACCACATGACCCAGCAAACCCACTCCTGAGCATATATCCAGACAAAATGACAATTCAAAAAGATACACACACCCCTATGTTCACAGCAGCACTATTTATAGTAGCAAAGACATGGAAACAACCTAAATGTCCATTGACAGATGAATGGATGTGGTACATATGTACAATGGAATACTACTCACATAAAAAAGAACAAAACAGGAGTTCCCGTCGTGGCGCAGTGGTTAACGAATCCGACTAGGAACCATGAGGTTGAGGGTTCAGTCCCTGCCGTTGCTCAATGGGTTAACGATCCGACGTTGCCGTGAGCTGTGGTGTAGGTTGCAGACACGGCTCGGATCCTGCGTTGCTGTGGCTCTGGCGCAGGCCAGTGGCCACAGCTCCGATTCGATCCCTAGCCTGGGAACCTCCATATGCCGCGAGAGCGGCCCAAGAAATAGCAGCAACAACAACAACAACAACAACAACAAAAAAGACAAAAAAAAAAATGCCATTTGTAGCAACATGGATGCAACTAAGGATTCTCACACTAAGTCAGTCAGAGAAAGACAAATACCATATGATATCACTTATATGTGGAATCTAAAATATGACACAAAGGAACCTATCCACAAAAGAGAAACAGACTCACAGACATAGAGAACAGACTTGTGTTTGCCAAGGAGGATGGGGGAGGGAATGGGGTGGACTGGGAGTTTGGGCCTAGTACATGCAAACTATTACATTTAGAAAGGATAAACAACAAGGCCCTACTGTACAGCACAGGGAACTATATCCAATCTCCTGAGATAGACTGTGATGAAAAAGAGTAAAAAGAATGTGTATATATATATATATATATATGTATATCCGGGTCACTTTGCCATACAGAAGAAATTGGCACAACACTGTAAATCAATTATAACTTAAAAAAATTCTTTTTAACGTCCTCCATGCTTTGATCAGGCTAGAGAGAGTGTGTGTGACACACACGTAGCAAGGGGAAACAATAACTCTGGTGGACTTGGCTTCATTGCCTCTCTTGCCTTTCTGTCCAGGCTGCCTCTTAAATGCCAAGTGCAAGATTGCTACATGCCATGCAGGTGTTGATGCACTTGCACACCTCCATCAGCCCTGCCCCTTGACCAAGAACAGGATGGGTCTGGTGACTGTGAAGATACACTGTGGCTGGCCTGATAAGAGGGTACATCATGCTGGAAACCCTGTCCCTGCAGATTTGGGTCCTGTAGCTCCTACCTCACCCCCTTTACCCTGATTTTAATGGTGATAGGGATCAAATGCCCAGGATCTTCCAGTCTGCTATTGCCAGAATCAGTGCTTGCCGATTACCCAAGGGTCCTCAAGAGACACCTCTGGCCTGCGGCCCAAGTTCCGTGGGGGTAGTAAGAACTCTTCCTTCTTGGAAGTGCAGCCCTCAGCACAGACCCTGGTTAAAAGCATCTGATTCTTATCAGAGGCTGAAGGACAGGTTTTACCAGAGTTCTCATGCCCAAACTTGAAAAGCAAGTTCATCTGCCCCTTTACTCCACTCACTTGGGGTTCCATCCTATTCTTGAGAGTCGGTCAAATGCTCTCCCGCTATCATGACTTTGGAGATCACCAAGTGGCCTAGTGACCACTGGCTGCCGGTCACCAAGGCTGACCAACTGTGTAGGTTTTCCTGGGACTTGGGACATTCAGTGCTAAAGCTGGGAAAGTCCCAAGCAACCCAGGACACATTGATCGCCTTAACTAGAACTGACCCTTGACTCTTCACCCAGTCCCCCAGCAGGCATGGGACCTACACCTCAGCCAAAATCCACAGGGGGCAAAGAACTGCATCTGGAACAACCCCAGGCTGCAACTGTCCTTTGCCTTTTTCAGAACCCTTGTGTGCACACAGGATGGAGTTCATCCCTCTAGACTTGTATGGGGAAGGAGCAAGAAGGAACAGGAATGCCCATCACCACCGTGTACCTGGCCTGTATCCCAGTCTTGTCCAAAGTGGATGTTGATAGTTATTTGTAGATTGAGAAATGTATGACTGATTCTGAACTGGGCCAAGCACCAGGAACATCAAACCTTCCCTCTGTCATCCACTCCTTCCTACAAGGTCATGAAGGACTCTGTACTCACTGAGGACAAAAGGAGGCAGAGGGACTCTTTCTCTGCTGGCCCCTTGGCCCCAAACCCTGTTGTCAAACTCCAGTGGACTGGGTTGAGTCACTGGTAGGCCTCCCTCTGGCTGAAGGGGGATCAAAGCACGAATCCAAACCTCCGGTCAAACCACACCAACGTGAGGAAAAGCCACATCAGAAAAGGCCCCTGTGAGCAGAGCCAAAGAAGGCAGCAGGGGTACCTAAGCAAAAAAGTATTTGCCTCAACGGCCAAAGCCAGGTGGGTCTCTGAGCCAGGGCATTGGGAATACCAGTTACGTCTGACCCCACAGACCATTCCTACCCTCCTCCCTAGAAGCACTAGGTCTCCAGGCCATGCCTTATTTTTCTGGTATCCTTACAAGCACAGGATCCAAAGAGAGATGACACATGTGCTCTGGGATCTTTAACTATTTTAAAAGCTCTACATCTATGTCCTTGGCCCATTAAAATGCCCAAATCTGACAACTTATTGAGCTGGCCTTCTTTAGGGGGGAGTTGAGTTTCTTCCACTTTGGAAGCCATTATTGTGTAAATAGCCACAGGACTGCTGGTCAAGAGCCCTGAGCTTCAGTATTTGTAAAGACAGCTGTGATCGGCTTGTGCTGAAACATTTAACTTCTCAGTTTCATCACCTATAAAATTCATTGGACTAAACTTTGGGGACTAAGCTTTCTTCCAGCTTTATGATTTATCTTTTTCTCTCACACACACACTTATTCAGCTTTATTTCTGGCTATTTACTCCAAATGCCACGCCAAACCACACTAGAGCCTGAGGCAAAAGGGAAAAGGCAGCAATACTTGTCCTCTATTTGAATATTGATATTTTGTTCATGAAGGGGTTTTTTTTGGCTTTAATTAAGATTTTAATGCACTATTTAAACCTTGACTACTTAATTTTTGGTGCCCCATTAAATTGTGTCCCCAAGGCAAGTGCCTCACTCCAGTTCCAGCTGCGTTAGCCCTTCTCTACTTCTGGGTGATGAGGGAAGAAGGGACTCAATGCCCCCCACTCTACAAAGTTGCCCAAGGTTGGCCAAAATGGTTACTGCATCATCAGTAACCCACTTATAATTTTTCCCTCCAACAATTCTTTGTCCGTGAGGACCCACAGGCCTTTTTTTTTTTTTGAATCCTGCCCTCTGCCCACCCAATGCCCAGCCCAGAGTTAAACACTCTGTACAATTTGTTCAATCATTAGAACAAAATGACAAGACACACACTGAATTCTAGATCACACCCACCCTTCTCTTGACCTTCCATAAGGCAACGCTTGGTCATGAGAATTATTTTGAAGTTCAGACAATAAAAACACAAGCAACTGGAAAACCAGAAAAGTCTAACAGTTGCTTTGGCACAATGTGAGCAGAGACTGACAAAGACAACTGGACTTTTCTGCCTCACTTTTCCCCTTTGGAGTCAAGAGGAGCCGAGGGAGGTAAGACATAGCCCAACAAGCTTCGTGGGACCGAGAGGATTCCAGAACATCCTCGCTCTGAGGAGGGTCACGTTCTTTGACCTAACAAACCCAGAGATGCTTGTTACCCTTTGGCTGGATCTGCCGGAGAACCTCTTCTCACCGCACTCGCCCGGGCTTGGAATGGAGAGCAAAGGACGTGGTGTTAAAAGCCTATCTGTGCAAGGTCTGTATTCAAGGACATGTCCAAGGAATTTTCTTTCTTTCAATTAGATGCATTCAGAAAGATGCATAGCTATAAAAATGGATTCATGCCGAAGTGCTGGGGAGCCTTTGTCAAGCAAAGAAGCCACCAGTGGTGTTTCAAGTGCTATCGTTATTTGGCCATTCACGGGCTGTGTGCCCTGGGACGAATCACTTACCCTCTCTATGCTTCCTTTTCTTCATCTGTAAAAGAGGGTGTTGGACAAATGGCCGCTAAGATCCTTTCTGCCTCTGACATTATACAGGAGGGAGAGAAAGTCTGTTAAATATCCCCTCCTGTTGTCCTTCCGCCCTGCTGGCCTTTTTTTTTCATCCAGAGTATCAAATTCCTAATTAGTACATTTCCAAACATGACGAATACAAATTTTTACTGTACATTTGGGAAGGATGGAGGCTTACTTTTTAAAGCAGAGAAATAGAGCTTGCCTAGGAGTCTAACTGAAGTCATGCACCCACAAAAATCAAATGGAAGCATGAAAGATCGTGAAAATCCTGGACTCTGTGCGAGGGAAGAACAGGAACAGTGTTGGTATGTTTTAAAAGATTCTCATTCCAGTCGCCACATCTCTGTGCTTCCTTTCTGGATTTCTCCATCTTTTTCGGCTCTACAATGTGCTATTTTAAGATTGTGTTTTCCTGCTCTACAGTAATACTGTTCAGATAGGCAATTTAACTGTCATCATACTTTTTCTTAGTCTTTCAAGACCTTTCATTATGGTGAAATAATTTTAGGCACACTAAGCACAAATCCATTAAATACCTTCCTTATTTCGCTAATGAACTATTGTGGGCGGTAAAAATTAATTTCGTTCCACCCATGATTCGCACATATCTGTTAAATTTTTAGAGTTGAGAAATGAAGGGTGCAACTAACTGAAGGCAAACGAGAGTCTCCTCTTTCAAACATTAAGCCTATTGTTTCATGTGTGCCAAGGTGTATCCAAAGAAAAACTGATAAAAATACTTCACAAAATGAAAGTGGCTCAACAGGTGCAGTCTCAGGGTAGATGTGGCCAAAGTCTGAACGGGCTGGAGATGCTTAAGAAGTCGAAGCCCCTGTGTGAGTGCATGGGAAGAAAATCTGAGCTGATGTGTTCACGCTCATCCCGGTGGGCAAACCAGTCGCACACCTGCACAGTATGACAATATCCAGGTCCTGGATTGAATCACCCCTAAGCCCAGCCAAGGTCGCTCCATTCCATAACTCAGGCTGTAGCCCTAAGACCTCTCTGCCATTCCACATGGAAGGTCACTGTGGAAGGTCACAGGTGAGAAGGGTAGAGGACGTGAGTGGAGTCCATCCAACCCTTCCCTGCAGCGTGGAAAGGAACTGCAAGCTCGGGCTCTCCCATCTGAGGCTGGGGAAGCCACCTTGATGTGTGAAGGCAATATGTTCTAATGGTGACAGGTTGGACCCATCATCCGGTGGGCAGGTGCAATGAAAAGGGAGACAGAAACCATCCCATCACACTGATGACAGCTGTGATCCCATTGGTGGTGGTGGGGGGGGGCGGGGGATAGGGATGTGCCTTTGGAGGAAAAGGGCAAAAGCCAGAGTTCTCTTCAGGGAGACAGGACAGTCACAGGGCAAGAAAGGTCCCAGAACGGTCCCCAGAACCACCAAGGCCTTGATGAATGGGAAACTGCCATAGACGAACATGCTTCTTCACTCACAATCAGCCCCTTCCAGAGCAACTCCGATCCACTGAACATCAGTGCCTTAGGTAGAAGGAGTAGCCTGGGGATTTTTCTCTGGTCGGGTTTCATTCCAATCTCTGGTTCAGATGTGTGCCAACTGCTCCAGAGGGTTCCTTGAGCCTGGTGCTTTCACCCTGCCACGCTCCTTTTCCTGCATCTCCTATTCTCCACTCCATCTCATGCTCTCCACCTCCACGTCTAAAACCCCAATGAGAAAGGGCTGAGAGGACGCAATCGCTGATAGGAAGAAGACAGTCCAGGAGCTCCCTGGTGACCTAGTGCTTCGGGATCCGGCACTGTCACTGCCATGGCACAGGTTTGATCCCTGGCCTGGAAATTTCCACCAGCCATGGGTATGGGGGGAGGGAGGAGGGAAGGAAGGGGAGGGGAGGGGGATGTATTCTAACGGAAGACAGGCGAAAATCCCCCAGATCATGTCCTATGGCCCCGACGTCATTACTCAGCAGAGTCTTCTGCAGTTCCTACCGATGCTGAGTTTAGGACCTGTCAGCGTACCCAGGAAGGGCAGTGATGACTTGAAAGAAACAAATGGGGCAGTGAGAAAGAGACGTCATATTTTCTTTCAGTCTATAAAAACCATGATTTCCTTGTACTTCCATGTATACATGCACACATGCACACAACCTGATACTTTTTAAAATATA
The DNA here is from genome assembly GCF_016906955.1 of Phacochoerus africanus. Lineage (NCBI taxonomy): Eukaryota > Metazoa > Chordata > Mammalia > Artiodactyla > Suidae > Phacochoerus > Phacochoerus africanus. The sequence continues at coordinate 16,056,210 of NC_062557.1, forward strand.
TATATATATTAAATGGCAGCAAGCCATGTCAGACTGCAGAGAATTATAAGTGGAGTCTGCCTTAAGAAAAAAGAAAAGGTTTCTCTCCTCAAGTGACAGTAAATTGGAGAAATGCTATTTTTAGATGAAATGTATCTAATGTCCAGATGTGATTCTACCACATGAAGACAAAAACAAACCTCTCTAAAGCACTGAGCTGTACCCAAAAACATTTCTTAAAGATTCCTGGTGATAATGCTTTATCGTGGAAAGGCTTAGACACATGGTGCTGACCAGCAGCCTCTGCACCAGTTCCCTTGGGAACAGCATCTGCACACATGGCCTCAACGTGTGGATGATCCCAAGGCTTACATTCCTGATTGAATTGTTCCCAACTCTCTGGGCTCGCAGCTTGTTGGCAGTTTACCTCCACGTGAGCACAGAGGAACAAGGGGAGAAGAACAGATGGATCAGGATTTCTGTGCTAAGCCAGTGGCTGGCGTCTTGAGAGGTATCTGCTTGTTCAAGAGATGCTGCTTCTGACTCAGCACATTTCGCAGGGTAGTTACCCTTCAGTGCACCCCAGCATGGTTTCCATACCACTCCCACTGCCCCCCTCCTGGAAACTGCCATTGCCCAGGTCACCAAGGACCATCTACTTGCCAAATCTAGTGGACTTTTTAGATGTCTGCTTTATTGTCATGGCATTCACTCCGTTGACTATGGCCTCTGTACTGAAATTCTGTCCTTCTGCAGCTCCTGAGATTTGGTTCCCCTGGGTTCTCCCTTCACCAGTGCCACCTCTCCGTCTCCTTCGTGGTGACACCCATGTTCTCCAAGAGCCCCCCCCAGGAGGACTCTCAAGGGAGTGTCACCCCCTGACACTTAATTCCATGTCTTTGCCTAGACCTCTCCCATGAGTTCCTGTCTCACTGGATCTCCCCAAGACCCTGTAAATGTACCAAATCTGAATTGTGCCCATCATCTGCTCTCCACCTGCTACCCAAGCCAAGAAAGGAAAAGTTATCCACAGAAAAGTGTAATAGTGAAAATAATTAGTGGAAGACCCCTGGGCTTAAAGGGAGAATAATTTTTTATGTCATCTAGTTGGAGAGAGAACTTCACCTGGAGAACTTTAAAAAAAAAAAAGTTTCCCCTTTTTCTTTTGCAAAAACTTAAAGAAAAATGGCAAAATTACAACGATAAATTTTCATGTATCCTTCAAAAAAAAAGAGATGCTGCTTCTGGAGGTCCTATTCATTCACTCAACAAAGAGTACTAAGCACCTACTATCTTCTAAACTGAGCATAAAGTGACAAGCAGAACCAACGCAGCTCCTGCCCTCATGGTTACAGACTAGTAGAATGTCTTTCTTCTTTTTTTTTGTCTTTTTTTCTTTTTAAGGCCACACCCATGGCAACTGGAGGTTCCCAGACTAGGGGTTGAATTGGAGCTGTAGCTGCCAGCCTCCACCACAGCCCCAGCAATGTGGGATCCGAGCCGAGTCTGTGACCCTACACCACAGTTCACAGAAACGCCAGATCCTTAATCCATGGAGCAAGGACAGGGATCGAACCCACATCCTCATGGATACTAGTCAGGTTTGTTAACCACAGAGCCACAATGGGAACTCCTAGCAGAGTTTCTTTTGGCGCCCAGATTACAAATGACAAAACAAAATCCAACCTTATTTTGGCAGTGCAAATGGTGGTGCTGTGTTTGATCACAGTCTTGGCTACTGTGCGTGACCTTGAATAATGTCTGGCCATTTGAAAAGTCAATCCCTGAAATAGGGTCACTGAAGATATTTAAAATAATGTGACATGAACTTTAAAGGAAGAGTGACAAGTAGATTCATAGGCAGTGGCATCATCACTGGGATAAAGGAGTAGCCTCTCCAAGTGATTCTTTCTGCAGTTTCTGCTCCTTCAAGAGAGGGAGGATGAATGCCTGGGACAGCAGCAGGGTGGGAACCACCAGCCCAGGGACAGCAGCCAGGTGGCAGGGAGGAAGCAGGGGGAGAGGGTGCGGCAGGGGAACGAGATGGGGCAAGTCTGGCAGGTGACAAAATCTCTGGAAAGAGGAGGGACTAGAGCTCTTATGGGGGATAAAAGCATCAGTGAGGGCGGCTTCAGAAGAGTTGAGCCGAGATGGTTAGAAAACCTTGCCCCAGTGTGTGATGGAACCCATCAAAAAACTAGATGGGGAAGCACAGGAACTAGGTCTGCAACCTGGGCACCAAAGCTCAGTGGAACAGAAATAACCAGGTGACCCAACACAACCTGGCCCTTAGGAGCTAGACAGGCCATCTGGCCTCACTTGGGGCTGGGGAAGGAAGTGGCTTCATGGTGCCCGGGGAGGGCCTGGCACTCCTCTTGGTAGTAGCGGCTGCAACTACCTTCAAATCTGCAAGACTGGTTGGCCCTACCTTTGTCCTGAGGAGAGGATGAAGCCGCCTAAGATAACTAATACCCACATCAGACAGTCAATAAAAGGTTAAGATGCAACAAGGACTAATGACTTTAGCTGACATTATTTCCCAATGATTTCTTAAATATCCAGTAGCCATCGGAAGATGCATATATACCAAAAAATCCTCTTTTCATAACAAATCATCTGTGCTGTTTTGCAGTTTAAGATTTTTGGGTTTTTTTTTCCCCCAGCATTCAAGATAGATTTGCATGTAGCCCTCCAAACTCTAAATTTCTCACAAGCAGCCCTCTCTGGAGAGAAAGCTTGCTGCAACATGCAGTATGCCGAGTAGGCATGAAGTCAAGTTGATCAAACGTATGAAGATATCAAGCCTGCAACATCAGTTTCACTCCCATTTCGTCTACAGCTACTAACCAGGCGGGCCAGAATTTGCTTCCTTTCCTTCCTCAAGAGCCGCCCCTTCAGGATAATATTTTAAGCCTAGCAGATCAGAAATAGACTTATCTTGAGACTTATCATCACCTTGGGTGATGCTGCTCCCTGTAGGGTCTCTAATGGAATAGTTCTCTTGATCTCCACTCCAATGATAGTGGTTTTAAAACACACCTCAAATATATGTCTATGGGATGACCTGGTAGGCGGGGACCAGGCTTCCACACTTGGGTCCATAGAGAGCTGCTATTCATTTTTTAAATCAGTTTTCTAAACTTGTCTCCCTGCAAGATTTTGTTAGCTAAAACAAAAAATTCAGAGAAGGTTCTAGTGTGTGTGTGTGTGTGTGTGTGTGTGTGTGTGTGTGTGTGTTAAAGGTGAGGTGCTTTTCTTTCCAATAGCCAAGACATGGAAACAACCTAAATGTCCATCGACAGAGGAGTGGATCAAGAAGATGTGGTACATACACACAATGGAATATTACTCAGCCATTACAAGGAAAGAAATACCAGCATTTTTAGCAACATGGATGGACCTAGAAATTATTATGCTAAGTGAAGTCAGCCATACAATGAGACACCAACATCAAATCCTTTCACTGACGTGTGGAATCTGAAAAAAGGACAGAATGAACTTCTTTGCAGAAGAGACGCTGACTCACAGACTTTAAAAAACCTATGGTCTCCAAAGGAGAGAGTTTGGGGGGTGGGGGGATGTGCTTGGGTTGTGGGATGGAAATCCTGTGAAATTGGATTGTGATGATCATTATACAACTACAGATGTGATAAATTCATTGAGTAATAGGAAGGAAGGAAGGAAGGAAGGAAGGAAGGAAGGAAGGAAAGAAGGAAGGAAAGAAAGGAAAGCAAAGGAAAGCAAAGGAAGGAAGGAGGAAGGGGTGCTTGAAATCCCTGAACTAGACCAAGAGTCACTAGCCATTTCAACCGTATTTGGGATGAACAGGGCTAGACAATGGGGTAAGCAAATTCCTTCTGTGGTCTGTTAAGCCCAAGGCATGGACAAGAAAGTAAAAAAAAAAAAAAAAAAAAAAAAGGAAAATCAATGAAAGAAAGAGGGAAGTCAGAAAAGAGTCAATTGCTACCTTAGTGGTTCGGGGGTCTTTCTCCCTGAGACAATGCACACATATATTCACCTAATAGTTTGCAAACCATCTGTGAGGCTCTGTGGACTGTGAAGACCCTTATCTGGAGACCCAGGCTGAAAACTTCCATGGGAACCATCAGCCCGCAGCAATAACCTTAGATATCCTGTTGGTTGGTTACATAGGGTGCCTGTTGGGAAGGCAATTCTGGATTCTTCATTTTTCTTCAATGCCACTCTGATCATTTTTCCCTAATTCTCCACATCTGGATGCTGCTCTGAACCATAATGAACCAGAAGGTTTTTGAACATGGGCTTTCAAATATTTCACTCAGGATGCTTGTCTGATTTAACAGCCTTTCTTAGCTACTCTCCAATCCATATCTTTAGATCTCTAATCAGAAGAAATAATGTAATCGTCAGTTTCAGGTAAAGTCTACCACTTGCCAATGTGTTTCAGCACTTATATTAATAGCTCCCCTTGGAAGCACAAACAATTGAGGTTTTTGCTGGAGACATTTAGTATTATTTGGTTATTTTAACAGCAACAGCCTCCTGGTATCATCCGTTGACCTCTCCTCCTCCCTCAGGCCTCTTTTTTTTTTTTTTTTGCTTTTTTAGGGCCACACCCACACATATGGAGGTTCCCAGGCTAGGGGTCAAATAGGAGCTGTAGCTGCTGGCCTACACCACAGCCACAGCAATGCGGGATCTGAGCCACGTCTGTGACCTACACCACAGCTCATGGCAACACCGGATCCTTAACCCACTGAGCGAGGCCAGGGATCGAACCCGAAACTTCATGGTTCCTAGTCAGATTCATTTCCTCTGTGCCACGACAGGAACTCTGATACTGGAACTTTTAATCAACTTTCTATTTAGACCCTTAAGACCAAGATGCCCACCAAGTGGTTGCCCTGTCAGGCTTGATCACCCAAATTAATCACTGCTTTTCTGACCATCCACATATCCAGGGGCTTATATGTCCCAAAGACACCTGAAACTCCACATACCTAAAGCGGGACTCTTCTTTCCTCCAGATCTATGTCCTCCAGCCGTCCACCTGCACCCATCACCCTATCAAATGTGCTTCAGACAAAGGGACTTGGTCTTCTTCCCTCTTGACTCTCACATCCATAGGGGATAGGTCTTCAGGTTTCCACCTCCTTCAGAGCCAAGCGTTTTTTGTTCAGGTCCTCATCTTCCTTCTGCACGACTGTAACAATCTAACTGGACTTCCTCACTCCACTTTTAGCTCCCCTCCTCTCAATTGGTTGCCAATGATCTCATGAAATGACAAATCTGATCTTCTAACCATTGCTACTTTTAAAATCCTTCACAAGATGATCTCTGACGTCAAAGGCCTGACCAGACCCCTGAGCATGAAATTCAGTGCCCTTCGCAAGCCAAACCCAAAGCTGGGGTCCGATACACCACATGCTCCTCCTCTGAATGACAGCCTCCCCTCTTGGCCACCCTTGTCCCTTGCTTAACACCTACACGCTCTTCAAAAATACACGGAACATTAACGCTGGCACTATTTTGGTGCTGTGTGCATGTATTATGATTTCTAATCCTCCCAACAATCCCCTGGGACTTGGAGAATGTGCTGAAAGTCACAGAGTTAATGAGTAGCTAAAAAGCGAGTCAAATCTAGGGCTGATTGATGCCAGTGCCTAAAATCTTTCCATGAAGCCAAGATGCCTCATTTCGGAACTGCACTCAGTGGTCGTCTTCTGCAGGGGGCCTCCTGCGACCCCTGCTCTGCCCCGTTCTTCGAGCACCCCGCCTGGGCTGTCCTCTAATCACCTCACAGTGTACGCGGTGCGAATGTTCCTCCATCTCTGTCCCATGTTGGGAGCTTCCAGTTGGCTGATGTTGGGCCTCTTAATTGGAAAATATTATCTGTTCACAGAAACTAAAATTCAACTCATACATAAAACGACGAGTAGACCTCCATGCCCCGTCTAGCTCCTCAGAAGCAACCAATTAACCTCCCTCTTGCATAACCTTCCAGAAGTGTTCTCGACTATGGAACTATATGAACACAGACTCTCCCCCAACAGATGGGCTCATACGAGACACACTTTTCTGCAATTTGCTTTTTTTTCCTTAAAACTACATCTTGGACATTTTTCTACATCAGTACACGTGGATCTACATCTTTTTTTTTTTTCTAGAAATAAATCCATGTATACTAGTTTCACAATTCACACAAAGGAATAAAACTCACAGTTTAAAGGTTATAAAGTCAGTGGGCGGGGGGAGAGTCTAGCCACGTGCTATTTGCAAAACAAACACCTAAAACATGATGCAGAAGAATTAGAGGTCACAGGATGCACTGAATACAATAATATATGAATCTGTGTGTGTTCACATAAATAAAGGAAGGAGAAGGGAAAGTTCTATCTTACAAAAGAAAGCTACCCAGTAAGTATGGAAGGAATGATGGAATTAGAAAATTGCCATTTGGCCACCATCATGGTAATAATTGATTCAAGCAAAAATCATTAATTCTTACTACAGGGTAAACATGTGAGGAATAATAGCTTATTTATAATTATCTCAAAATCTCTCTCCATAAGAATGAATTTACAACTTACAAAAGGAAAAATAATAACTTTCCAAGGAAGACACTTGACAGGTACCACCATAACCAAGTCATCTAAATTAGCAGCCCAATTAATGAGCACATCACCTGATATCCAGCACTAAGAACACATTACTTCTGGGGTATTTCTGTCAACAATGCATAACCTGAGTCCCATCCTGAAAGAAACATCAGATAAACCCAACTCAAGAGACACTCTGCAAAATAACTAGCCAGACTCTTCAAAAATGTCAAGTTCATGAAAAACATTCAAAGCACTGAGGAGGCATTTCAGATTTAGGAGAGCCAAAGGGATGCAGCAACAGAATGCAACCTGCATTCAGGACTTGCTTTTGCTATAAAAGACATGACTGGGACAAATCCCAACGGCCTTGCAAAATTCCAAATGTGATCTTGCAGCCACTGCTACTTGAAGTCCTTCAGTAGATGTCCTTTGCCTTCGAAATACAATCCAAACCTGTTGGCATGGAATTCAATGCTCTTCGTGAGCTGCCCCATCTGTAGATACTTTAGTATGTATCTCTAAGCAGTGACTTTGTTGTTGTTAACATAGCCGTAATTTCACACAGGGCTGAGTGTGAGAGCTGTGGGAAATGCAGACAGAGCCTGTCTCAGCCCCCACCATCCGGGACAGTGGAAGCACTGTGGTGCCCTTGCTGTAGATGACTGAATTCCAGATCTGGTGATGCTAGGCTGGGCTTTCTAACCCCCCTCCCCTCCAGGTGCTGAGAGCGCACAGTCTCTGTCAGCCTCTCCCTTCTCTCCCATCCTAACTCTTGAGCTCTGTGCAATGACAAACTATAGTTCTGGGGACCTGTGGTCCTCAGCCTCTGTCTGGGGAGGTTTTGCCCACCCCCCTGGGCTGGCACCTGGATCCTCTGGGCATTCCACATGGGATGCAGATCTCCCATGGCTACATGCTTATCATCTTCAATAGACACATGGCCCTGAGGTCCACGGGTGAGCAGTGTAGACTGCACTGAACCGAGGTTCTGGGAGTCTCAGAGGAGGGGGCAAGGTGTCCCTGGGTTGGAAATTCCAGAAAGGCCTCCTGGAGGGAGTGGCCTTTGGGGCAGAGCCAGCAAAGCAGGATGGGACTGGTGGAGATATAAATTGGGCTTGCTCCGACCTGAGTCCTCTGAAAGCCTGAAGCATTTTCTCTTCTCCACGCTTTTTCCCACTTTAATTAAAATGTGATTTCCTGCATCTTGAGGGTGGTTTAAGGCATGGGCTTTAGGGTCTTTGCACCCGTGTGGCCTGGGGCAGGTCAGAGCACCTCACTGACCTCAGGTTCCTCAACAGAGAGCTGGGGTTGATAGCACTTCACAGAGTTGCAGTAAGCACTGAATGGAATACTCTAGATAGAGGCAACGGGGGACCACTGAAGGCGAGCAGCTGAACAGTCTTCTGAGGAGGGCTTGGAGTAGGGACAAAGTTGGAGAACTCTGTTAGAACACCTGTCATATCCCATGCAGCAAGACTCTATCTACTTAATTAAGTGTCTTATTTTGAGATCATTGTAGATTCACATGCATTGTAAGAAATAATACAGAGAAACCCCATATATCCTTTACCCCGTTTCTCCCAACGGTACCTACATCCTATAAAACTACAGGACCACCACAACCGGAATATTGACATTGATACAATCAAGATGCAGAACATTCGTTGCAAATCAAAACTACACCGAGGCGTCACCTCACACCAGCCAGAATGGCCATTATCAAAAAGTCTATAATCAGGAGTTCCCATCGTGGCGCAGTGGTTAACGAATCTGACCAGGAACCATGAGGTTGTGGGTTCCATCCCTGGCCTTGCTTAGTGGGTTAAGGACCCAGCGCTGCCGTGAGCTGTGGTGTAGGTTGCAAACGTGGCTCGGATCCCGCGTTGCTGTGGCTGTGGTGTAGGCCAGAGGCTACAGCTCCAATTAGACCCCTAGCCTGGGAACCTCCATATGCCGCAGGAGCGGCCCCAGAAAAGGCAAAAAGACAAAAAAGAAAAAAAAAAAGTCTATAATCAATAAATGCTGGAGAGAGTGTGGAGAAAAAGGAACCCTCCTACACTGCTGATGGGAATGTAGATTGGTACAACCACTATGCAGAGCATAGTTCCTTAAAAAACTAAATATAGAACTACCATATAATCCAGCAATCCCACTCCTGGGCATATATCCAGAGAAAACTATAATTAAAAAAGATACGTGCACCCCAATGTTCATTGCAGCACTATTTACAATATCCAAGACATGGAAGCAACCTAAATGTCCATCAACAGAGGAATGAATGAAGAAGATGTGGTATATATTCAATGGAATATTACTTGGCCATAAAAACAATGCCATTTGCAGCAACATGGAAGGACCTAAAGACTAAGTAAGCCATAAAGAGAAAGACAAACATCATATGAGATCACTAATATATAGATGCTAATAAAAATGATACAAAAGAAATTGCAAAATAGAAACAGACTCATAGATTTCAAAATAAAAACAGACTCAAAGATTTCAAAATCAAACGTATGGTTACCAACAGGGACAGGTTGGGGGGAGTGAGAAACTGGGAGGTTGAGAGTGGCAGACACACACTACTGTATATAAAACAGATACGTAAGAGGACCTTCCGAATAGCACAGGGAAATTACTCAATACTCTATGAAGGCCAATATGGGAAAAGAATCTGAAAAATAATGTGTATATACATGTGTGTATACACACACATAACTGCACTTTGCTGTGCACCTGAAGCTAACACAGCACCGTAAGTCAACTATATGCCAATAAAATTTTTAAATAAAAAATTTTTTAAAAGCATACTGAATTTAAAAAAAGATTTAGATCATTTCCTTCACCGCAAGGATTTCCTTAGCTGTCCTTTTATAAGCACTCCCACTCTTCTCCCACCCCCAGACATCCTTATCCTTAACCCCTAGCGACCCATAAGATCTGCCCTCATTAATGTCTTTGCGTCTTTTGGCCATCTTCTTATGGGATTTTTGCTTATTTCACTGTTGAGTTTTGAAAATTCTTTATATGTTCTAGATATCAGATATGTGGCTTGAAAAATACTTTCTCTGTAGAAACATGTCCAGAATTGTCTTCTTATCCTCTTAACAGAGTCCTGTGCAGAGCAAAATTTTTAATTTGATGAGGTGTAATTTATCTGTTTTTCCTTTTACGGACCCTATTTTTGGTATCAAATCTAAGAACTCTGTTCCTAGCCATACATTTCAAAAATGTCCTATTTTTTTAAAAGCCTTATGGCTTTACATTTCATATTTAAGTTTGTGATCCTTTTTGAGTTTTTAATAGAAAATTGAGATTTTAAAAATTTGTTTTTACCTATGGTTGTCTACTCGCTTTAGCACCATTTCTTGAAAAGGTTTTCCTCCTTTGAATTGCTTTTGCGTCTTTGTAAAAAATCACTTGGCCTACTTGTCAGTCTGTTTCTAGAACCTCTTTTCTATTCCAATAATATGTGTCTAATGTGTCTCGTTGCCTAGAGTATGCAATCTTAATCATTACATCTATGGAGCAAGTCTTGAACTTGTGTGGACTGCTCCCACTTTATTCTTCTTTTTTGGAGATAACTTGGCTTTTTGTTTTGATTTTCCATATGAATGTTAGAACATTCTTATCTATAAAAGAAAAACTTGCTGGGATTTTGATAGGAATTACTTTAAACTTTTATATCCATCTGAGGAGAATTCACATCTTTTCTATGAGTCTTCCAATTCATGATGATGGTATAACTCTCAATTTATTTAGACCTTCTTTGCTATCTTTCTTTATATTGTATAGTTTACAAGTCCTATGTGTGTTCTATTAGATTTATACCTAGGCTTTTTTTTTTTTTTCCTGAGAGATTGTTAAGAGTATTTTATTTTTAAATTTATTTATTTTTGCTATTTTATGACCACACTGATGGCATATAGACATTCTCAGGCCAGGGACTGAATCTGAGCCACACCTGTAACCTACACACAGCTGCAGCAGCACCAGATCCTTTAACCCACTGCACCAGGCCAGGGATCAAACCCAGGCCTCCACAGCAACCTGAGCTGTTATAGATGGATTCTTAACCCACTGTGCCACAGTGTGAACTCCAATAGTAGTATATTTTTAATTTTGGTAGCCATATGTTCATTACTAGTATATAGAAATATAAAATCAAAGTATAAAAATCAAATACATCACACACCCTTGTTGAACTCATTTATATGTTCTGCAAGGATTTTGTTTGTTTGGTTTGGGTGGTTTTTTTTGGGGAGGGGCAAGTTCTTTGGGATTTCCTAAGTGGACAATCCTGTCATATGCAAATTAGGGCCTTTTTAATTCCTTCCTTTCCAATTCACATGCCTTTAATTTTCTTTCCCTACTGTATCGGTTAGACCTTCCAGCACTACACTTAAGAAGAATGATGAGAACAGACATCCTGACTGCGTTTGAATCTTAAGGGAAAAGCTACAGTCTTTCACCATTAAATATAATGTTAGGAGTTCCCATTGTGGCTCAGTGGGAACAAATCTGACTAGTATCCATGAGGACACTGGTTTGATCCCTGGCCTCGCTCAGTGGGTTAGGGATCCAGTGTTGCCATGAGCTGTGGAATAGGTTGCAGACACGGCTCAGATCTGGCATGGCTGTGGCGTAGGCCGGCAGCTACAGCTTCAATTCAACCCCTCGCCTGGGAACCTCCATATGCCACAGGTGTGGCCCTAAAAAAGACAAAAAAATAAAAATAAAAAACATAATGTTAACTGTTGTGTTTTATAGATGCTCCAAGGCATACGACAGATATTTCTCTTCCAAAAGGGAGAAACAGGAAAGAGGAAAGGATGAAGGATCTGAAGCAAGCCCAAAGCACAGCAAGGGAAATCTTAAGATCTTAAGGCTTGAGGATAATCTTTGGTTCCATGCTCTGCTTCTGGCCCCACTGAGTCAGTGGTCCTCCTGGCTCTGCCAGGCAGGGATCCTGCCCTCAAGGATTCAGGGGGCCTTATACCCCGGCCTCAGTCAGAAGCCATGCGGCTTGTTGAAACCCAGGTGATCTCTGAATTGCCTTCAGATTTCTTCTTTTCTTTTTTTGAATAGCACACACTTCCAACCAAATAGCTCTATGGTCTTGTCCTGGAAGATCCAAGCAAATCCGATAGCCTTTCTTCATGTCACCTCATTTTTTTAATGTGCCCTTTAATTCAAATTGGCAGTGTTTTTGCTGGTATAACCCCATTTCTACTCATGGCTTCTGCTGAAATAGCTGATGAGGTCCATGAACTGCATCCACGACTCTTTACAAACACGTGCTCAGCCACACTCCCAGTGTTTTCTTCAGAACAACCTCTCTCATTTTCTGCAAGATGGATAAGTTGAGAATTTTCCAAATCTCAAAGTGCTGGTTCCTCTTTTGCTTAATAATTCCTTCTTCATCTTTCCCCTTCCACATTTCACTGTAAGTATTCAGGAGGAATCAAGCTTCTCCTCCAGTGCTTTCCTTAGAAATCTCAGCTAAATGTCCAATTTTATCATCCAGAAGGTCTACCTTCCGCAAAACAGTAGAACACAGTTCAGCTAAGCTCTTTGCCAAATTATAACAAGGATCGCCTTTCCTCCAGTTTCCAAACACCTGTTTCTCATTTCTGTCCAAGCTATTACCAAAATCACTCTATATTTCTAACATGCACCTCAGAACTCTTCCAGCCTTTACCCATTACCCAGTTCCAAAGCTGCTTCTATACACAGATATTTTTAACAGCAGCACCCCACTTTTCAATACAAAAATCTTAGTCTGCTTGGGCTGTTATAACAAAATATATACCGTAGACTCAGGGGCTCAACCAAAATTTATTTTCCCACCATTCTGGAGATTGGAAATCCAAGGTCAGAGTGTAACAGGGTCAATGTCTGGGGAGGGCTCTCCCCTTGGGTTGCAGACAGCCACCTCTTGCTATGTCCTCACCTGGCAGAGAGCAAACAATCTCTCACTCTCTCCTCTCTTTTTATAAAGCCACTCATCCCATCAGGAGGGCCAAACCTTCATGACCTCATCTAACCCTAATTACCTCCCAAAGGCCTTCTCTCCAAATATCACCACCTTGGGGGTTAGGGTTTCCACATATGAATTCAGATCCTAACGTTGTCTAAAAATTTTCTGTCTTCCTAGGCAGCTCCCTTCCCCATTCTTTGGGTAGAGAGAGCAGGCTTTTGTTGGGAGATTTCTTGTTTGCTCTTGTTGGCACTGCCAGGTTGCTAGCTTGTTCAGCACCAAGTCTGGGGGTGTATGAGGCAAAAAAGAAAATTCAAGAAACTCACCGCCATGCGGTCCCTCAGGTCCCAAAGTCCCAAGCCATTGTGCCCTTTCTCCACCTTTCAGAGTTTTCTTTCATTTTCTATGTAACATCCTAGGGTTTTAAGTTATACTTAACGGAAAGAACATGGAGAAGTGTATCTACTCTACTTTCCCTGTTACTTGATCCTGTTAAAGAAAGCTATTGAAGAGCTGTGCCGTAATTTCCTGATGAACATTGAGGTTGTTAATAAATGTCATTTTTTTCCTACTGAAAACAACGCTGCAATAAACAAGGGAGTCAGCTGTTTGGGGTTTTGCTCGTTTTTCATTTCTCTATCACCAGGGCTCAGCAGTGCCAAGCCACCTAGCAGGTCGCTAACAAATGTTTACTGAAAGAATAACTGGAGTTCCCGTCGTGGTGCAGTGGTTAACGAATCCGACTAGGAACCATGAGGTTGTGGGTTCGGTCCCTGCCCTTGCTCAGTGGGTTGACGATCCGGCGTTGCCGTGAGCTGTGGTGTAGGTTGCAGACGCGGCTCGGATCCCGCGTTGCTGTGGCTCTGGCGTAGGCCAGTGGCTACAGCTCCGATTAGACCCCTAGCCTGGGAACCTCCATATGCCGCGGGAGCGGCCCAAGAAATAGCAACATCAACAACAACAAAGACAAAAAGACAAAAAAAAAAAAAAAGAATAACTGCACTGCGACTGAACTGCAATTTCACTCTCTACCCAGGGTGGGCTTCATTGCAGCAAAGATTCTTACCACTTAAAAATCTCAACAGTTAGAACTCCCATTAATAAAAATTAGCTTATTAATTGATAAAGCCTTGATCTATGCCTTCTCCATCGGTATTTGCACTTTATAATGGAAAGAACTTAGCTTTCCGGGTGTGGGTGCAAATATGATTAGGAAATTGGTCACAACAAAATCCCAATGTTAACTCTGGGATTATGGGTAATTTCAACTTCCTGATGTTCTACAGTGATCACGCTTTATGTCTGAAAGGAGTAAAACAATAAAAGTCATTCTTAGACCGAAAAGCATTTAAAACCTCAGTGGCCTGAAGCTGTGGTCCTTGGTGGAGGGTCTGGAGTCTCCATAAATAACATCATTAAGATGCTTTTAGATGAAGTGAAGACACAATGAGTTTTGCTCATGTGGGAATGCTGTTTGGGCACATACAGCCCTGTGGCCCTTCCCTGGTGGTTTGCCATCAATTCTCTGCTCCTACTACTTCTAGAACACACCCCATCATTTGCTCTCATGCTAAATTTTTTGACCATGACTAGACCATTGCCTTGGAATGGGTCCCAACTCCCTCATTAGTTGCACCTCACACCTCCTATGGTCCCATCCGTAAGGTTCTGTTCCAGCTGCTTCCCATTTTCATTCACATCATTAGTCCTGCTGCTTGGGGTTAACAGTCCTGGGTTTCTTTCTCTGGTTTTGGTCCCTGTGAAAACATAGTATTCCTAGAGAGATACACACTAAACCTCATAAGTATTTTCTCCAGTAAACACACACTAAGGCATAATTATCTGAGCCAGAAAATAACAGCCTATGGATCTGCTAAAAACGGAAGGAATGACTTTTGATGATGATGTTGGTTATTTGAGTGATACCTATAGGTTCTAGACCCTTTACCTATGTCTTATATAATCTTCACAACCTTGGCAATGATGTCATTTCCCTTTCACAAGAATAAAAGCCTTGGAGAAGGTAAACAAGATGACACAGCCAAAATTCAAATCCAGGTCTGTCTGGTTTGCAAAGCTAGAGTTCTTCCCCCATTTCTATGCTTGTTGGGCATGGGTGGAGGAGTGGACAAAGAAAGGAAAAAGTTGAGGCCTGCACATATTTTCCCTATATGCAAATATATTATAAGCCCATTACTGGGCATCATATACCAGTTTTTTGGCCATTAAGAGACATTCATTGTCTCACAAACTTTAGGTGATATATTTATACACACGCATACACACATGATGTATTCCTTGAAAAACAAGAATGATATCCTGCCAGGAATCACTGGGGGAAAAAAAATCTAAACAAAATTGACTCTGCCCAATGAATTAGAACACTGACTTCAGTGCGTAACATTTCTTCTGTGCTTTCTAAATCATTTTGCAGAAAACGAGGTTCACATTTCACATTTGGGAATTGGCGATTTCTCATTCTATGTGGTCTTTCTAAGGCTTGAACTAAATAGTATGGGTTGCATCTCTTTGCTCTAAGCCAGTGGTTCTCAAAGTGTGGTCTGGGGGCCCTGGAGATTCCTGAGATCCTTTCAGGGGTGCCCATAAAATTAAAACTATCTTTATAATAATACCAAGATGCTACTTGCCTTTTCTCTGTGTTGAAACCTGCACTGATGTTACACAACAATGGTGAGCGAAACTGCTGGTATCTGGGCATAAATCAAGGCAGTGACACCAAACTGTACCAGTATGAAAGGGCCCTTGATTTTAGAGAATGGAAAAGACAAGCCACAGACTGGGAGAAAATATTTACAAAACGTATATCTGATAAAAGACTAGTATCCAAAATATACAAAGAACTCGTCCAACTCAACAGTAATAAACAACCCAATTAAAAAATGAGTAAAAAATCTCAGTAGACACCACACCAAAGAAAACACAGCAAATGAGCACATGGAAAGATGCTCAGCATCATACGTCATTCAGTAATTGCAAATCAGAATGAGATACTACTATACATGTATTAAATGGCTAACATTTAAAAAAAAAAAAACAAAACAAAACCTGACAATACCAAATGCTAGCAGGGATGTGGAACAATAGGAAATCTCATTCATTGCTGTTAGGAATGCAAAATGGTACAGCCATTTAAATGTGAATAGATAGGAGTTCCCGTCGTGGCGCAGTGGTTAACGAATCCGACTAGGAACCATGAGGTTGCGGGTTCAGTCCCTGCCCTTGCTCAGTGGGTTAAACGATCCGGCGTTGCCTTGAGCTGTGGTGTAGGTTGCAGACGCGGCTCGGATCCCGCGTTGCTGTGGCTCTGGCGTAGGCGGGTGGCTACAGCTCCGATTAGACCCCTAGCCTGAGAACCTCCATATGCCGCGGGAGCAGCCCAAAGAAATAGCAAAAAGACAAAAAAAAAAAATATGGATAACACACAGTAATATACTCAATGGAATATTATTCAGCTATAAAAAGTAATGATTTATCAAGGCACGAAAAGACATAAAGGAATATTAAATGCATATTGCTTAGTAAAAGAAGCCAAGTCTGAAAAGGGTATATATTTTATGTTCCCAACTGTAAGGTATTCTGGAAAAGGCGATACTCTACAGATCGGGAAAAGATCAGTGGTTACCAGAAGTTCGGGGGAAGAAGAGCAGGGCTGTGTAGGTGGAACACAATGATTTTTAGGTCAGTGAAACGAATGGTGGTTACATGCATTTGTCAATACCCACAGAATTATATACCACATTTGGCTCATCGCTTGTAACATACATACCGCACTTAATGCAAAACTTTAACAACAGAAGAAACTGACTGGGGGAAAAGGAATATGGGAACTCTCTGTAGTACCTGCTCAATTTTTTTGAAAACTTCAAACTGCTCTAAAAAGTAAAGTCTGTTAGTTTAAAAAAAAAAAAAAAAGTTCACTGATATTGCAACTAATCTTTAAGAAACTACCACTTGTTGGGATCAAAGAAGCATATTCTTAATTATTTGAAAAGCCTGTTAAAACACCCTCTTTTCCAATTACGTGATTTGTGTAGGCCTAGGTTCTCTTCACATACTTTACGCATTTTTTTTTTTTCCGTTTTTCTAGGGCCCCACCTGCAGCATATGGAGGATCCCAGCTAGGGGTCGAATGGGAGCTGTTGCTGCTGGCCTACACGAGAGCCACAGCAACGCCAGATCTGAGCCACGTCTGCAACCTACACGACAGCTCACAGCAACATCGAATCCTTAACCCACTGATCGAGGCCAGGAATTGAACCTGCGTCCTTATGGATCCTAGTCAGATTTGTTTCTGCTGCACCATGATGGGAACTCCTCTCTTCATATACTTTAATCAAAGCAACATATCACAACAGATTTAATGAAGAAGCAGATGTGAGAATTTGTTTTGTATTAAGTCACACAAAATTTAAAACTTTCACTACGTTTTTTCAAGAGAATAGTTATTTTTCTTTTGAAATGTTATCCAATGTCGCATGGAATGGGCTTTAAAAATTATTTAAAAATATTTTTAATCATCTCAGTTCTTATACAGTAAATATTGATAGATATAACCGCCCCCCAAAAAAAGCTCTTTGGGGTTTTCAAAAAAATTTTTAAGAGTATAAAGGGGTCCTGAGAACAAAAAATTTGAGAACCACTGCCCTGGACCTATGTGGTGGTCTGGTTAAACTTTATTTTTTAGACTATTTTTTGGACCATTTAACAAATGACGTACTAATAACAACTGCATCTAATAGTTACGTGGAAGCTGCCAATATCCAGAAAGTGGCCATCAGGGCTATCTGAGTATATGCAAATATATATACACACACACACACACACACACACACACACACACACACACACACATATGCTAATGTATACATGTTAAGCATATCTTTTTTTAAGCATGAATTTGGAATTCATTCAATTTTCATTCTTCTGTTATCTTCCTTTATAATGAAACATTTCGAAGAATATAATAAAACACGAAGGTAAATAAAAAAACAGTGCAAGTCAAATTTATGGTGTGGGAACATAAGGCTTGCTATTACAGCTTTTAATGGCAGATAGTTTACAATAAACATTGGGCTTAGCCTGGTAGAAAATAGTCACAGACAGGAGGTAATTACTTGTCCATCTCCAAGCATCAGAAACTCTGGACTCCCTCCAGTTGAATAATGCAGATCTGCCAACTGTCACTCATTTGGACTAACGCTTTTTTTTTTTGGTGGTTGTTTTAATTAAATTGAGGGGGGAAAAAAAAGAACCTAAGAAAAAACTCCCTCTGAAAGCGCTAAAATTCCATGGATGGATAAATCCACGACCCTTCCTTCTGCACTGCCTTTATTAATCTCGAGTAAATCACATAGACGCCCATAAATAGAGTCACAGAGGGGAATGGGATGCATCCGGTGTCAGAAAGGGCCTGTTGCCAGCAAATCTGAATATTACAATGCAGGTTCTATAAACAGTAGGAGAAAAACAGCTAGATCCCAATGCAGATAACAAGAATATAAACGGACCTTTTAATGAGCTTTGCATCATCACCTATGAAATACACTCAAACAGAGATAAAAAGAGGAAGAGCAAAATTATGCAAAAATTCTGTTGTTAAGATATGTGGGCAGCACGGCTCAAAATAGAAACCAAGCAGCTTTCCAAAGATGTGAAGGTTTTAGATAAAGAAAATATAATTGTTCTAATTCCTGTTTAATCCTGTTCTCTTCAGCGTTTGTCAGAAACTGTTACCCACCTCTGGTTATTTGAGGACAGTGGAGTTCTTCACAGAAATATACCTGAAACAGATTCTCACACGTACAGATTCTAATTTTAAGCCTTTTATGTTGAAGAAAAGAAGCATGGCAAAATTCAAGGTTATGTGTAGGGAGAATAGCCAAGATACAAATGCCATACATATGTCACCTTACTCTCCAATATGCTTCACAAATAACTTACATTTATTTTTGCTGTATGAATACTTTGGAATAAAAGGTAATTTAGCATCAATTCTTAAGTTAACTAAAAAGACTTCACACCTCAGATTATCTGAAATCAAGGGTTGTCAGTGTCACACTGTGTACTTATCCAGAAGGTTTTCTTTTTGAGATGAAGTATGTGGACAAGAGTCCTTCTAATTCTTAATTTGGATGATCACTTCATCGGCTAAGAGGTTGCCCCAGGACTTCAATGGAAACTTCCACTCCACTTCCCAGTGAATGAATGCCATTTTCCTTACACAGCCTTGAGGAACAGAACTAGCCTATCCCATTGCAGTGCTAATAATAGCCTGACGTGCTCTATGTTCAAAAAGAATTTAGAAATAAATAATGCTAGATTGTAGGAACTGTAATGACCTTTACTTGCAATTTCCTTATAAAAAGGTATAACATGTCCCAGGTGCCACCCCCCACCCCCCAAAAATAACGCGGACAGCGAGTAAAATGAATAAAACTGTAATAGGAACTGAGGTTCTGCTTTTGTGCCATTTTTCCATCTGGTACGTGCCTGTTTCATCAGCGTCACAGGGCCTGGGCAAAAGTAGGCAGGGTGGTGTTAGACCAATATTTTGTAAACCCATAAAGCTCAATGCTGAGTAAGAAGAAAGCTTAGATTTAACTAAACGTTTGCACTTGGAATGCTTCCAGGTCGAAGAGACCTCATGGGAGTGGGGGACTTTGTTTGACCCTTACAGTTTTTTCTAAAAACTGAATTGGTTGCCAGCATTCACAAATCAGGATATTTCGTAAAAACAGAAACAAACACAGACCTGCACTTCTGTCTTCCTGAGCATCTGAACCATCGGGGCACAGCAGCTGCATCATCGTACCTTGGAAGAGGGACGGGAGTGGGTGTCCGTGGTCGCCCTCCCAGGCGCTGAGTTGCCCCAGCCCACTTTGCGCACGCGCGTTTGCTGCTCGGCGCTTGGCTGTGTGTTCGTGGGAGGCCCTGGTGATGACCCACTTGCTCCAGCTGTGCGTCAATGAAGAAAAGCCTGATCCGACTCAGATGTTCGCCTCTTTGGGCTCCCTCCCTATCCTTTCCACTAAAACCCTACGTAAGTACAGAGTTTCCGATCCTGATTGAACCTCCAATGAGAGGCACTTTGGGTCATTGCCCCAGATCAGAATCACTTCAAAGTTATCACTCCTGGAGATTTTCTGGGAAATAAGGGTTCAGAGTCTTTTGTTTTGTTTTGTCTTTTTAGGGCCAAGCTAGGGGGCCAATCGGAGCTGTAGCTGCTAGCCTACATCACAGCCACAGCAACACGCGGGATCCGAGCTGCATCTGCGACCTACACCACAGCTCATGGCAACAGCGAATCTTTAACCCACTGAGCAAGGCCGGGGATCGAACCTGTGTCCTCATGGATGCTGGTCAGATTCATTTCCGCTGAGCCACAACAAGAACTCCAGGTTCAGAGTCTTTACTAGAAGTTTCTGCCTAATCTTGGTTGAACTGGGTAATGTATCTCAGTTGGGAATGAGAATAATTCTGGGACCAAGTGGGAAAAACACTTGTGACGGTATTATTGAAATGTTTCTCTGTATATGAGATGGGGAAGAAAACAATTTCCGGATTCTGGACCCCACTCTACTTCAAACGACCTGTAGGACCCGAGGTGCGTCACTTAACTCATTAGCCTCTGTTTCATCCGTAAAGTGAAGGGGGTGTTTTTGCATTCAGTGCCCAGACCATGCACTAGAATCACCTGGGGGATTTTTAAAAATACTGATGCCCCAGACCACCTGAATCTGATTCTCCGAGATGGGGGTCCAGGAGTCAGTGTTTTCCCAACATTCCTCTCCGTGATTCGGAGGCAAGGAGAGCAAGATAATGCCACAGTATCTCCAAAGAGAGACATGATTCGACCTGACTTCCAAGGTTCCTTCCCATCCTGCAATTCTCTGGTTTCAGTGCTTGTGGGGGTGGGGGCCGGCAGGAAATAGCCATTTGCCCTGTGACTTTCTCCTTTGAGTCAGGTAGCCAGCAAAGGGTATACATTTCACATTAAACAAAGTTTTTGTTTTTTGTTTTTTGTTTTTCCATTAAATCACTAAAAGAAGCTCAGACTAGAAACCCTATTTCTAACACCCATTCCCACATTCAATCTCCACAACCATATTCGGGCATCATTTGTCCAGGGGCACTGATTCTCACATGGTACATATTTTTGTCCTGGAGGAGGTATCTAAATTTAAAGAAGGTATTTAAATTTAAAGATACCAGGGAGTGGTGCAGTGGGTTCAGTGGCATCTCTGCAGTGCACCCAGACGTGGGTTTGATCCCCGGCCTGGATCCAACAGTCGGTTAAAGGATTCGACCCACACCACAGCTGTGCCTCAGATCTGGGAGGAACTCCATATGCCTCAGGGCAGCCAAAAAAGGAAAAAAAAAAAAACGATACCAAGGTGCAGCCACTATGGAAAACAGTATGCAGGTTCCTTAACTAACGAAAAACAAAACTACTATATAGTCCAGCAATTCCACTCCTGGGCATATAACCGGAAAACATGAAAATTCTAATTCAGGGAGTTCCCATTGTGGCTCAGGGATAATGAACCCAGCTAGTAACCATGAGGATGCAAGTTCAATCCCTGGTCCTGCTCAGTGGGTTAAGGATCTGGCATTTCTGTGAGCTTCAGTGTATGTTCGAGACACAGCTAAAATCTGGCGTTGCTTTGGCTGCGGTGTAGGCTGGCAGCTGTAGCTCTGATTGAACCCCTAGCCTGGGAACCTCCATATACCACAGGTGCAGCCCTTTAAAAAAAAATTCTAGGAGTTCCCGTCATGGCGCAGCGGTTAACGAATCCGACTGGGAGCCATGAGGTTGAGGGTTCGATCCCTGCCCTTGTTCAGTGGGTTAACAATCCGGTGTTGCCGTGAGCTGTGGTGTAGGTTGCAGACGCGGCTCGGATCCCGTGTTGCTGTGGCTCTGGCATAGGCTGGCAGCTGTAGCTCCAATTAGACCCCTAGCCTGGGAACCTCCATATGCCGTGGGAGCGGCCCAAGAAATGGCAAAAAGACAAAAAAAAAAAAAAACTAATTCAAAATTCCTAATTTTCAAAAAGATACATGCATCCCAATGTTCACAGCTGTGCTGTTTACAATAGCCAAGATATGGAAGCAACCTAAATGTCCATCAACAGAGGAGTGGCTAAAGAAGATGTGATAGATATATACAATGAAATACTACTGAGCCATTAAAAAGGAGGAGATAATGCCATTTGCAGCAAGATGGATGGACCTAGAGATTATCACACTAAGTGAAGTAAATCAAAGACAAATATCATATATTTCTATGTGGAATCTAAAAGAAATGATACAAATGAACTTATTTAAAAAACAGAAAGAGATTCAGAGACACAAAAACAAATTGTTGGTTACCCAAGGGGGACGGGGGAGGAGAGATAAATTAGGAGTTTGGGATTAACAGATGTGCACCACTATATATAAAATAGATAAATAACAAGGACCTACTGTATAACACAGGGAACTATATTCAATACTTGTAAAAACCTAAAATGGAAAAGAATATGAAAAATTAAATGTATTGGATCACTTTGCTGTACATCTGAAACTAATACAGCACTGTAAATCAACTATATCTCAATTTAAAAAAAAGATCCCAAAAGCTTCATAGTAAGATAACTGCTAGCCACACACTCTGCTTGAACACTTAGAATGTGGTGAGTCCTGATTGCGACGTGCTGGAGTTGAAAAACATGCGTTGACCTTTGCACACTTAGTACAAAAAAAGTAAAATATCTCGTTAATAACTTCACATCAATCACAGGTTGAAATGACAGTGTTTTAATATAGTGAGTTTAATAGAATATATTACTAAACTGAAATTCTCCTGTTTGCTTTTATTTTTCTAAATGTGATTTACTAGAAAATTTTAAATGATTTAGGTTGCTCCCATTATATTTCTCCTGCACAGTGCCAATTGAGAGAGGTCCACTTTCTGAAACGTCCATTGAATTTCATAGAGTTTAAAAGAAGACAGCTCCTTGGAATGCACTAAGGTGGGGTTTGAAAAACCTTTCATTACTAGCCTTTACTGTTCAGGATCCTACAAGGGGACTATCCTTTTTTTTTTTTTTTTTTTTAAGGGTTGCACCTGCAGCATATGGAGGTTCCCAGGCTAGGGGTTGAATCGGAGCTGTAGCCACTAGCCTACGCCAGAGCCACAGCAACACGGGATCTGATCCGTGTTTGCGACCTACACCACAGCTCATGGCAACGCCGGATCCTTAACCCACTGAGCAAGGCCAGGGATCGAACCCACAACCTCATGGTTCCTAGCTGGATTTGTTTCCGCTGCGCCACGACGGGAACTCCAGAAGGGGACTATGCTGAATAGAACTGACTGAGCCTACACAACTTCATCTGGGTAAGGGTACATAAAGGAAATCAAAAGCAGTGCTCTCTGCCAATAAGATACTTTTGTACGGTCGAATATTGCCCTCGGGAGAATCCTAGTGGACAACTTCAAGGGAAAATGATGCGAAGGTTACTGATCATTTTCCTCTTCCTTCACCCAGCATGAGGAATAGAATTTCCCTACATCTACCTGTCCACGATGCGGCCCCCATTCACGCACTCACTCATGCCAGTTCTGTCCTGAAGCTGGGAAAATGCAAATGGTAAAAAGTGAACTAGTGAGCGCCTTTATTTGGGGGACAGCATCTAAAGGTCTCCCCCGCGGCAGCTTTGTTTTTTATCACTGGTGTCTCAAATGCTTCAGAGCAGTTGTTTCTGCAGCCTTGTGAAATTTCCAGCCAAAAGCGTTCAGATTAGCAGGAATGGGGCCCCCACCCTTGCTTTATCACGCAGCCACAATAGAGGGCCGGGAGGGAAAAACACGTAAAGCTGAATGTTTGGAAACAGGGCCAGTTGAAGTGCAGAAAGAGCAGGCAACCATCCAGAATATGTGAATTCGGAGGCGCCAAGAGTGCTCCAGCACACTAAGAAACCGCTTTTCTTCTTAGCTGGCTGAAGCTCTTTTCGCTAAAGGCTTTGAAGCCTCAGAAACATTCGGCTCCCAGGTGCCCCCACCCCCACCAGCCCCACCCTATATTAGTCATCCGAACCTGAACACAAGTTCTTCTCAGAGCAGTTCGGTTCTAGAAGTATTGTGTGACCACATGTGGCTGCCCTAAGCAGACTGTGATAAGTCAGTTAGGAGCTCCCTGTCAGACAGGGAGGGAAAGGAGCATGGGGGAGGGAGGGGAAGGGCAGAGATGGAAGGTGGGGGAGACTCATGGCCAACGTCATGTCCCTCTGGTCAAGCCAGCGTCTGGCACTGTGAGAAATGCTTCCATCCGAAGGGAACCAACACACCAGCAGGCAACACTGAGCAGGGCCTCTGGCAGCACTTGCAGGTGCTTCATTCCTCACCGTGAGAACCATTCTTTCCCCTCTTTCCATCTCCCCCTCCCCCAGTCCCAGGCCCACAGCCTCCTCTGCTGTAGGGCGGGCTCCCTGGTCTTGTTTACTTTCCTTCCTCCCCCACAAGCACAAAGCCTGCGTCTTATTGCCCTAAGTCCCCCAGAACCCAGCACAGCACTTGGCACTTAAGTGGTTAATATGAGTTTGATGAGTGACTATATGACTGCACCTCCTGGCCTCCTGAGGGACACCAGGAGAGGCTATCATCCTGCTGGTGGCACTCAGTTCCAAACCCTTGCCTCCAACGCTGCCTGTGTTTCTGAACCCTGGACACAACCTTCTGAAACAAAGATGAAGGGGAAGAGGCGTGGGACAGGTCAGGGCATGAAGATGCTGCCACCGATGTGTACACACACCTATTCAGATGCTGCCAGGACATTTCTTGGCCCTTTCCCTGGGACAAGCATTACTGTTTTACCCCCAACCTCAGTAGGTTGGTTTTTTTTTTAATGAGAAAGACCACTATTAGGACTTGTTTTGCTCCGCTTTTTATCGAAATAAATAAAAAGCAGGGTGTCTCAAAACTCTACCCCCACCCTAGTAGATTATTATACTTTTTGACTCACCACCGTTTGCCAGCACTTGTGATGTTCGGCAAGTAAGCGCCTGGCACTCAGAGAGCTCACAGTTCCAGCAACAGTTGTGTGGCCTTGGATAAGGGACACAGGGAGGCTCTTTGTCCTCTGGTTTCTTCAGTGTATTAAAGCAGATAATGGTATATTCAGTGGGTATGAAAAAAGCTTAACATTCGTCTGCATGAAGCTTTTTGAAATGCATGAAGGGCACTGCAGTGTATAAATTTAACACTTGCTCTAGTGTTCACTCAGACTCTTGTCTGAACATTTATAAAATCTCTCTGTGCGCGTGCACACACACACACACACACACACGAATATATTTAAAATTGCTTAATTGCTTTTAAAATTTTAAAGTAAACACACTGAAATGATTACAAGGCATCTGTACAGTGTAGCCCATGCAAGCCTGCCAGGATAAGAGCTATTTGAGAAACAAAATCACATCAGTGAAAGAATAGCAATGAGCCAATTGATGAAATATTGCATTAGCAATGGCCCTCTGACCCTGTAAGATGCCAACCAAACGCTTTTTCCTCTCTTTGTAATTTAATCATTTGTCAGTTAAATTAATTTCTTAAAATCCACTCAGAGAAGCCGCCTGTGTTAAACACACACAGACACACACGCACACACACCTCCAGATGTAAGTGAAATAGAGGACAAACCCCACCCTAGTGGTGGCTCTTGCCTCCGCTTGATTTTGATTCTTTTTTTTTTTTTTTGTCTTTTCTTGGGCTGCTCCCATGGCATGTGGAGGGTCCCAGGCTAGGGGTCCAATCGGAGCTGCAGCTGTCAACCTACGCCAGACCCACAGCAATGCGGGATCCAAGCCGAGTCTGCAACCTACACCAGGGCTCACAGCAATGCCGGATCCTTAACCCACTGGGCGAGGCCAGGGATCGAACCCGCAACCTCATGGTTCCTAGTCAGATTCGTTAACCACTGAGCCACAATGGGAACTCCTCCGCTGGATTTTGGAAATGGACAACATCCTACTTCTTTTTGCTATACCTGACAAGAATTTTCCATATCTTCTTCCTGGCGAGGTGTGATGTCAAGGGGTGCTGTCCCCCTCCCTCCCCAAAACCCCGAGACGGAGACCCAGTCACCACAACACAAAACTATGAAAATGCAGATCCTGCGGAGTGTCTGGCTGCTTCTTCTTCTTCTTTTTTTTTTTTTTTTTAATTTTTAAAAGTGGAACACACACTCACTGCTCAGAAGGCGGCTTTGTAAAGGGAGCAGCTCTGAGAAGGGTGCTAACAAGCCCGGCACGCACGTTTGTGCTCGGGCTTGCTGCGAAGCGTATTCCACACACATCCAGGAATTTGTTTGAGGACTGAGCGTGGTTAAGTCATGTTTGAAGAATGTTCTCTCATTATCCTGACTCAGAGGGTGCAGGGAGCCAAGAAGGGAGGCCGCACAGTGATACCTTCTGTTCCGTCTGGTTTTCAAGCACTGCCCTCCACGGTCCTGAGGCCCCTGGACGGATGTCACCCAGGGCCATTCCCGTGGACATGTTTAAAACTGCGTGACCTCAGGGCTGGGCTGGCCGAGGGAGGGGAGAGCGGGGAGGAGAGGGGCAGGGGAGGCGAGGGGCACCGCGGAGGGGACTGGCCTGGAAGGAGAGGCGAGAACCAGTGACAATGACCAGCCAAGAAATGTATTTGGGAAAATAGAAATCTAAGAGCTGTGGCTTGGCAACTTACTCTGACTCTTAACGAGAAAGGCAGAGGGAGAAGAGAGGGGAAGCGGGCTGAGGAGGGAGGGGAACGATGAGCCAGGAGGGGAGGAGGAGAGCCAGGCAGGAAGAAAGAGGCGGGAGGAAAAGGAGCGTGACTCAGTGTCCCAGAAATGCACCCCTGAGGGACACGGTGAGGAAGGGCACCAAAATGAGAGACTGGAAGTTAAAATTCAGGCTATACTGGAATTCCTGCTGCAGTGCAGTGGGGTCAGAATCTGACTGCAGTGGCTCGGGTCACCACTGAGGCACAGGTTCAATCCCAGCCCAGCGCAGTGGGTTAAAGGATCCAGCGTTGCGGCAACTGCAGCCTAGGTGGCGGCTGTGGCTTGGCTTCGATCCTTGGCCAGGGCACGGCCACATGCTGTGGGCGTGGCCATTTAAAAAAATCAGAATATACTGCCCAGTATGAGGCCTCTGGTCTCGTCCATGTCCTGCAAGTGGGAGCAATAGCTTTGATACCTCACCTTGAATCATCTCGTCTTGGGCCAAGCATGTGCTTGAATGACATTTTGAGGTTTCCTCAAGGGCTGGAATAGAGATCAAGAGGGCACATGGATCAATTCTGGTGAGGAACATCCTCAGAAGTCTCCACAGGGTGCATCAGACGCACATGTGCACACAGGCACGCACACTTGAAAACCACCCCATGGCTTTCCACTGTACTTAGAATAAAATCCATCCCTAGATCTTGCAACCTCCCCAGCCTTCCCTAACCCTTGCCCAGCCCTATGGCTTCCCTTCAGCTCCTTGAAGCCCCCTAGCTCTCCTCACCTCAAGACTCTCTCAGCATTGAAGTTCCTGGCTCAGTGGGTGAAGAACACAACAGAGTGTCTGTGAGGATGTGGGTTCGATCCCTGGCCTCACCCAGTGGGTTAAGTTTTTGGCATTGCCACAAGCAGCAGAACAGGTCCCAGATGTGCCTTGATCTGGCATTGCTATGGCTGTGGCTGTGGCTGGCATCTACAGCTCTGGTTTGACCCCTAGCCGGGGAACTTGCATATGCTACAGATGCGGCCCCTAAAAAGAAAAAAAAAACAAACTTTCCCACCCTTGTTTCCTCCACCTACGCCCCTTCTCCACTCTCAGAGAGCTGGCTCCTCTGCATCCTCTGGGTCTCACCCAGAGAGACCCTCTTTGATCACTTTGTCTAAACAGATACCCACCCTCCCATCGCGACCCCTAATATTCTCTATCTCTGCACCCGACTAGTGTTTGGGTGCTAGTTACCATTTGTCGGCATTTATTTATTGATCTGTCTACATGTAAATTGTCCTTGACACCTACCAAAGATTTGTTGGCAAGTGAAGGGATGGACAGAATGTTCTAGATTCACTGGTTTGGGATGCACAACTTTGAACACTGGCAGCAGTCCCCAGCAATCCATCTTTAGGTCTCTCCTCTTCCTCCCTGCTGCTCCATATCTAGGCGTGGAAGCTGTTCCTGCTGCCTGTGGGGACCCTGAGAGGGCCTCCCCCTAGTCAGAGGAGAGGGAAGCACCTGTCCTTGGTGGGGGCAGAGGCAATGAGAGTCCACAAGGGTTAAAGAAGGAAATGAGAGTTAGCCCCTAATCAGATGCAACATCCATATACTTAGGAGAATAGAGAGAGGACCATAAAAGCGAGAGCCCTGGAGGGAAGAGAGTACAGACGTTAGAGATATTCCAGGGCAGGGATGAATGCGCCTCTGAGTGGTACCATCATCCGAGGGCCCCCCATCCATCCTTGTGAGTGCAGGACGCACTGGACGGACCAAAAGCTCCATGACTGCCAGGATCAGGAAGCGGGTGATTGGGAGGGAGATGCCCGAGCCTCAGCCCCAGTCCCAGCCCCCAAACCAGCACAGGCCCTGTTCCTCTAGAAGCTGCCTTCTGGTTGTTGCTCTGCTCGCTCGCTCTCTCTCTCCTCTCCTCGGCACTCTTATTTAAGCAAAACCTAACCAGTAACAGCCACTTCGTGAGGCTCTAGGACTTGCTCAGTGTCCTCTTGGTCAGAAGGACTTTTTGTTGCGCTGTGTTGAGTATTCATCTGCCCGGAAGCATGTTTAATGCTCACGTGAGATCCCTGATATTGTCAGAGCTTTCTGAAGCCTCAGTCTTGCTCAGAGCTTGGTGATCAGTCCACAAATTAAACTCTTGGCCAAACATATTGGGCTTAAGTTTACCCAAAGTCCAAACAAATCAGATACTCCATTTGGACAGAAGTCAAATTCTTTCCCTGGGTAATCATTTCTCAGAAATTCTGAAAAGCAGTATGTTTTATGTTCTCAAACTTCTTATAATCACATCCAATCTTGTATCAGATGCATCAAACACCGTAAAGAAGGGTTTTGAAAGGTCTGAACCTTCCAAAACAGATAAAGAAACCAAAGCCTGTTTGAACTTTTAAGAAATAGCCCAGCAAACTTTAATGAGTTGGCCCTCTTTTTGTAAAACAGCACAACAGACTAGCTACAATTCCAAATGAGGAAAATTCGAAGGGATACGAAAGGACTTTTTTTTATTAATTGTAGAGAGTTTGCCAACCTCTCATAGAGTCTACTTTACTCCACCACAAGAGAATCAGATTTCAAATATTTGACCTATGAAAGCCCAATAGGCATTACTAAATTTCAAACAGTTCATGGATGGCTGCAAGCCCCAAAGTGAATACTCCCTCACAATTAGGTATGAGGTCACAAAATGTCACTCTCCGAAATTCAGGATAAAAAAATATCAATCTAAAGTTAGACACTAACAGGCCATTGATATCCCTCATGGCCTGGTGGTTAAGGATCTGGCATTGCCACTGCTGTGGCGTTCAATCCCTTGCCTGGAAACTTCTGCATGCCATGGGTGTGGCTAATATATATATATATATATATATATATATATATATATATATATATATAATTTTTTTTTTTTAGGACAGCAGGTATGGCATATGTAAGTTCCCAGCTTAGGGGTCGAATCGGAGCTACAGCTGCTGGCCTACGCCAAAGCCACACCAACTCAGGATCCTAGCTGCATCTGCAACCTACACCACAGCTCACAGCAATGCTGAATCCTTAACCCACTGAGCAGGGCCAGGGATCAAACCTGCGTCCTCATGGATCCTAATTGGGTTTGTCTCCACCGAGCCACAACGGGAACTCCTAAAAAAGTTTTTTTTAATACTAAAATAAAATTAACCACTATGATATTAGCAACACAAGATTAACATTTTAATGAAATATCATAATAAAAATAAATTTTGGAAATGTTTTATAAATTCATGGGTGGTGTACCTTCATGTATTCTCAGGTTTCAACAAGAAAAATGCAATCTACATAATGTAAATAATTAAACCAGCTACCATTTGTGGAAGAGGGTATCATGTGGCAGGCACACTGCCAAAAATTTTGTACCCGCTATCTTATTAATCCTCACAGCAAGCAGGTGAGGAGGCTCCGACTATTCCTGGTGTAACTATGAGGATCTCAAGGTGCGAAGGGAGACAAAAGTCGGATGGACTTCTCACCCGAGGCTTCTCAATTCCAATATATACTATCAAAAAAAAGAGAAAGGAGTTCCCGTTGTGGCCAAGTGGTAACGAACTGGATTAGCATCCATGAGGATGCAGCCCTGCTCCGTGAGTTAAGGATCCCGTGTTGCTGTGGCTGTGGCGTAAGCTGGCAGCTGCAGCTCTGATTGGACCCCTAGCCTGGGAACCTCCATATGCTGCAGGTGTGGCCCTAAAAATACAATTAAAAAAAAAATATATATATATATATATACTGTCCATGGCATAAGTGGAAGAGAAATGGTTCCGTAAAGCTGAGCAAAAGGGTAGTTAACTGAAACAAAGATGGGGGTAAAAAAAATCCTCTAAAGCCTTGAGGTAAACAGTCCAAATCTATGATCCAGACCAAAACATCCCTGGAGGAACAGAAGGTTATTCCTTTAGGCCTCCTCTGACGCTAGAGCTATCCCTCAAGAGCCCTCAATTCCCTTTGATCTAATTCAATATTCACCAAACCTTTGATCTTTAATTGGATCTCCTGGGGATGTCTTTCCACCAGGACAGAGTACCTTTTGCCTACGACCAAGGCTGGTGACCTCCCAGCTTTATTCTCTGGGATAAAATGATGACTAGATCAGGGGGAGGACAGTTAGTCACCACTGAGTGGAATTATTGGGAATCTGTTCCTAAAAAGGTCAGCTCTGAATTGACTACAATGGCACTTCTGATTCTACAAAACCAAAGACCCAATCCTAGGTCTTCAATGACCTCCACCAAAATGTATATGTGGCCCAGAGGGCTCTCCTTGACACAGCCTACTAAGCTCTCTAACCATCCTAATGACATTGATAATGGACCAGGTTTTTTGTTTGTTTGCTTGCTTGCTTTTTAGGGCTGCACCTGCAGCATATGGAAGTTCCCAGGCTATGGGTTGAATTGGAGCTGCAGCTGCCAGC
Source organism: Phacochoerus africanus (assembly GCF_016906955.1). Classification (NCBI taxonomy): domain Eukaryota; kingdom Metazoa; phylum Chordata; class Mammalia; order Artiodactyla; family Suidae; genus Phacochoerus; species Phacochoerus africanus. The sequence continues at coordinate 16,086,958 of NC_062557.1, forward strand.
CTATACCACAGCCACAGCAACGCCAGATCCTTAACCCACTGAGCAAGGCCGGGGATCGAACCCACATCCTCATGAACACTAGTTGGGTTCGTTACTGCTGAGCCGCAAAAGGAACTTCTGATAAAGGACCACTTCTAATGAGTAACATTTAGAGATGGTCACACTGTAGACCCACAGTGTGGCCAATGTGATCGGATGAATGCAGAATGCCACAACAGCCCATGGCATATTCAGTAGGCCATTAGTTGGTTTTAAAAATTAATCAGATGAGTCCCCTGCACATAGGGGTTCTGAGGAGAACCCAAGAGGGTTAAAGGGCTACCATGCCCACAGTCCCCTGCTCAGCAAAGCCACCCCTAGAGATTCTTTCTCTAAGCAACCTGCCATGCTCACACCTTGTACATGGAATGAAGGCAACATGCCCTCATTGGCACCAACTGATGAGAACAGAAGCCCATTAGTCATGGAGAGGCCCAAGGTCAAAAACAACCATGTTGTCTGTGGGGGAGCCCCTCTCCTCCTGAGGCCACATGGCAGGAAGCTCTAGGTCCATCAGGGCAGCTCCTGATTAGACAGTGACGAAGCAACCTAGTTAGACGCTCTGTCTTAGGAAGAGGCGATATTAGGTGAACAAAGAGAGCCTGGGTTGTTCAAGGTCAAGTGAGTAGCTAGGCTAGGTCTCCACCCGGCACCTATCTCTTGGGAGATTTATTCTTTGCACTGAGTTCAGTATTTCGTGATTTCCAGGAGTTCCCATCGTGGCTCAGTGGTTAATGAATCCGACTAGGAACCATGAGGTTGCAGGTTTGACCCCTGTCCCTGCTCAGTGAGTTAAGGATCCGGCGTTGCCGTGAGCTGTGGTGTAGGTCACAGATGCAGCTTGGATACTATGTTGCTATGGCTGTGGTGTAGGCCAGCAGCTACAGCTCCAATTAGACCCCTAGCCTGGGAATGTCCATATTCTGTGGGTGTGGCCCTAGAAAAGACAAAAACATAAATTAAAAAAAAAAATGTGATTTCCAAAACCTAAAACCCCTGAGATTTTATACTGAAGTTGCCCTTTGCAGAACACTTAGATTAAGCTTTAAAAAACCATTTCTTTGGCTGTCCCAGAGCATGTGGAAGTTCTGGGGCCAGGGATCAAACCCACACCACAGCAGTGACCCAAGCCACAGTAGTAAAAATGCCAGATCCTTAACCCTCTGCTCCACCAGGGAACTCCTAAAGAACTTCTTGATGCTTATTTGCAAATACCAACTATCTCAACCATTAAAATTCACTATGCGCTTAAGTCTAAGTTGGATGTTTTTCTTCATTTATTTATGATCTATCCAGGACACCATGCAATTCTTTGCAATCCTACAGTGGAGTAGGATCCTTTCCCCAGCCAGAAACTGTGTTTCTTTCTCACTTTAATATTTCACTTCCTTAGCACTTTGCTCTTTAAAGCTAGAACTAATCTTATTTGTAATTTGCAAGCCAAGCTCAAGTTTACTCTTTAAACACTAAACTAGAAGTTGCTCAATAACATTTTACAGGCTGACCGCTGGAACTCTCACCCCTTCCAAGAACACCATGATTCTTTTCACAGAACTTAATTTTCAGAAACACTTGACATGTAGAAGAGTTCAAAACTGAGACGTAAATTGACATCTCCAAATTTCGTTATTGAAGAACCTTCAAAAATCTATGGTTGACACTCATAGGCATTAAATAAAATCTTAAAATATGCCTCAGAAAGTACTGATTATTGAGTGCTTACGATATACCAAGTATGATGTTAAGTGCTTCATTTGTCTTTTCTCATTTAATCTTCACTGCAATCCTTTGAGGTAGAAAGTGTTATTTTATAAAGATGTTGGAGTGGAAAGAGAAAAATCTGGGTCCAATATGTACCAAGGTGTTTTTCTTACTAGCAGGCAACATCAGGGAATGAGAAGCCCTGCTTTTGAGCCCTGGCCTGCCACTTACTTTGTGTCCTAGGGCAGGTCACTTCCCTTTGACTATTTCACCCGGATTTCAACTTCCTTCTCTGTTAATCATTAATCATTATAATTGTTTCCATTCGGGGAGGAGGGCATCCTAGCTCTAACAGAACAAACACTCTACCTACCATTTCTCTATTATAGTTTCAATCCAGGATGTCTTAAAGATTTTGTATCTTTAAGCATCTCCTTTTGAAAGGCAAAAACCATGGGGAGAGGTCTTAGGTTAGTACTTAGCAGTTAATGCTTCCATTAGCAGTTAATGCTTTAATAAGGATTACTTGATAGCTGGCTGAGAACAAGAAGAGAATGTGGGTTGGGCTACCGGGGATGGAAAGGTACTGGAGATGGCTGATGGGCCAATAAAGTTTGGATGACACAGTGCCCAAAACAAAGACTTCACCTAAGTACCTTCTTTTTGTCTGGGCTCCAATCGGCTCAGGCTGTGCCTTAGAAGTTGGTGTGAAGGCAGGGAGTAATATTCAGTGTGTAATAGTGTCATCTGGCTGAAGTTTGAGTGAAGAAGTGCTGAATGAGGAAAACCAAGAACGTGAGCTCTGGGGAAGGGCTTCCTTCCCAGGGAGTGAGGAATTTTGAGCACTTCCTAAGGGACAGAAGACCGTGCTTATAATCAGGAGCTTTGCCCGATTATAAAACTGGGGAAATGGTGGGGAAAGAGTGTTGGAAGATAAGGACCAGGGTGTGGCTAGGAGGCCCTTCTAATAATCCAGTTAAAGGTCTTGGGGCCCAAAACTAGGGTGGTATGATAAGGACAGAAGGAAGGGTGTGATGCTGGGGGAGACCTGGACCTCATCTGGACGGGGGGATTGCGGAGAAACCATAGACCCCTAGGGGTTCTGGGAACTGACGAAAGGTGCAAGAATTTCTATTCTCCTTTTTCCCTCTTCTCTACCCAATCAAATATGCCCTAATGTGACATCAGTTGGCAAGTTATAAGGTGCCTCAATATGCACAATAAGTGGAAGAGAGTCATCTCTGCTATGAAGATCGCAGACAAAAATAAACCTGGCAGAGGGTGAGTCTAGCACAGGTTACACTGCCTTCTTTCCAAATCTGCAGGCACTAGTCTAGACCTCTAAGAATCTCCCACCTTGGGAAAGGAAGCCGCGATTACTGATAACCAGGAGAACCTGTCCCAGTTCTGCCGCTGATGGGGTGCCTCCCTTAATAATTTACTTCTTCCTTTTTATGTTGGACCAGGCATTTCAGAGATGCCCCGCACAACTCAGACTGCAGGACTGCACTGTTTTCCCCTCTGCCAGTGTATCGCCTTTGATATTATTTTATTCAATTAAAAATATTTTCCCTTCTCGTTTTTTAATCTCATTCTTTGTAAAGCACAGCACTGATTCCAGGCAGGAGTGAAGGCCTCCATGTCTGGGTCGGGGCTTTGGACATCTGCACAAAGCCAAGCCGCCTCCTCCTAGAGCATCTCTGCTCCGCTCGCCGCTTTGCTTTACCGACCGCATCCCGACTAGTTCCCACGGCAACCGGCAGGGCGCCCACGTCCGGGTTCGGGGACGCCTGGCCGCCACCCAGCCCCGCCCCGCCCCCACGGCCGCGTTCGCCGCACCCAACTCCCGCGCGAGGAGGGAGGAGGCCGGGTTGCCAAGGAAACGAGAGGACGCCAGGCAGGCGCGCCCACCGCCTCCGCCCCTAGAAAGCCCGGCCGCCTTAGCAAAAACCTGCCTCCCAGGAGGAGGAGGAAGAAGGGCCGGTCGAGGGAGGGGAGAGGAGCTAGGAGGAGGAAGAGGAGCACAAGGAAGGCCCCGCGCGATTGATGGGCGGCTCCTCCGCCCAGGACCAGCCCGCCTGCCCCGCCCCTCAGCCCCTTTAGCCACTCGCAGGGGGAAAGGATAGACGCGCAAGGTAACGGTCCGACTCGTCCCTGCCCGCCCCAGCCACACCCGCAACAGCGACTCCTGGTCTTCCGAGGAACAGGGGCGAGGTTGGGGGGACGGAGAAAGGCGACCTCTCCTTGCGACTTCGATTCTAGAGGGAAATCGGGCCTGAAGCCTGGGGGCCTGGCCGTCCCTTCCTTCTGCTGAGCACAGCCCCTGTATTTTTCTGCCTCAAAGAGACAGCTGTGGGGGACTCTGTGATCACTTATTTGCAAACTGGCAGCCACCCTGCACCTACATAACTTCCGCTCAGACTCCCCTGGTCTGCGAGTCCAGGAGAGGTGTACAGGGACCGCGGCCCCTCTCTGAGTGCAAAATTATGGATGTTGTTGAGAGCATGGAATTGCGTGTCAAGCCTGTGACCTCCCCGCCCAGCCCCAAACTTTCCCAATTACACGCTGAGTCTCTCTCTTCTGGGCTTGATGGTCAGCCTATGACCGCCCAGCTCTTTCAGTTTCACAGCAAAGTGAAGAGTCACCGCCAAAGAGCTTTTCTTACAACTGCTATAGCACAGCACTCCCCACCCCGCCCCTCGATTTTCCGAGCCAAATTGGCTGGAAAAGTCAAACCATCTACCCTCACCCCTCTCAATTCCCAGAGCGGAGTGTTAGGAAATCACGCATCTCTGTTGCTTACACTCAAAACATTTTTATAAGCTAAGATTTGAAAACTCTAAGACGTTCTAAAGCTAGATGTAAACAAATTCCGGAATCTTTGTCATTACGAATTAATTAATTGTGTGTAAAAGGATGAATGAGGTCTCCTACAATCCTCCTTCCCAGCACCCACTTATGCAAAAGGAGGAATTTATAAACCTGATGGACATGTATGAATATAGCCATTTAGATTCTGGCTCAGAGGAACCTTCAGCCTAAAAGAGGGGCTTCCATTTACCTTTTTCTTTATGACTGAACTAAGAAAATATTCACTCTAAGGACGTTTCTAATATGAGACCATAGTAAGAAAACAGAGAAATCGCTTGACGGTTAATCAAAAGAATCCCCTTCCCATCAATTCTCTTGACATAGGCAGCCAGAGAACAGAAAGACAGCATATGTGATTTTTTAGAGACCTGAAGGAAATAGATTCTGCCATCAGATTTTCTTCTCCTTAGTCAGGGAAATGCAGTTTGAGTTCACTGGCAGTTTACACTAGAGAGGAATTACATATGTCACAAAGTTCTCAGAATATGCCTCACTGAAATTTCACAGATCTGTGGAATTTTGAGGCCAAAAAGAATCATTCACTCTCGCTTTCAGCAAAGCAGGACTCCCTTTCCCACATACCTCCTACTCCCTTCTCCTTTCCTGCTCTCCTTCCCTGTTTAATATGGATTAATCTTACGTGGATTTCTGAAGCACAAATTTGGCACAATCTATTATCACCAGAGACGAAAACAGAAGCATGCATAGCCCGGGAGGGTATATTAAATTGAGAAGCAGTTCAAAGGTGAGAAACAGAAGAGAATACAAAATGCTATTTGAGACACATGCTCCCTGCCCACATTTTATTATCACTCTCCTCCCCTCCACCTGTCTGAATTTGCTAAGGAAAAAAATGTTGGCTTCGAATGGCCATCTGGTTGAGTAGGCCCGCAAAGCTGAGATCCACGAAGTCAGCATTGGCTCATGTGGCTTTGTTTCCACATCGTTATTTCCGTTGCTTGTTCATCCTGGTCAGTTTTTCTGACCTGTGATACAGTAGGAAGTTCAAGAGACACTTCAGAAACGTAGAGAGTGTCTGCCCGACCTGTGGTGGTCTATCAACGGTCTCCTTGATCTATCGCTAATAATCTGCTTCCTTGGGGCAGAGTATTAATGTATTAATGTATTTAAGTAAAAGATTACATGTGGCACCAGGATGCTTCTAAATATTCATGCTATAGGAGCGTATAATAATAGAGACTTAAGGGGAGGGCAAAGACTTTTGTAGGCAATTTTAAAGTCCTTTATTTGGTAAGTGATTGTGAAGTCAGAGATAACCTAGCAAGGAGTAGCTCAAATAGTGTTATTTCCTACCTTTTGAGACAACGTGATTTCAGGCCTCTTAACTTAGAAGCCTCCTTAAAATAACACTGCATTAAAGCCAGGATGGATTGGCTGGCTTTTCTATGCTAATTTTGTAACCAAAATGTACCGTCCCCGTGGATTCTGGGATGTGCTCCTTTAGCGACCACATCCTTTCAGTATGAATCCTTATGGTCTCTGTCTGATTAATATTCAGACAGGTTTTCTTTCCAACAGTAGCAGCAGGGGCTCATCTTTCTGCCTGTTTTAACACCATGGTTTTCTGAAAAGCGTGGGCACATAGCTTTATTCTATGCAGGTACATATAAAAAGTTACACGTAGTCCTCTGAAGTAGCGTTCCCTAGATGACTATTAAAATGCTCAGAGAGGGGAGTTCCCGTCGTGGCGCAGTGGTTAACGAATCCGACTAGGAACCATGAGGTTGCGGGTTTGGTCCCTGCCTTTGCTCAGTGGGTTAACGATCCGGCGTTGCCGTGAGCTGTGGTGTAGGTTGCAGACGCCGCTCGGATCCCGCGTTGCTGTGGCTCTGGCGTAGGCCGGTGGCTACAGCTCCGATTCGACCCCTAGCCTGGGAACCTCCATATGCTGGGAGCGGCCCAAAGAAACAGCAAAAAGACAAAAAAAAAAAATGCTCAGAGACATGACCTAGGTTTTGTGTGTTGTCTGTGGAACTACCTCTTGGTTTGCGGTTTCAGATTCTGACTCGCAAAGACCCAACGTTCTATACTTGAGAGAAAATAATCCCTGAGAGACCAGCCTAAGTTGCTAGATGATCCTGTTTGGGACTCAGTGATAACCCTTGCAGGAGTCCATAGCAACCATACCAGACACTGGGTCACCATGAGTCAGAGGCCATCTGATTCCACCAATATCTTATCAAAGAGGCAATCACGCGTGTTGACAGGGATGTGGAAAAAAGGAAACCCTTGTGTTCTGTTGGTGGGAATGTAAATTGGTGCAGCCATTGTGGAATATAGTATGGAGGTTCCTCCCAAAAATGAAAACTGGAACTATATATGATATAGCAATTTCACTCCTGGGTATTTATCCAAAGAAAATGAAAACACTAACTCAAATGGATGTCTGCACCCCTCTGTTGATCGCAGCCTTATTTATAATAGCCAAGACCTGGAAGTCACCTAAGTGTCCGTCAATGGATGAATAAAGAACATGTGATATATACATAAATATATATATATAATGAAATATTATTCTTTCATAAAAAAGAAGGAAATCTTGGCATTAGTGACAACATGGATAGACCTTGAGGGCATTACACTGAAGTGAAAGGTCAAGAAAGATAAAATACCATAGGACCTCACTCATATGTGTCATCTAAAAAACAAAACCAAACCTCCCAACTCCTACCTACAGAGAAACACCGGTGGTTGCCAGAGGCACGGGGTAGGAAATGGACGAAATGGGTGAAGGAGGCTAAAGAGTATAAACTTCCGGTTATAAAATAAGTACTGAGGGTGTAATATACAGCATGGCGATTATAGCTAGTAACCTGGTATATGTGAAAATTTCTAAAAGAATAGATCTTAAAAGTTCTCATCATAAGAAGAAAAATGGTAGCAATGCAGGCTGGCAGATGTTAACGGGACTTATTGTGGTGATCCTTTTGCAATACATACAAATATCGTTGTATGCCCGACACTAATATAAGGTTCTATGTCAATTATATCGCAGTTAGAATAATGCATGTATTGAAATAAATGAAAGCTTAACTGGACAATGAGCAGCAATAGTGTGGGATCTCTGATGACCTTATAGATGAGGTCTAGCAGACTCACCATGAACAGTGCCATTAAAGAACTCAGTTTTTTGATCATAAATTTAGACCACACTAGTCAGAGCCAGACTTGAAAGCAACTGCCTCCACTCCCTTACCTCTCATTTGCGCAACACAGGGCAATCTGTCTTCAGCCCCGTCACTCCACTAAATGCTCTCACCAAGGTTCTTAATAATCTCCTTGAAACCTACACTTCTCAGCATCTATGAAACTGCACCCACCTGGGTTCTCGGCTTTCCTCCTGCCACTCTGGCTTCTTTCCAGGGTTTCTCTTCCACTCCGTACCGGCTCTTAAAATTGCATGGTCCTCAGAATTTTGTCCTGGGTCGTCGTCCTCTTTTCACTCCCCATTCTGCTTCAACGTCAGTGGTCCCCACAATGCCAGCCATACCCAGTTCTTCACTTCTCTAATCAGCTCCAGAGCCCTACATCTAACTGCTTACCTGACATCTCCGTTTGCTGTCCCCCAGCCCCTTCAAAGTCCACATAAGTTTCTCACGAACCTGCTCCTCCTCCCAAGTTTTCTGGTGGGAATGTCGGCATCCAACCAGCCGGCTGCCTGAGCCGGTAACACGGGCAGCTTCCTTTGCACCTGCATCTCCCACCCCTTTCGTATGATCACCAATTCCTAATGATTTTCTCTCCTGAGTATCCCTTGAATCCAGCATGACTAGAGTATGGGGACCAGAGTGAGACTCTGGCTTCAAACCCCAGGCATCCACTTCCTAGCTCCGTAACCTTTGGTGAGCTACTTAATCCCTTTGTGCCTCAGTTTCCTCGTCTGCAAGTTAGAGATATAACTCTTGCCTCATAGTGTGGTCATGAAGATTGCATGAGTCAAGACGTGTCACTGTTTGGAAGAGCACGTAGCACTTCCAGAGGCTCAGTAAACAGTAGCTCTGAGCTCCTCCCCCCTTCCCTCCACTGTTGCGACCCAAGTCTGAGCACCATCTTACCTGGCTTACTATGATGTATCCCCACTGGTCTTTCCGCTTACATTCTCACTCTACCTCTCCTGCCCTCCATCCATTCTCTGTACTACAGCTGGAGGGATTGTTTAAAGACGCAAATCTAGGTGTTCCTGTGGTGGCTCAGCAGTAACGAACCCAACTGGTATCCATGAGGACTCAGGTTCAATCCCTGGCCTCACTCAGTGGGTTAAGGATCCAGCGTTGCCATGAGCTGCGATTCTGGTCACAGATGCGGCTTGTATCTGGCGTTGCTGTGGCTGTGGCATAGGCTGGCAGCGACAGCTCTGATACAACCCGTAGCCCGGGAACATCCATATGCCGCGGGTAGGGCCCAAAAAGACAAAAAATAAAAATTAAAAAATGCAAATCTAATCATTTACTCCCCTGGTTGGAACCTTCCAGTGGCGTTATATGGCTCTTTGAACTGTGACTTCCAAGGCCACGCCTCCCCCACAGCCCTCCTGTTCCTGTCCTGCCCCTTCCTGCTCTGAAGCCCCTGCATCTGCTGTCCTTTCTGGCCAAGATCTCCTCTGTCCCATTCCTGGCCTCACACACTTCTTAGCAAATCCAGCATCCTTTCCCAAGGAAAACCTTGCCTCCCAGACTGTGCGAGGCCCTCCCCTCATAACACTTTCTCAGCAAACCCCCGTTTCTGCTCCATTGTCCTTATCACCACTAGGGACCTCCTGTCAATATTCAAAGACGATGGGATCAGAACCCAGAGAGTCTCGTGCCAGTGCCCACACTCTAACCACGATGGATTCAAGGGAAACTCAGGAGGGAAAATCGGCAGCCTTGGTTCTGATGTGGATGGAGCAGGAGGGGCGCGGACGCGGGACGCTGCCCAGGTCACAGGCTCCGGCAGCCGCTGGCTACTCCCAAATTTCCCTTCAGAAGACTTGGGAGGAAGAGCAGGTGTGTGAGAAAATAATGTGACTTTCAAAGGGGCTGGGAGACAGCAATATTTAATGCCACCCTAGATTGTAGCCACACAAAGGCCAGAGCCGTATCACGCTACTGCCAAACCCCAGTGCCCCGCGTGCTTCCTGATTTGGAATAGGGGCGCCATCACTGAGTCAATGAGTTTGTTGCCAGGGGTTCAGAGCTTTGGTCACTGCCAGTTTGGCTAGGTTTTTGTCACGTTGTAGAACTGCTTCTGAATCAGGCTTCTGCCCATCTAACTCCCTGTGACTAACCAGGACAGGCTCACCGAAGCCCGCGGATGAATGTGGCTGCATTATTTATGTCTGGAACAAGAGGGCTGTGAGGGCATCAACACCCATACAAAGAGCCCTTTCAGTCTGAAAGGAGCATCTGTGCCTTTCCAACAATGGAAATTCGATTAATAAGAGACGAAAAGCAATTACACTAAGAAAAACCCAAATATGGCAAAGCCACAAAGGATTGCATCACAGCGCGTTTATTTCTCTTTTATCCGCAGGTCGGGGATTAAGAATCATGTTGCATGAAGCAAAGGACAGGCAGAAGTTCGTCAGTGATGTTCAGTATCTGCGGGACATGCAGCATAAGGCGGACTCAGAATATCAGGCAAGTGAAGAAAACATGAATTATCTTCCCCCTCCACTTACGGAATTAGGAGACAATTCAGAATACAGTATCAGTATATGATAAGCAGTAAAGCGGTTTCTAAAATCCCAAACCCACACTTAGCAGCTGTCTGACTGTGAAAAGCCACATTACCTCTCCGGGTCTCAGTTTCCTCATCTGTACAATGGGGAGAATGGTCCCTACCTCAGAGTCTTGTCATGGTGGAAATGAAATGAGACAACATTTTTCAAATATTTAGCACAGAGCTTGGCACACAAGCCTTGTCAACAAATGACAACAGGGCTTGGGGCTTAAATTAGATAAACCAGCTATGGAGAAACAAGACATTAAGGAGTTAATGTCACCCTACCATGTATAGAATAGCAGGCCCTCCTGTTGTTATTGCCAGAAGAAAGGTGGCTCGCCCATCCTGCAACACGCGGACTATTCGTCACCCTAGTTACCGTGTTTACATGCAAAAACAAAACAGACAGGGAGCCTGAGGAGTCATGATGTAATTACCCAGAGCTGGCATGGGACAAACTTGCCAGACTGGGCCGTGGGATTCTGGGAGCAGTTAGAAAGCGTCACTCAGCTTGCGGGCCGGGAGGTCACCCCTCGCCAGTCAAGGAGGCACAGTCCTCAGCTGAGGATTGAAAAACACTCCTTCCCTAAGGAAAACACAGACCTGCTGTTATCAGGCTTTTCTCCTTCTTAGCAATTTCAACTGTCACCAAACCTCCTGGGTCACCAAGGAAACCAGACCTATCTCAGGAACCTGATTTCACCCGTGTAACGTGGCTTAGCTTTGGGCCTGGAAATGGGGTCAGCCTTTTCCTCCCACTGCTTGTCCACCCACCTCCAAGGTTATAAAAGTCAAGAGAATTCCTATAAAATAAATAAGAGCATAAACATCCTAACGGGTCACGCTGGGCGTCCCTCTACTCTTCACAAAGATGCCTCTGCCACGCAGCCCACATGTGGGAAATACTTGTTTGAAATTGTCTCCGGAACAGGCACATAAGTAAATCAATCTTATTATTTGATGGTCTCTGCTGAAGAAAGCCACACAACCGTGTAGCTTGGAGCCATGTAGCTGTTTTCTAATCTCATTTGGGCATTCAACACTGTCCTTATAAATAATATTCATTAAGTGCCTACTATGTCCTGAACAGAGTCCTTTCTCTCCCAGAGTTTTTATTCTAGGATTGAGGAACACACACAAGTAAATTAATATAAGTAATGAATACAATGAAGCGAATGAAGCTGAAGTAATGCAGGTGGGGTGATGCTCCTTTACATAGGCAGGGAAGCCTCTTAGAGGAAGTAAAATTTGGTTGTGGAAGCAAAGGATGAGAAAGAGCCAGCCAGAGCCTCCCCAGCAGAAAAAGCCAGTGCAAAGGCCCTGAGGCAGGAACTAAGTTGGATCATTGGAGGAAACAAAAGAAGGCCAGCATGAAAGAGAGAGATGGGGCCAGATCACGTTGAGTCTCTCAGGACAAAGATTCATATTTGGAGTTTACTCTTATCATGATGAGAGTTGATTTTAAGCTGAGAAGTGATCTCCTCTGATTTACATTTTTTAAAGATCATTCTGTCCGCTGTGTGGGAAAAGGACTGAAAGGAGCAAGAGAAGCAGCAGAAAAACTAGGAGGGAAAGTCTGATGGACATGTAGGAGAGACCAGTGTGGTGAGAGAGGGGGTGGCAAGAAGCAGCCAGACCCAGGAACCAGAAGCAGCAGAGACATCTTGCTGATAGATGGGGAGGAGGAGTGAGGGAAAGAAAGGAATGAAGGATGACTCACTTCCGCATGTGGACTTGTCCATCAGCTCCCTCTGTTTCACAACTGACACTTCATTTTTTCAAGTCTCCCATCCCCATACTTTTCAACAAGGACCGTCTCTTCCTGTTTTACGGACACACAAAACCAAACAAAGAACCTGAGCCCGTCAGGTGAGACGCCACTCAACTCTTCCCCTTCTGCCTGCCAGTCTAGCCCTCATGTCTCCAAGGGTCAAGGACATGCTCCCTGCTGGTGCCCACCTGTGCTCTTGGTCCACGCCCCTCTCCATCCATGGACCTTTCTTCTATATCCTTGAAATTTCTCTTCTTCTTCTTGGCTCCTCCCACAAACATGTTCAACGCTTTCTCATACTCAGAACAAAAGAACAAAGCTGTCTGTGGGCCACGTGTCCTTTTCTAGCTGCAGTCCTGGCACTTTCTAGACTCCAGATGTTCCCAGACAGTCAGCAACCCTTGTGGTCTCCACTCCCCTCCTCCCATTCACTTCCTCACCTGCTGCAGCCTTGGCTGTCTCCTCGCCTCCCCTGAAACTGCTCTCGCTAAGGTCAACGGCGAAATTCAACAGACACCTTTTCAGTCTTTGTTTTCTGAAGCGTTATCTGTGTTCGGCGCTATTCTCTCTCCTTCTCAAAGCACTGCTCGCTGGCTTTGTGATGTTATCCTCTCCTGGGTTGCCTCCTGTTTCGCTTGTATGCCTCTCCCTGCCCCTCGCGTGTTAATTCCCCCAGGTTCCCATCAGCCCAGTTTTCTTCTAATTCCCAAGGTTTCGGTGGCCCATCTCATCCCCTCCTGTGTTTTTAACCACCCCTCACATACTAATGACTTGTAATCCCGAGTCTTCTCCAAGTGTGAGCATCACATGCACAACTGCTTACGGGATGGTTCCATCTGGATGTCACACAGGCACCTCCAACTCAGTGTGTCCACGGTAAGACTCCACACGGCCCTCCCCGACCATCCCTGACTTTATCCCATCCCTAAGGTTCTGCCAAGCTTAACAAAAGCTCATGAACTTGTGCCTTCCTTTTCAATCCTATTGCCACCACCCTGGTTCCAATCTCTACAGTTTATCTCCGAGACTATTACAATGTCCGCATAACCAGGCTCCCTGCCTCCAGCCTTGCCCCCTTTCAGACTGCTTTCTGGAAATGTATGTCATGTGTGAACTGACTTTGCAATTCGGTTGTTTGCCTTCATGTAGAGGCGGGCCCCAGTCCCAGGAACCCCAGGGACTCCAACCCAATCCTCGGCCACTTCTCCAGCCCCCTCTCCCCTCTTCTTACTCTCCCAATGAGGGTGGGGAAGACCAGTTTTAACTTAGATCTAAAGGGAACCTCCGTACTCCCATAGCACCTTCTTTTAACAAACAACTTGACTGAGGTATCATTTACATATCAAATTCACCTGTTCCAAGTTTAAATTTATCAAATTTGCAGTCACTGCCATCATCTGGGTTTAAAACATTTCCATCACCGCACCACCAAAGCACCGCTTTCATATCTCTTTTCACTGCTTTTGAAATTATCTCTTGTATGATGTCCTATCAAACTGGACTACAGCTTCTTAAGGGCAAGGGTGGAGTCTTCCTCTTCTGTGTTGAACCCAATGCCTTGTCATTAATGAAAGCCAACATTACGAAACTTGGTCACCAACTCTGTTTATCAGACATAGATCCAGCTGACTTGCAACTAATCCTCAAAGTCAAACACACTCTCATTGAGCATTTTCAAAACCACTCACCACAGGTTCTGCAAAAAATAAATACAGTCGTCTTTAATATGTTCTGTACTGTCAAATTAAGTATAGAGCCACCCACAGCAACAACTTTGACGGGAACAGTGGAAAGTTGCAGTATTGACTCTACCCCTTGCCTTGTTCCAGAAGAGATTAAAGTAGGGGGTTAAGAATCAATTGCATGGCTTTAATGACCCCTCAGTAACCTGGTGCATATGTGACTTGTCTGTATTTAGATAATTTACGAAGGGAGGCTTTGCCCCGGGTGGATATGGAAACCCTGGGCCATCGATGAACTAGGCTGGTTGCCCGCAGAACCTCAGCTTTCACTAGCATCCCAGCAACCTACATGAGGGATTTCAGGGTGTACAAATAGTGTAAAACCTAGCCACCTGATCTGACTGCCAAATCATAGACATTTGCTGCATACGCCTTCCCATGCTGGACTCTCCTTTAATGAGCTGGCTCAAATTGAAGCCCTTAGAAACTTCCTGTAGACACTCTTCCCGCAACATCCTAAAATACGCTCTGGGTTGGTATGCACCAAATTAGCAGTGCCTTTACAGGTTTGTCTGCTCTCGGCAGGAGAGGAGGGTTAAACCCACTCCGAGTTATTTTGATGTCACTCCTTTTGGTGGTTGGGTGGGACCCTTTTGAAAAAACAAGAGGAAATAAACATCTATCTGGCATATTCCATGCTATTTCAGAATCTGGTAACTAGTACATAATGATACACCATCTCAGAATTTGGCTCTATTTCTTCAAGGGCGTTTGTGCTACATAGCTCCCTGCCCCCTCCCACCCTCCCGCTTCTTTTGGTCGAATGCATTTATATAACTTGTGGTAGAATTTAGCCATTAATGTCCACTGAGAGCTAAAAGAAAGATTACACGTGGCATTTCAGGATGATTTTCTATCATCTGTCAAATGTGTTTGATGGCTTTCATTTCATGTCACTTATTCATTCTGATTCTTTCAAGTACATCGCAAGCCACGAATATGACAATATGAACCTGTTTCAGGACATGCTTGGGGACCATCCACCCAGGGGGTTGAGGAAATGGACATAATGCAACTTTCCCTCCCATAGGAGTCATGGGGAGGGCTCTTCCCACCTCTGATATGTGTGTCTGTGTGTCTGTGTGTATGTGTGTGTGCTTCTCTGCTCTTCATAGAAGAGAGAAATCAACTCACTCGAGGGGAGTATCATATCAAACTGTTTTTACACCTTTGATTTCTTAATCTCTTAAAACTAATAACTTTAATAATGTCACCAGTGGTAGTTAAACCCCAAAGCTCTGAGGTAAGCATGTTGGATCATAAGAATAACAAAAAAGAAGCAACTGAAGGCAATGGCAAGTCTTCCTTCCCAAAATGCTTGCGGAGCTCAAGTAACAATAACCTTGACAGAGGTCACAGCTGAAGATGCAGAGTTAGGTCATAGTCACAGCGCTTTTCAGACCAGAACCCTGAGGCTGGGAAACATTCTTGCGGGACATGGCTTCTTGAGGGACCAGGAGCCTGGATGACGACCAGAAGAATGGGGCTGATAATAAAAGGAACAGAAGAAGAAAGTTTGAGCATCCCTGTGGGTTCGGAAAGCTGTCTGAAGAAAAAGCAGTTCCCAGAGGGACCCTGAGTGATTGGGAGCAGGGTCTCCTCAGCTGGCTGCCCCAGGGGGGAGCGGGCAGGCAAAGGAAGCAGACCTCTGCTTCCAGAACAGAAAAAAAAGGATGAACTTCAGGCGTGGATAAAAAAAAGAGTCTTTCTTCTTCTGTGACCACGATCAGAATCACATTATGTGGCAAAGGCTGACTTGAGAAAAAGGAATTAACTAAGGAATGGGATTAAGCCTGATACTGAGGATGGTAATGATGGAGAAGATGATGCTGGTGATGATGGAGAGGATGATGCTGGTGATGATGGAGAGGATGATGCTGGTGATGGATGCTGCTGATGATGGAGAGGATGATGATGATAATGATGGAGAGGATGATGCTGGTGATGATGGGGAGGATGATGCTGGTGATGATGGGGAGGATGATGCTGGTGATGGATGCTGCTGATGATGGAGAGGATGATGATGATGGTGACAGCAGTGATGATGATGACGGTGGTGAAGTTGATGGTAATAACGATGAGTTTTATTGACCACTTTTACTGCATGTTCACTGCGAGCCATTCACTCTGCTAAGCATCTTATCAACAATGCCTCTTGCTCTCCCAGCAATCAGGCAGCCCAGGGACATCTCCCTCTCAGAGAAGAGGGAAGCAAGAATCGATGGAGTTAGTCAGCTTGCCCAAGGTCACGATGCTAGAAAAGTGGCAGAGCTGGGGTTTGTCATGTTTACCCGGATTGCGTCGGTGAGTCACAAAACTCACGTCATCCCCCACAGGCATATATGCACATTCTGTGTTCTGCCCCCACCCCACCCCCTGCAATGGTAGCTTCTGCACAGAAGGCAGCCTAACTACGCATGCTGCAGTCAGAGGGATGGGCTTGGGGGGTGAGGGGGCGCAGAGGGGGAGCGAAACCAGAGGAGGAGTGAAGGAAGAAGCCCCAATTCTCCCCCGGAAAGAAACAGGAAGTTACCTGAAGCCTCTCATTACAAGACTGCCCTCAGCCAGTTTTGTCACATGTTCATGTGACCAAAAACTTATTTATAGCAGTCTAGCTCCAGACACTTGAAACTGAAAGGGAAATAAAGTTCCAAGGTAAGGGGAGCCCCTGGTGACAATGAATTACAAATCTATCCCCCCTCCCCAGCCTGTGGATTTCATACTCCTCTGCCCCTTTCAGGACCCTCACTGCAGAAACATCAGCATCAAAAAACCCAAAACGAAGCAAAACCCACTCACATTTACAAATAACAAGAAAACTAGCCCCTGAGGGTGGAGGGGAAGTACAGCTAGGTTTTTGCTGTTTCCAGGACTGGAAATCCGGGCTTGGCTCTGTCCCTGTTCCTTCTCAGCAAAGCTGTTCACGTCGAGAAGACTAACACTTGATTTACATGGAAAGATTGCTTGACTGGAGCAAGATAAAAATTAGGAGGCACCTCCCTTGCCACTGGTTTCTTCTGCTCCCCCATGAAGGGGGGGATAAGGCACCAGAGGCGGGGGGCATTTTTTTTTTCAACATTGCAAACCATTCTATTCCTCCTCCCCTTTGGGTAAAGAAATATTTAAGTCGCATGCATTCTTGGAGAGAATTTTCAAAAAACACTCAGCCCACAAGAATTCTGTTCTTCCCACAAAATCTGCCTCAATCCTGCGTGCAGTTGCTAACACGGGCTCCTCCACTTTCAGCCCATCAGCGTTTTCTTCTCTTGTCTTTAATAGGAGTTGGTTAGGGTAACAGAGACATCTGCTGCCCCGGGAAACAACACTCCACGCAGGGGCACCTCCCCAGCAGGAGCTCCAATCTGAAGTCATCGTAAAGGAATACCAAAAAAAGGGCCCATATCTCACTGAGTGTCATTAAACTCTCTGGCTGACTCTTTAGGTTTTAGCTTGGTTTATTTTATCATTTGATATTTATTTAACTTATTTAGTACAGTATCGGGGGTGTTTTCTTATTTATTAAAAAACAAACGCTGTTTGTTAAAAGAGCTTGCTTATCCATATGGCATCGTTTTTTTGAAATTAACAAACCCAAGGGGAAAACCCCACCATTCTGGAGTGTTCTCCATTTCTGAGCAAGGTGGGGTGAAAGCACACCTCTCTCCTAGAAATCCAGGATTCCACCTGCTGCAGGTACCACTGGCTGTTCTGGAGGAGCCCAGACACCTGTGCCTCACCTGCAAATCAGTTGTGAAGCAGAGAGTAATGGACTCTCTGTTCCCAGGTCCAAGTGGTATATGTTTTGTTAATGTCGGGTCATTTCCGCTCTTAACCTCTAGCAGAATATTGGGCTTTCCCGTGGCCGTGAGATTCTGGCACGTCCTCCTACATCAAGGAAGGAGATGGATTTTCTAACAGAGGGGAACTGAGGCAGAAGGAATCTTTCCTTTCTCAACCCAGGCAGGAAGAAGACATCAGGCCTAGCTTAAAGATAATATTGTCTGTCTTTACGCTGCATTTCTTTACTGTAGCAGTGGATAATTCCACTCTGGCAGAGGAGAGAGTTCAGTCATTGGACCTGTTGAAATGCTCCAAGAAGTTTTACCCTTTTGGAGTATTTAAACTATCAGTTGGAAGGGAAGTAAGCACTTCCCTTTTTTTCGGGTCCTAAAATGTTTATCAAGGTATACTTTAGGGAATAGCCTGACTATAAAATTTAGGATCACAATATGAAAATATCAGTTGAAAGTGAAGTAAGCCAGACAAAGACAAATATCATATGCTATCACATATGTAGAATCTTAAAAAATGATACGAATGAACTTACATACAAAGCAGAAATAGACCGACAGACATAGAAAACAAGCTTATAGTCACCAAAGGGAAAGTGGGGACAGGGGATAAACTTGTTTGGGATTAACTGATACACACTATATATATAAGATAGATCTATATACCAGGAGGTCCCATTGTGGGGCAGTGGATATGAATCTGACTGGTATCCATGAGGATGCGGGTTCAATCCCTGTCCCTCGCTCAGGGGGTCAGGGTTCCAGCATTGCCATGAGCTGTGGTGTAGGTCACAGACTTGGCTTGGATCCCACATTGTTGTGGCTGTGACTTAGGCCGGCTTTTATTCGACCCCTAGTCTGGGAAAGTCCATGTACGGCAAGTATGGCCCAAAAAGCAAAAAAAAAAAAAAGAAAGAAAGAAAAAAAGATCTATGTATAAAATAGATCATCTATAACACAGGGAACTATACTCAGTATCTTATAATAACCTATAATGTAAAAGAAACTAAAAATAATATATGTATAACTAAATCGCTTTGCTGTATATCTGCAACTAACACAACATTGTAAATCAACTATACTTCAATTTAAAAAGAGAGAGAGAGAGAGGGAGAAAATGAGAACAGAAAGGGACGTAAATGCTGGGTACTGGGTACCTCCTTCCTTGAGAAGGCAATTGCTGGGTAAGTGCTTGACAAAATGCCTCTTAGTATGTTTGCTGTTTGAGTTTATTAAGGCGATGGCTAATGCTTTGGGCCTGGAATTTTGGGCAAAGGGAGGAGGGAGTAAAGCCTGGCCGAGGGTCCTCACACCCAGCAGCAGGTGTGGATGAACACTCAGAGGTAGACGTCACACACTGCGTGTTCCTTGCCACGGGAATTAAGCATGGGGCTGTCAAAGCTGGTCGTAGGACTAAGCCTGAAGAAACATTTGTGGTCGTTGTTGTTCTCCAGGCTTGTCTGAGACGACAGGAATACAGAAGAGACTCAAATGAGAAGAAACGAGATCCGTTTTGGGGACAAGAGACAACTGTTGGGAGATCCCGGTTTTCAAGTGGGTCATCTTCCAAACAGGTACTTCAAACTCTGGGAGATGCTCTTTTGCTGCAGGGTGTGTGTGTGTGTGTGTGTGTGTGTGTGTGTGTGTGTGTGTGTGTGTGTGTGTGTGTGTGTGTGTGTGTAACTTCGGAAAAAGCCAACTCAAGAAGGAGATGTTGAAGAATCTTAAAAGGCAGGGCAGAGAGAGGCAGGGGCAGGAGCTCTCATCCTGGGTACCACCCCCCTCACACCTCTGCTCCCCCTCCACTGTGTGACCTCTCTCTTCACCCCAGATGGGCCTCACTCCTCTTTCCTATAGATAAAGGGCCCGGTGGAGATGGTCTCTGAGGTACCATCCAAATAGAAATGCTGCAGTTCCTTGAGTTTAAGTGTTGGAAGCACTGGGCCTACTAAAGCACAGCATCATATTATACCTATGTTCCTAGATCTATGCCTACTTGATCTGTCTGTATAAATACAGATATATGTATATACATACATATGTATATAGGCTTTTATATATAGACATAGTAGTCTATCCCACTGCATTGTTTAGTTTTTATTTTAAATAGAGTTAAATGCAGTACAAAATTGCATCATGTAATAACTAGAAATTGTTCAGATATTTTTGTCTGGATGATAATTACAGGATCAATGTAATATGATAGCGATATGAAAATGACTATAGCAGGAGAGGCAGTCACCACTTATTCCAGGGATTACAATGCTCTCGTAAGTTTCATGCTACAGCTTTCTACCTGTCAGCTTATTCAACCCTCATAAATCTCTGTGTATTTGCCTCATTTTATGGAGCAGAAAACTGAGCCCTATAAAAGTTAAGGAACTTTCCCTAGGATTTCACAGCCAGTATGTGGTGGAATAGGGCTGCCTTTCCAGGCAGTCCGACCCCTAAGAGGACACTCTGAACCACGGAGCTATATGATCATATTTCATGTTTAAGATCTTATCTGTGTAAGGATTTTACTTATCCTATGTAAGCGCTAAATACCGCAAGCGGCATTCAACACCGGTTGTGAGTATGGCAGATTGATTTAAGATGAGTAATGTGGCTTTTATGAATTCTTATTTAATATTTTATGCCTGAAATATACTCTAGAGGATAGACTCTCTCTTCCGCCAGTGGTATGGATCCCCGAGATAGATCCTGGATACTGATATCAATCACGTTCTTGCTGCGATTTCTTCTTTAATCTAGGGCGTTCACGTTGCGGTTATTTAATGTTCAAAGGACGCCTTTAAAAACATCAGCGACTGATGTGTACGGATGTTTCCCTGGGAGAGACCTCTACTCCCTGTTAAGGAACATAAAATCACACAATCACATGTTCCACGGAGAACCCGAAGGGGAAAGAGACTCTCTCTCGATACCGGCAGCGCAGAGAGGAGCGCCCGGCATCTCCTCTTCTTAGCTAAGGACTGAATATACTGCCTGCCACTGATTAAACGTAGGGAGGGAGATTAATCCAGAAATGAAATCTAGCTGGGCTAGGACAACACATTTTCAGCGTTAGGATAAATTCTCACAGTTTTGCACTGGGAAACAAAAAATCAAGGACAATTTTTTTTTTTAATGTCATTTCAAACAGTAGCATGTAGCAATCTTCCTAGATGGGAATTACTAAACAAATGGGCAGCTGGGTTCTTCCATTTTCATGCAAAGACTCGGCCATTCTGTAAAGGAATCCTCCTGCATTTGGGATATTTTAGAACTAGAAGTTTCACGCTCCTCTTCACAAACTTTGGGAGGACGAGCAGGTGACAGATTCCTATACTTTCCTTCTTTTTGCTAGAAAAATTATTCCTTCTTTAAATCATCATTGCAAAATACCCAGACCACATCTTAGAAAAAAAAAGACACAGTTGTACATATAAAAGTAATTACGAAATAAAGACCACAAGGTGGTAACATTCCTAAAACTGGCAATTTCTAAAGCACAGGACAGGATTTTCCATGTTTGTTCTGTGTCACTACACCTCCATATGTCAGAGAACTCGAAACAACAGTACTGAATACGCTCAAGTCTTTCAGATGATTCTATCCTCAAAGGTTTGGGTATTGATTGCACAAGTGCCCTGCAAGCTTGCATCTTCTCTATCAAGAAGACGAACAAAATCAGAATTTTCCACAGTGAAATTCAGCTTTGCTTTGCTCCCTGCATTATTGATGCTCTTTGGGGAATCCTGGAGGGTTTGCCTCTGGATACAGCAGCACAGGAAGGGCAGGGAGAGGGGGAAGTGTCACCAAACGCATCCCTCTCAACAGCCATCTGGCTGGGTCCTGATAATACCAGTCCCTCCTCACTCAATCCTTCGGCTTTTGCTTGGTATAAATGAAGCCAGAAAACCCTTATGCATCTCAAACCCGATCCCAGAAATCTTCAACTGCCAGGACCCTGAGTTGGTTTGGAGAGTCCCTCCCCTCACCCCCAGGTTTGGACACCCACCCCAATTTCTGTGAAAATCTGGTTGTTCTTAAACCTTCGTAGTCTGAGTCTGCCCTGCTATATCTGCAATCCTGAGGGAATGCAGAATTTAACAAACCTCTTTCTACAGGGCCCCTCCCCAAAGCCAGGCAGATGCTGGGGCTGGTTTCCCAGGATAAAAATGCTGGCACCTTCCAAAGGAAAACCCAAGACAAACTGATCCAACTTCTGGAGCTCAGTGTAGGGAATGTCACATCAGATGCCAGAGTTGCAAAAGATCCTCTCTCAGTCACAAAGGGGCAGGAGGAAGAAACAGTTCAATGAGATGGAATAAACCCAACCCATGCCCTCTTCCCTTGGGGTACATTCCCCTGAGTAAGGTCCTTCTAGAGATTGCCCTGCCTGAAAACGCCACGGAACGCTTTACCTCTGATTTGAGAAGGCAGGTTCACTCCGTGATCGAGTGGGTTGTATGAGAGTGGATTGCTTAACCCATGGGCGTTTTTCCCCTGTACAATCACTACGTGAAGCAGGCTCCCATCAAATTTTGACACTCGTGTTGCGATTTCCATCACTCGTTCATTCCTCAACCCAGTCTCAGAGCATCACAATTCTGATGGGCCTGGAATAAGCCAGGCATTTACCATCAAGTAATAGATTCAGTATGAAGATATCATTTCCAGACACCTGCCTGAGGGTAGGCAGATCCCCCAATGCACAGTTAACATGGTAGCCACTCCATTATGGCGCAACCTCCTCCCTCCAGCCAGTGGCTTTCACGGCTGGTGATGCAGACTGTGTTTAATCTCAATTCAAGATAAAACAATTGCTATCAAGCCTGCGTTGAGGCTTTCTTTAAAGCGGTACCTCCTAAATACATTTAAGTCAGTGGCGTGACATAGTACAAAGAACACTTTATCATCGGGGGCCAGCTCTGTCCCTCATCACCCTGTGAATTCAGGCAAAGCACTTTGCTTCTAAAGTACTTCAATTTCCCATCAAGGAGCTCCTCATTATTATGCTTATCTCACAGGATCATTGTGAGGACGGCTGAGCCTCTCAAGTGTCATACTAACATTAGATTCAGTATAAATGGCCTTGGTGTCCAGCTCTTCTTGCAAATGATGCTCCAGCAGCAGTCGACGGAGGTGCAGCTCCCGAGGCTTCCAGAATTCCTTCTCCCCCCTCGGTCACATCCCAGGCCACATTTCTATAAACCAACCTAATATAGCAACTTAATTTTAGACCCTTTTCAAAGTTACCTACAACCCTGCGACCTGTTTAATCAGATTAGAATTTAACAGGGAAAGAAACCGCAGCTCTGCAGGACCAGCTAGACACTGGATGACTTAGTAGATTAAGAAGCAAAGCAGGAGTTCCCGTTGCGGCTCAGAAGAAATGAGTCTGACTCATATCCATGAGGATGCAGGTTCAATCCCTGGACTCACTCAGTGGGTTAAGGATCTGGCATTGCCAGGAGCTGTGGTGTAGGTTGCAGACATGGCTTGGATCTGGCATTGCTGTGGCATAGGCTGGCAGCTACAGCTCTGATTCAACCCCTAACCTGGGAACCTCCACACACTGTGGGTGTGGCCCTAAACAACAACAACAACAAAGAGAGGCAAACAGTCTCTCTGTATGAACGGGAAACAGTGTTCCCAGAACACACCTTGCACAGAGGAGTTGACTGGGATGACAGGAGCATCGCAGGCTATTTTGCCTTTTGTCTTAAGGACATTACAGAGAAGGGTTAGGAGATGTCCCCATAGAAAACGATGAAACTGTTCAGCCCAGGACTTGGAGGATAGCAACCTCCAATGAAGAAATCCATCATGGACCCTCCTCGTCTTCCAAGATCCTGCATCCTTGCTGGGCAGGGGACTGTTCCCAAAGCGCAGCTCTCAAGGACTGAGGACACGTTGTCACCACATTTCTTGGCAAAGAAGATGAAGATCAGCCGTCAGTTTTTCGAGAGCACCGTTTGCTCTGCTAATCGGGATAGGATTCTGATACTTTCACCATCTGCAAAAGAGCAGCCACGTGTTTAGACTCCAGGTCACAAGGACCCAACGTTACCTTGGAAGGAAGCAGTTCACCTAACACCAGCAGGACCTGGCTCTGCCCCAGGCTGGCTCAGCGGGATGTTTCCATCAGTGAGATCATCTGAGTCTCCCAGAACGCAAGGTAAGCTTAAGTGTGAAGGCGGTTACCCAACCTAAACATTTTAATTGTTTTGTTCATGATCATCCACACACACTGTGGAGGTTAAAACGAAAAACTAAAGCTTCTTCAAGGAAATCTGCAGTGACTTAAAAAGTCAGAACGTGCATTCCTACATGGGGCAGCAAAAGCCCAAAACTGTGCTGTCCAATACAGTGGCCACCAGCCACAGGGGACTATTTAATTAAAATAAAATGCTAAATGCAGTTCCAGGCTCAGTAGCCACCAGTGGTCCGTGGCTACCATACTTGGACCATGCAGACATAGGACATGTCCATCTCGGCACAGAGTTATCCCAGACAACACTGCTCCAGATGATGGTCAAGTCCAGAAAAATAAACCAAGACAAGATCTCGTGGACTAGAAAGGGGTTTCGATTCCCAGAAACTGGCCCTGCATAATCCACCCGACAATGCTCTGCAAACCACAGCTCCTTGCAAATGTCAGCCCTCCAATGATGAGTCAGCTGTTGGCAGAGGCGGGCTGGATTTGCATTTTGTATTTTCCTCCGAAGGGGGTATATCTGCATTCCTCCCTTCATTACCTGTCGTTTCAGTCTATCCTGCCTGTGAAACCTTTAGCTTCTCCTCTTTCAAAAGGCTCTGGGGGAGCAGTTCTCCCATTAATCTGTCAATGTCAACCTCCCAGCACCCTGGATGGTGTCAGGGAAGCAGCAGCAGCTTAGCACATGGCATTCGCCTTTGGTGACGCACACGTTTCATTTTCTCTAACTTCGACTCGTGTCCCCCCACCCTCTGCCCCCCGCCCCCTGCCCCCTGTTAGAGTCCCAGGGGGTTGGGCCTCCTGTCGTCCTGGCCCCAGGCCCAGGTACAGATGAGGCAGGTCTCACACCGGTTCTGGCTGCCAAAGGCCCCACCCTGGGAGGCTGTGAGTCACCTCTAACACCTGGCTTGGCGCTTGTCACAGCCGCCCCGGTGACTCCAGCGCAGATTCCGCGCCCTGCAGGGGCGCCCGAGCAATAACGCGGCTCTGCGCCTGCGCCTGAGCCCAAAGGGTGCGTCCTGGGGCCGCACCGCGCAACCCGCGGTGTGAAGGGGGCGCCTCTGCGGGAACTGCAGTTCGAGTTCGTTTTCCATTTTACCTGTTCGCCACGGCGTGTCCCACAAGCCCCCCGGTACATGGCCTGCTCCCCTCTAATGGTTCATCTTCCTGAATTTACTTCTGTCCAGGCCAGCGTTCTGGAAATATCTTAGACTCCTCCTCCTGCCGCTTCTCAGACTTGACAGCCCCGTCAGACACCAAAGCTGGACTGTCTCACCTCCTCCCTCTTGGGTCTCGGCCAGCACCTCCCTTTGCAGGCCTGTCTCTTTTTGTTATTGACAGCCATTTCCCCGGTCGTTTTGCCTTAACCTCGCCCCTTCCAGCCAGTCCTCCAGGCAGCAGTAAGAGGGATCCTTCTGGAAGCAAGCTGGATCATGTTCCTCCTCTATTTAAAGTTTGTTAGTGGTTCCCCATTGTCTTTGGGGTCAATTTCAAATACCTTAGCCAAGTGTCTGATGGCCTCACCCTCAACTCCGAGGGCACGTCCTCTGGAAAGAGTTTCCAGAGCTGCTCCTAGGGGGTCAGGGGGCTTTGCTTTTGTCCCTTCTGTGTATCCCCAGCACACCCTGTGGGTTCAAGTCCACCTTCCAGGACATCTTCCCGTCCGCCTCCTCCTCAGGCTGGGAGCCGCGCTAGAGCAGGTGCTGTGCATTGCTGTGTTTCCGGTGCCCAGCACAGAACAGGAGCTCTGGTGAGTGTCTGATGGTTGACAGCCACAAGAATGTTTTAGGAACCTGCGCATGTTGAAGCCATAGCGATGTAGCCACAACAGCCAGAGCAGGACTCCTCCCCCGAGCGAGAGAGGAAGATGGGTACCATTATGGGGGGCGGGGGGGGGGGGGGGGTGAACCTCCCCTGGCGTGGCTTGAAATCCCTGAGAGGAGTGTGGTTTGTTAAGACCACCACCATGCACCGGCCAGTTTGGGTTTGAAGACTGACAGTGCAATCAACCATCTGGAAAGCTCCTCACTGCTGGTCACCAGAATAGCCAGTTAAAGAGTGTCCTTGTCCTTGGCCTACCACTCTGCAACGGGGCAGGTGGCTTCTTTAAAGCCCTGAATAAGTCCCTCCTGTCACAGGTAGGCAAGAACCCAAAGATGTAAGCGGCTCTCCATGGACAGAGGAAACGTCCAGAGTTGACCCAGGACCCACTCGTACGTTATCAGAGGTCATCTTGCTGTGGCGGAACGTTCTGCCAGATAACTCACCAGACAGAATTGGAGGTTTCCTTTGTGACCAGATTGTGGAGTAATCAGAATCCCTGGTGGGCAGGCCCCTCTGTGGCCAAACCAGGGTCCTGGAGGCCTTTCACTGCAGTCATGGCGCAAACGAATAATAACGGTGTCTGGGCGAAGCCAGCAATGCCTCATTTCTCCTTCATTTCTCTGCTTTGCCTGAGTTCCACAAGGTAATTTTAAAATACGGCATGGCCGGAAAATGGGGCAACTGTCAGTTTAAATTGCACCTGCTTCCAGAACGTTGTCCTGCCTTTTCAACAGATAAGCAAGACAGCCTAGAGTCAATCCTTCCATGGGGTGATTCTGCTGCACTGTCCGGGTGAAACAAACACCAGTTGTTATCCTGGCTCAGGAAAATTGTTGCAACCGGTGACCTCCAACCCAAAGAGTTCCCTGTGTTAATTGAACTCACCAGCTCAGAAATTGCATGAGAGAAGATTATTATAAACTAGCTTTTTTCACATTTTATGTGGTGCTATGTATTTCAGTTTGCAACATCTTATTAAAATTCCCTACTTTAAAAAAATGGCTCTAATTGCTTTTTAAAACCAAAAAGCTTGTTCAAAACCTATTAAAATTCAGATATCAAAATTTACATTTTTTTTCAGTTGTGAGACATGACTGTGCAGGTGCATACCTGCACGGAACATAATCTGTAAACACAGCATTTCATCCTGAAACCTTTTTTGTTTTGTTGATAACAATGGCTTTGTTTGTTAAGAAATTATATACATTGTTGGTGTCCAAGACACTGTGTTAGGTGGTACTGGGGGTACAGTAATGAATAAGCTGTGCCCCTGCCCCCAGCCCTACCCCACCCCACCCCTGGGTAGTTTACAGTGTGGGTGAAATAAGACGTCACACAAATGCCTGCAGTTCAAGACAGCACCTGATGAGTGTGCTGAGAAGGCAAGGGAAACTTGGGGAAGCTTGGTGGAAATGCAGATTTTCAGCTGGATCTTGGGACTTGGGCAGGTATCAGGGAGCTGGGAGAGGGGGTAGGGAGCCAAGGGAGAGCAGACCTTTTTAAGCAGAAGGAACAGCCAAAGTCAGGGAGAGATGGGCACATTTGGGGAACAGGGGAGCCATCCGGTCTCCCTGCAGCACAGGATGTACATCACAGCTCTCCTCCCGGGGGTCAGGGGGGCATTTTTCACATCCCTCCCACACCCCTTCCTCAGGATCAGAAGGCAGGAGGGTGCCCCCTTGCTCCCCGATGTTACTCGCAGACACCGCTCCCCAGGCTCTGTCGGAAACACTGCCCAGTAAGGCTTACTCGGTTTTATTCCACCATCCGTTCCTCAGCATCACCCCCATTTGTCTCCTGGACACTCTTCTCTTAGTGAAGACTGGCCATAGCTCCATCTCTGTCCACCTCATCTTCTGATCTCCAGCCACAATCCTAGATGACCTCAGCATCCCCTGGATGATCCAGCCACACCCTGGCTTTCTAGTTCCCGCGGCATCTCAAGTGCCCCCCTCCCTTCCACTCAGCACCCTCCGCAACAGCACATCCTAGACTGCATCATCCACCAAGACGTCTTTGCCCTTTGTTTTTTCCACATCTCTTGGGCAAAATCCTGCCCCTCCACAATCTCTGGGTCTGCACTCAGGCCCCTGGAGATTGCTGGGAAAAAAAAAAATCACCCAACTTTGAAAAATGGTACCACTGGAAGGTCATAGCCACCAACCTCCTGGAACTCTCCCCTGCTGCCCAGGTTCTCTGGTCAATTATCTCTGCCACTTCAAGCCATCTTCTCTTTCCCCAGTCTTCAAGCCATCCCCCCTTCCACCCCACAACACAGTGGTCCTCAGATGGAAGCTTCCTCAGCTCGCGGCTCCCCAGCCCACCGACCCCCTTCCTTCTCTACCCCCCTCCCCTAATTCCCAGTTACAAACCTCCCCACCTCTGCTCAGGACCCCACCTCCTAGCTCCTCCTCAGGACCCTTACTCCATCCATCACCCCTTCCGTTCCTGTATCTCCAACTCCGTACCAGAACCTTCCCATCAGCGCTGAATCATGCGCTAAGGTCTCCTACAAGATACAAGAAAAAAAAGAAAGAAAGAGAACAGCACTTCCCAGAGCCCACATCCCCTCCACGTAGTCCTTCTTTAATAGCCAAAGGTCTCAAAGAATTATATACGCCAACTGACTCCGTGTTCCCACCTTCTGCTCCCAACTCAGCCCACTGCAATCTGGCGACCACGCACGTCGTGCCACAGAAATGGCTCTTGGTCAGAGGCCTCGCAGTCCCTGTCGCAGGTGGTCTCTTTCAGTCCCTCTGGGGCTTCGGCAGCTGTGACGCACCTGACCGCTTTCTCCTCCTTGAAACACTGCGTCCCTGTGCTTCCCGAAAGCCACGTTCTCCTGGTTCTCTTCTGGCTGATTCCTCCCTCTTGCCACTCTTCTTGCTCTATACCTGGGCTTCTCCTGTCTCTGCATCCTGGGCCTCTTAGGCAATAATGATGACCTCTCTTCGTACAATGACCTTTTCAAATGCATAAAATAAGATGCATTGGATTTCAAAGGAAACCACTTTTTATTGAAAGAGTCATCAAAACATTTTGAGAAATCTGTGACTCAGTGATGTACGTGCTCCTTTATTAACACATTCAACAACACGTGATGGGTGGAAAGGGTATTTTGAGACCTCTGCAACGAGTTGAATGAAATGTGAAAATATCTGTGATTTCGATTAGTGACAAATCAGAGGTGCTGCTAAGACTACTGCGGTTTGTCGCCTGTCTGCGTAAATGAAATGAAAGATCCTGCTAGATTTCAGTTAGGGGCGAGTGGAAATAAAGATGTGCTTTTTTTTTCCATCCATATACGTGCCCCACCCTGAAGACACACTGCTCAGACATTCTCCTCAGGTTTTTTGCCTAAGATGTCACCTGCCATGACTCCCAAATCCACATGTCCAACCCGATCCAGGCTTTTGATCTCCAGATCTAAACATCCCATTGTTTACTCTGTACTTTCTACTGGGATGTCTCTGAATCAACAGGCCCGGCACTAAAGTTCCCAGTCTGGCCCTTTGCTCTTCCTTCCTTTTGTGCGGCATCCTCGGAACCTGACAGCTTCCTCCTCCCCATCATGTTCAGTTCATCACTGAGCCGTATCCATTTGACTTGGCGTTTTAATCCACCTGGGTGTTCTTCTCTGCCACGACCTAGTTAAGTTCCTGCAGAGGCCTCCGAACACTTCCGCTCCCGCCCCCAAATCCTACTTTCCACCCCATGGGTGGAGTGATTTGACCTATGGAACCGAGGTCACTTTATTGGCCAATTAAACCCTTTCTATGGCTTTGGGGGCTCTCAGAGTGGGGACCAGACCTCATCGGGTAGCCATCAGATCTGGCCCTCCTTACCCCCCGGTGCTTCATCCACACACTGGCTTTGGGTTCTCTTATGGGCCAGGCTGCCTCCTGCTAGGAGTCTTTGCAGATGCTGTTCCCTCTCCTTGAGGTCCTCAGCCTGCCTTCCCATCAGGCCTCAGATCCCAGCTCAGGCCACTTCCTCCAGGAGGTTTCTCCCAACCGCCCCCTCCCCCAGCTAGATTCGCCCCTGTCTCCTTGTGGTTGCCTAAATATTTCCTTTCTCTAAATTTATGAGTTGTAATTTTACATTTGTTTAATCGTTATTTGGCTAAATGATCCCCCTCCCCTCCTAGTCTGTAAGCTCTGTAAGGGAGAGTCTTTGCTTGACTCCCTTCCCGTTTCCCAATATGTGGAGTTAGGTTGCCTTTTCCTTATTAGTGTAACTCTTTGCTCATCCCAAAGCACCAAGTGTAAGAGAAGACACAGCTTTTAAAATTTATCTCACGTTGACTTTCCTGTTACCAGCTGATATCACGAAGGGAGCAGTTTTTTTAACCTAAGGAACTCAGTGTTTATTCTGAACCACACAAAAGACAACGAGCAGCGTTCCCACATAGTACCTAGTTTAACCCGGCAACCCTGCAACATCCATATTCCTAGAGCCATAGTTCTGTTCCCCCCCGACCCCATATTTTACTCTGAGAGCTTCAAAACAGACAGAAAAGTTGACAGAATTATATGGTGACTATCCACATGCCCACCACCTAAATGCGAGAATTGTTATTTTGCTGTATTTGCTTTATCACACATCTAGCCATTGATCCATCCATTGATCCAACTTGTGTTTGGGTGCATTTCAAAGTAAGTTGCAGACATCAGTACTCTGCCCCCCGAAAACTTCAGCATTTACGTCATTTGCTAGAGTTGAATATTTGTTTGTGGTTTTGTGGTTCCTCTTTTTTTCCTCAGTTTTTATTTTAGAGGGAAAAGTTACCTGCACTGAATTAAACAAATTTTGAGTGGCATTTAATGATTTTTGATAAATGCATGTAACCCAAACCCCCTTCAAGTTTCCTTCACTCTATGAGCTTATCCTTCTCAGTCAACCACTGTTCTAGATGTTTTCACCATAAATTACTTTTGCCATTTCTTTTTTGCATTTTTTACACTGTTTTGAGTTCAACTTTTAAGTCGATTCATACACTTTTTAGAAATATGTGGAATATAGATTCTACATCGATAGAGATAAATAAATGTTTAATAATTAAAATTACATGCAAGCTACAAATTAAAAGTATAGTCTTTTCCCAAAATGGCACTCTTTTAAAAAGATAATATGTAGTTGGAAAAGTTATGTAGAAACTGGCATGTACATCTGGAAATGTAAGCTGGCATTGTATTTCTGGAGGACGATTTTTGGGAACAAAGAATTTTAAATCTTTCGAGATTTTAACCTACTAATGTAAATTCCTGCTTTGGGAGCTTTAAGAAATAATTGAAGATATGCATAAATATATGATAATATTCATCATAGCACCACTTATCACAGCAGAAAATTGGAAGCAACCCAAACGACCAACAAAAATAATTATAGATAGATCTATTCAATGGGAATTTATTATAAAGACCAAAACAATTGCCAAGAAAGAGTAAATTTTTCTTAGTGGGTTAATTCTTTTTTGATATATATAATTTGATTCAAGCAACATAGGGCTTCTACCTTGCTTTTGTGTGTGAGTGTGTGCTGCACCTGAGGCATATGGAGGTTCCCAGGCTAGAGGCTGAATTGGAGATGTAGCCACCAGCCTACACCACAGCCACAGCAACGCCAGATCTTCAACCCCCTGAGTGAGGCCAGGGATCAAACCTGTGTCTCATGGATACTAGACAGATTCCTGTCTAGTATCCATGGAATTCCTGGTTTATTCTTAAAGTAATATTTGTATTGTGATTCTGAAATTACTTCATGTTGATTGCAGAGTAAAACAAATGAATTAATATATTAATAGAACTAAATAGTAAAGATTTTAACTACGAGAAAAAAAGATAGAAATATAAAAGAAAGGAAGGGAAAACCCCCACAGAGTGTTAAAATTTCAATTAGAAACATTTCTGTGAACTCATGATTTTTTTAAATACATATTTCTATTGAATTCCACGGAAAGGCCTTAGAAACAATGTCCCTCCAGTAGCAATGAACACACATAGCATGCAGATATTAATTTCTAAGTACCTTTCTATACTAAAAGGAACCAAAGCTCATTGGAAAAAATAGCTGATTCTAGGACTGAGCCAGGTGAAGGGCAAGGGGAGGCTCTGAAATTTCTATGGTCCAGAAAGCAAAAACGTGCTCCAAGAGTCAAGTCCAGAGCAAACTTGAACAAACTCCCAAACACCTGTTTCGGTGCAATTTGAGCATCAAAAAATGTGATCCTTGAGACCACGATGATAATAAATAAATAAATAATAAATAAAAGGAGGTTCTTCTTTAGAGCAGAATGCTAGCTAATACAGCAGAAGAAATGGTTAGAATTGGGGGGAAAAAAAAAAGTCATCGTTCTGCTATCCCAGTTCTGCTCCCACTCCACTTGTGAGACTTTCCTCCTGAGGCCACACCTAATTGTAAGGGAAATTGAGTCATTCAGTTCCAGGTGAAGCCACATCCCAGCTGCAACACTTATCACTTGAGAAGAGATTCCAGGGGAAAGCTAGTAGTATCTATCACTATCATTAAAAAACGGTCTGCAAGAATGGAGACCCGGCTAGTCGAAGTTTCTATTTCAAGGTTAATAGGGTTTCAAATATCCTAAACATTCTCTCTTTCTCTTTGTCTTTCTTTTTCCATTATGAACATGCATTTTTTTTGCAATAAAGAAAAGACATATGCTTTATAAAAATAAGCCATTGAAACTCCAAAAAGATTATTTCACTGGCAAAGTTGCTGGACGCTTTGCTTTCTCCTTCTGAAAGAAACACCAGTAAATCTTAAATACCCCATTGAGCATTTTTTGCTTCTCAGAAAACTTCAGTTGGACCCTATGCTCCATCATACTGACTTTCAATCCTTTGCCTGAATCTCAGAGCCCCCTACAATCTGCCTCCACCATGCCAGCCAGCTTTCTCTCTCATCCTTCCTTGCCACACCCTCTGTTCTGGCCGCGTGCCCTACTGTCTGAGCATCCAGCCACGTTCATCACTCCATCCGTAACTTGGCTCCTGTGCTGCCTGAAGTCTAAGCTGGTTCCTACTGATGCATCAGATCCTTTTAAACACCACCTCCTTCCTGAAGCCTCCCTTGACTTCTCACCTTTTTCTACGAGTTCCTTTGAAATTGAGAGTTGGGGCCACCCAATTTATCACTTCATTAAATGCTGTTTTGCGTTTTGCTAATAAGGTATTATCACGGACCAGGGTTCTTGGCCTTCCTGGATCAATAGAAACTGATGAAGCCAGACAAGAAATTCAGGCAAGGCGGTATTTGGGGCTCCTCTAGCAAGAGGGAGCAAAAATGAATAAGAGGTTTCCTTGCCCACTCCCCAAAGAAGGTGAGCTGGTTCCTTATATGGGGTGAGGATAGAGATGCATCTAGGAGTCTAGCCAGAGGGGTGGCTTAGGGGGGTTGCCCCCAACCCCGGTGGTGCTGTGTGCAGGGTGTGTGTGCGGTACCCTGCTTTTGCTCCCAGCTCCTCAAAAGTGGCAGGTAGGTTTTTGGTCCTCTTGAAAGTCCCTGTTAGCTTCTTTATATTTTGTTGCTCGAGATGTTTGTCCAGGTGTGAGCACCTGCAGCAAAAGATCCAGACCCCAGGTCTCAGCCTGTCTCAGTATAAATTGCATCTCCTCCATTGTAAGCATCTTGTTTTTACATGAGGTTGAAGACTTAGTAGGTGCATATGATGCTTTTCAATTAATTCTCATACTTTATGACCTTTTTTTTTTTTTTGGTCTTTTTGTCTTTTTAGGGCCATACTCATGGCATACGGAGGTTCCCAGGCTAGGGGTTGAATCGGAGCCTCAGCCGTTGACCTATGCCAGAGTCACAGCAACGTGGGATCTGAGCCTTGTCTGCGACCTATGCCACCGATTGTGGCAATGCCCGATCCTTAACCCACCGAGCGAGGCCAGGGATCAAACCCACAACCTCATGGTTCCTAGTTGGATTCGTTTCCACTGCACCATGACGGGAACTCCTGTCACCTATTATTTTGAGGAGGAGGTGTTTTCATGGATGTCCTCCATCTAAGGACCAAATCTTTCTCAATGAAAAGGAGAATATGAATTCAAATAAAAGATGAAGGAGAAAACCAGACCTGAAAAATACCCACCTGAAGTCAGCCTCATTGTGCTACTAGATACCATGCTTTAGTGTTCACATCCTTAAAATCCAACGACTTTCTGGCCACACGCTACTTCCTTACCCACCGCCCACCACACAGAACTCCGTCTCAGAGACTGCCACACGCGCTTGTCCCCCGAAGCACAAAAATCTAAAGTCACCACCCAGGTAAACCAAAAGCAGTTTATGCAGCACCCAAGAGGTTAATATGCGTTTTTTAAAAAAACATCTAGCTAGTGTCATACACACATCATGTTGGCCATTTCAGTAGCCTTGGCTCTCAGTTTCACCCAGAGGCTCTTCCCTAGGGGGATGGCTCATAATCTAGAAGCAAGTTCTCTCCTCCGAGAGCAGACCCAACGGTGGTCACTGGTTATGAAGAGTTCACCACTGAAGCCACTGCTGCTCTCAGATCAGGGTCTCAGGCTGGATCATTCCAGTTTCCCAGCCTGAGAATCAGAGACACGGTGGTGGGCGGGAGAGAGTTCTCTGCAGAAGTTACTGGTAGAGACAAGTGCCCGTGAAATGTAGGCACAGGGCAGTCCAGCCAACTCCTAAAAGCTTCTTGTAGCAAAGTGGGGAGCAAGGGCTCCCATTGCTGACCCTGGTCTTGCCCAGCCCTGCCTGGCAGCCAGGTCCTCAGGTGGGAGCAGCTGAATTCGAGAGGGTGGTACCTGGGTCCAAACCTCCCCCCCAATTACTAATCCATTCTTCACGGCTATTCAAGTTTACCACTCTGGTAAGCTCAAGACTGTCCTGATCAGGCAAGGACTTTGCTGACCTTAGAGTTTTTCTAGGAGAGAGAATGTTGAGCCAGCTTCGTGATACAATAGCCCTCCGGGTAGAGCATACTAACGTTATATGCCTTGAATCCATAAACATCTCTATCCCGTCCAGAATGCTGTTTATACAAGTGGCCTTCAATTCCCTAAGGCAGTTTTTGTGCTTGAGGCGCAATGTGAACGCGGACTTAGGGAACAGCATTCTTTTATTTATTTATTTATTTATTTTTGTTGTCTTTTCTGGGGCCGCACCCGCAGCATATGGAGGTTCCCAGGCTAGGGGGTCTCATCAGAGCTACAGAGGCCAGCCGATGCCACAGCCACAGCCACGCCAGATCCGAGCCATGTCTGCGACCTACACCACGACTCACGGCAATGCTGGGTCCTTAACGCACTGAGAGAGGCCAGGGATCAAACCCGCAACCTCATGGTTCCTAGTCGGATTTGTTAACCACTGGATGGGAACTCCGGGAACAGCATTCAGAAGGGACTCCTTAGCACCCACCGTCCCTTGGTCACCCTTCCCGTGTTGTTACTGTTTGAGGTTCATGGCCTTGATCGTTCCCTTGCCTGTCTCAGGAGGATGCTCTATTTCAAGCGCAGTAAACACACAGCCCAGGCACCGGCCTGACGCCGTTCTTTGCCCGTCTTCGTATTCACAGCAAGTCCTGTGCTGACCTCTACACTAAGTCGTAAGATCCACTCAGCTCAGCCTCCCCGCACATGACACATGGATAAAATGGGTTTTGAACACATCAATCCCAGGTCAGAAGCGCACCTTGCCACAGGGGGTGACCATTTGAGAACCAGCTCCCGAGGTCTTGGAAATGAGCCACCAGGAAAGAGCTGGAAGATAACTTGGGTCTCTTCTGTCCCTGACTACCTGAGTCTCCCTGCTCATCTGAGCATCTCTGTTCATTGTCACCTTGCCCAGTTTGAAAATCTAGTCATTCTCACATCCCTGAGGAGATGCACCCCATTTCCCAACCCTCCAGTCTCTGTCTCCCAGGAGACCTAACTCGAGCCATCATATTGTTTCTAAGTTGCTACCTTCAATGCCAGTGTCACCTACGTTCCCTAATGTAAGTCCCTTCTTTTCCCAGTGTGAGTCTTTCTCTGAACTTTTGAGAGATTCTAGCTCTGGGCAAGGTAATATCTCTATTTTATTACAGATGATGCCAAAAGAGCAAGTTGGGGATCTTTAGAACATGTTAAATACAGGGGTTCCCTTTGTAGCTCAGTGGTGAACAAACCTAACTAGGATCCATGAGGATGCAGGTTCGATCCCTGGCATTGCTCAGTGGGTTAAGGATCTGGTGTTACCGTGAGCCGTGGTGTACTGGTGTAGGTTGCAGATGCGTCTTCGGATCCCGCGTTGCCGTGGCTGTGGCATAGGCCAGTGGCTGCAGCTCCAATTTCGACCCCTAGCCTGGGAAATTCCATAGGCCACAGGGGCTGCCCTAAAAAAGCAAAATAAAAACAAGAAAGAAAGAAAAGACAATGTTAAGTACAAAAACCATACCATTCCAGAAAAGTATTAATTTGAAAGTAACTTCCTTTGGTTAATGTGGCTTTATTAGGACTTTCTTATCAAATTACCAAGAGAGCACTTAAGTCTATACATGTACTGTGTAGTCTGGGCTTTTTAGGTGTTTTGTTGTTGTTTGTTTTGTTTTGTTTTTAATGTTTCGGGCTTTGGTTTTGAAAGAGCTGATTTTCTTCCCCTAAAGGAATAGCAATGTGCTGTTGCCTCCAACTCCATGTGACATTTCAACTTAGGACCATGTGGGGGAAGAAATGAAAATTGTAATTACTCTTCAAAAGTACAAGAAGAAGAGACATTGTTTTAAAATCAGCTTGAAATCAACATAGTTTAATTATTATTGGTTGATGATTTTTAATGTTGTTAAGTATTTGCCATTAGAGCTTCACTGTCTGAAAGAGATATGGTACCATATTTTTCTTAAGGCTAGATAAATGTCAACCGGCCATGTATGTGACTATCACAAATTACACAGCCTTCGGAAGAAATCAGGAGTCCGGGGTAGGGGCGGCCCCACCTCGCTGTCCATCTCGCTTTGAAATGGATGAAAACGCGATAGAATTTTTCAGTTGGGCTTTTACTTTCAGTTTCAACAGCAGATAGTTAATGTTCGCTGGTTAATTTTCTTATTTAAAATTTTTCTTTGCATTAACTTTTTTTACATTTAATTTTTACTTTATATTGGAATATAGTTGATTTACAATGTTGCATTGGTTTTGGGTGAACCGCTAGTAAATTTTTTAAATGGCTGAACCTGAGTGGCTAATTGCAAAAGCCAACACTTACATGGAACTTCCTGGCAGGACTGTTTTAAGGGCTGTAACTGTATCTTAGCTCACTTAATCCTCACAGAACCACCAGGAGGTAGGTATTATTGTTCAAAAGTGAGAAGAGCTGAGGCAAAGAGATGAACTAACCACCTAACCCCACGTCGCCCAGTCACTATGGGAAAGAGCCAGGATTTACTCCCAGGAAGCTGGGCTCCAGAGTTAAATGTTATCGTGTGAGAATGAGTTGCTACAACTTCTTTGCACCCAAGAATAATATGTTGGGCTTTCATGAGAAAAGAGAGATGAGAAAGGCTGAGTACATGAGAGGATACGAACGAAGACACAAAAGGTCGAAGTGATGTGCTTAAGAATCCTCAAGGAAGCAAACAGGGAAAGACCCCTTAGCACATTCTCAAGTATTATAGCTCTTGCCAGTGTGACTCTAGTTGCCAACTGATAAAACACCCACTTCCAGCTGTAATTCCTAGACTCAAGAATGATTACCAACTAGAAGTAAGGTCGATGGAACCAGGAACCCGAGAAGGACATACTTGGAAGGCAGGCACACGATTCCATGTGGAAAAGGCATGGTTTAATTGGCCTTTGGTGCTATTAAAGTGAAAGGGACAATGAATGGGTGAAGGGAGGATAAATATGGCTTAAAACTCCGCACCCAAAAAAAGAGTCTCTTCACCAACTCCTCCCAATGCACCACTACCCAGGGCACGCAAAGAATTCTAGTCCTGGTTGAGGGGAGCAGGGATGGACCCATCAGTAACAGCGGACACTTGCTGCTGCTGATGTTGTAACCATGGATATTTGTAGTCTTAGCCCAGAGCCTCTTTCCTGCCTTGCCACTGGCTGAAAAATGGATGTGTGAGCAGGCTTCTCCACTCACTAACATAAGCTGTTTTTGTGGGGCAGTTTGCGGAAGAAATTCTGTCTCATGCTGAGTGATGCTCTCTTGCCTGTGACAGACTCAGGCGTCATAATTACAACTTGCCCACACTTCCTTTTTGGAGAATGGAAAGCCTATCTCATGTTCAGAAATGGCCTACTGTTTCATCTTTTGACATTTCGGAATCATTTTCAAGGATTTCTATTAAACTCCAGAATCAAAAGGGAAAACAACCAGCTCATTGTGTGTCCTCTCCTTTTCCCTCCCTTTATCTGCGGGTGGTCTGTTTTCTGAAAGAGCAGGGAGAAACAATAATTATTTGTTGGAAGGCTGTATCTCAGCTCTAAGTTACCAAACATGATTTATAATCTCCCAGGATAATGATCTGTCCACCTGTAATCTTGTCCCAACTTCCCTGGAGGAGACTGACAGGTCGGAGACTGTTTTTAAGAGTTTAGTTTGTCTTCAGTTGCACTCAATAATTCAGAGCTATTTG
The DNA here is from genome assembly GCF_016906955.1 of Phacochoerus africanus. Lineage (NCBI taxonomy): Eukaryota > Metazoa > Chordata > Mammalia > Artiodactyla > Suidae > Phacochoerus > Phacochoerus africanus. Next base: position 16,125,242 of record NC_062557.1, read on the forward strand.
GAGTCGTTTCCTGAGTCAGGAGCCTTGAAACGGAAATGCCACCACCGTCAGGGAGAAGAGTGAACAAGATCAATACGAATTGCCCCCTCTGGGGAGGGGGTGGGGGGACATGAACCGAGCCACTCCGTGTCATGTCTGCATGACAATGTCCAAGGACTTTCCAGGACCGGACTACTGTCCAGGGTCGGAGCACTTAGCCGCCCTCCCGCCTGGGGCGGGGGGGAACACTGTGGCTTTGTTTGTTGTGCCGTGTGACGCCTGGCAAATCCTTTTATCGCCAAGACCTAAGACCACGAAGCAGGTCTTCAATCACCCTCCGAGACCAGGTGTATATCGTGTTCACGCATTTCTTTGGTGGGTGTAAGCGTGGCAATGTATAAAACTACCGAAGGCCTGGATACTCTTTATTGCACCTGCGAGGCTCTGTGGCGATATCCTGACACCGCATGAGTAAGAATTTGTCAGCGCATCGGTTTATACTGACTTCTTTATAGAAGACTGACAAGTTAGGAGCCTTTGAAAAAAGTTAATCTGTCTCATAGTGCGCCCAGTAATTCAGAGTATTAAGCTGAGGGCTCATTCCTTCCGTCCCCACACACGTATCTGCATTTCCTTTTCACTCTCAAGAATATGACTGACGATTAACATAAAGAACAGTCTTCCGGGAGTTCCCGTCGTGGCACAGTGGTTAACGAATCTGACTAAGAACCATGAGGTTGCAGGTTCGATCCCTGCCCTTGCTCAGTGGGTTAACGATCCGGCATTGCCGTGAGCTGTGGTGTAGGCCGCAGACGCGGCTCGGATCCTGCATTGCTGTGGCTCTGGTGTAGGCTGGCAGCTACAGCTCCGATTTGACCCCTAGCCTGGGAACCTCCATATGCCGCGGGACCGGCCCAAGAAATGGCAAAAAGACAAAAAAATAAAATAAAAAAATAAATAAAAGCTCATGGCTATTAAAAAAAAAAAAACAAAAAACAGCCTTCCTTACTCACCCCCAAAGCTGTTCCGGTAGCACATAGCATGAAGTTTAGAAGCACGGATTGTTTCTCCTGCTTTCATATGTAGCTTTTAACATGAGCTGTTTATTGGTCATCACATTACTTAAGGGTCAGGAATTCATTCTTCTCATAATGTGCTCCCAAATAGACTCATTAACTCTGCTATTATTTCTAAATTGATACATCCAGTCCATGCAAATCTCACTGGCGAAAGGGCACATTGAGCTGGCAGGATGCTCCAGTGTCACCACGGAGGGGCTGCTGTGTTTGGCACGTCTCTTTTTCCTCTGCCCAGCAGAGATGACAGACTTGGCCTCTGATACTCTGACCCCTTTCATTTTCGGTAGAGTTCTGGTGAGGAGGAGCTCCTGGCCGAACCAAGATTATCTGCCAAGAGTTCTGCATGTAAGAGTGATTCCAGACTTCCAGCCATTGACCAGACATCAGTGAAGCAGAAACATAAAAGCACCATGACTCCAAAGAAATCGGAGAAATCGGGCCCCAGCAAACCCCCTCCCGGTGAGTGGCAGGTTTAATGAAATTCACAGAATGTGACATCTCAGCATCGGAGATGATGACCACAACCCCTGGTTGGTCTGGAGTCCCCACGGGTGTTTTCCTCGTGGCTAATTCAGGTTTTGGAGCGTTTGATGATCTTACACAAATGATAACATTCAAATTTTCAGAGTAGCGCATCAGGCCAAGGAGGGGTGAACTATACAGAGGACATTTTTCCCTGTCCCCATTTTCTACGCACTCATTGGCTTTGTGTGGCACTGGCCAAGAATGGCTGGCTTTTCATCTTCCTCACCCTTCTGGGGGGACAAGGCATTTGGCCCCAGGTATCAAGTTTTATGACTCAATCCAGAGCTTGAAGAGCAGCTTTCAAAAGCATCTGAATGGCATAATTTACAGCCACGACAGAGAGTAATAAAGTCCTCCAGTTCTGGGCTTGTCCTCTCTGGGGAAGAACGGGGCTGGATAAATCCTCCCCTTTGTGCAATTTGGTAAATAATTCACTCTTGAGCTGCCTTTGAAGCAAAGACCAGTCCTTTGCTTGAGGCAGGAACAATTTAATTGTATCCAGAAAGGGGATAAATTCAACTGAAAAGTTTAGAGTCCCTCAGGCTCATCTTCATTGAAGCCAACATCTGTGGGACGAACTCAATTCCCCTGGGAAATGACGTCGAAGTTGGGACAACCAGGCAGAAAGGTCTGCCTTCTGCTTGCAGTGGAATGGAAATGATCCAAATTAACTGCCAAGGAATTCGTAAATAGCATGCAATTCATTTCAAGCCAAATCACAATGACTTTCTAATCCTAAATAGCTCCTGTCTTGCAACCACCCCATCCAGTTAAGTCTTAATGCATTTTTAGACAATGGTAGCTTTCACTCAGATTAACCACCCACATTTTATTGCTTTAATGAAGAAGAAGAAGAAAAAAAAAATCAAATTGACTTCTGAAATGATGTCCTTTCAGGCAAAGCCCCAGCTCTTTTTCCTTATTTAATTGGGGGGGGGGGTACTATCATCATTGTCAACAACTTCTCTTTTTTTTTTTTTTTTTTTTGTCTTTTGTTGTTGTTGTTATTGTTGTTGTTGCTATTTCTTGGGCTGCTCCCTCGGCATATGGAGGTTCCCAGGCTAGGGGTTGAATCGGAGCTGTAGCCACCGGCCTACGCCAGAGCCACAGCAACACGGGATCCGAGCCACGTCTGCAGCCTACACCACAGCTCATGGCAACGCCGGATCGTTAACCCACTGAGCAAGGGCAGGGACCGAACCCGCAACCTCATGGTTCCTAGTCGGATTCGTTAACCACTGCGCCACGACGGGAACTCCAACTTCTCATTTTGAAGACTTTTAGTAGGAATTATGTTTTTAATTCAGCTGCTTAAGAGTGATATTGGGCAGATGGGATCATTCCCCAAATATTTCCAAATACATGTTGTAATGTTATCGAAGTGAGGATGTTTTAACAGGAAAAAAAATGAATTTAAGTTTAAATAATGCAACTCCAGTCCCGCGATATAGTTTCTAGCCTTCTTGCCAAAACTGGGTAGCTGTTCTCGGGAGGCGCTTTGTCCTCTGTAGAGAGAACTCATTACAATGGACCGAGTAGGCCTATTCCATGATTTTGGTTTTATCTGATTAATACAGATGTTCTTCTGACGGAACGGAGTCCATATGGAACTTACAACACTGACAGAAAGGGAGAATTAACTCACTTTACGTTCTATGAAAGAGCAAATTTGAAGAATTACTAGGCTGGAAAGCACCAAGGTTTAGGCAGGAGGGCCGAGGTGGCAGAAAGATAACTCATTCATCCAGTAAGAAATGTCAGTTGTAGCAAAAGCAGTTCAAAACTACCAGCTTCAAATAATAATGATGATGATAACATAGATTTTAAAGCACCAGCCGTATCAGCCTACTATAGCTCTAGACCGTGTCCAGCCCCAGGCAGCCTAGGCACTGGGCTGTGGCCTGGCCATCCTGACCGCCCTGCTGATGGATGTCTGCTCCTACAGAAGCGGAATCAGTTCTACAGCAAATTGAGTTGATCATGTTAGCTAAAAGCAGGCCTTAGTGTGTTAAGATCCATTCATTTTACATGTGTAGTCTCACCCTCAGCGTTCCTTCAGCAGCCCAACGAAATAAGAGCCCAGGGACACAGCAAGAATTTAAGTAGCATCTATTCAGTTAAAGTTGAACAGTGATAGTGACAACTCAGGAAAATTCAGATAAGTACCCTGCTAGTATAGAAAAAGAGGGAGTTCCCATTGTGGCTCAGCAAGTTACAAACCCAACTAGTATCCATGAGGAGGCGGGTTCGATCCCTGGCCTCGCTCAGTGGGTTAAGGATCCCGCGTTGCTATGAGCTACAGTGTAGGCCCACAGCTACAGCTCCAATTCAACCCTGGGAACTTCCATATGCTGCAGGTGTGGCCCTAGAAAGCAAAAGAAGAAAAAGAAAAAGAGGATTGGGGACCTGAGTTAGCTGGACATATTGATCCAATTAACCAGGTAAATTCATTGGTTTCTGGAGTCTCCCCTAGTGCAAAGGGATCAGGGGTGTCTCTGGAGTCCTGGAATGCAGGTTTGATCCCTGGCCCAATCCCCAGCCTAGCACAGTGGGTTAAAGGATCTGACACTGCCACAGCTGTGGATGGGATCTGATCCCCAGCCCAGGAACTCCATATGCCAAAGGGCGGCAAAAAGAATTCATTAGATTCCTACCAAAGTTTTTTTTCACCTTTGTAAGGAAAAAGCATTTTCTCTAAAGCATTTTGGAGGCCATCCAAAGTTGTCAGTGAGTCACCAAAACTTCTTTCCATGTCAGACCTGAGTTCTGTGCAAAACTGAAGCATTAGAGCAGTGAAATCCCTTTGCAACATCTGCCTAATAGGCTACCCTTCCATACTGTGTTATATACCAGACTTTTCCTGAATAAATCCATACAGCTGGGGAATGTGGCTTAACTTACATGCAAATCTATGTAGTGATAATCCATTACAATTCTTATATGTGAACTCTCATCTGGAAATCCCTAAAACGGCTGTTTATAATAGAGGAACCATCAGTGCCCCGTACTAATAGATTTGTAACCGAGAAGGCATCAGATTTTCATTGTACTTCACACTCTATTAGAAGGAATTCACGCATTTTAAATTAATTCACATAGTGCACAGAACTGTTTCTAAGTGAGTTAGCTTGTGATGCTCCTTCTCTCTCTCCAGGCAGTTTTGGGCAAGTACTTTAGGGTCAAAATGCTGGAGTTTAGCCTCTGGGCCCCATTTCTCATTTGCTGTGGACCTTTGAGCAAGTAACTTCTCTGTGCCTCAGTTTCCTCATCTGTAGAATGGCAAAGCCTGGGAGTCAGAACAGAACAGACCTGCTGCGAGGGGGCTGAGAGGAATCGATGCTAAAACATCCGCTTAGCCATTACAACAGCCCCAACCCCCCAGCTCTCAATACGGGATAGCCTTAGAGTATCCAGCACAGGAGAGCTGTGTGCAGTAGGAATGGACTAGAAAATTTTTATTTCCTTGGCCTTCATGTTACTGCCTTCCCCTTAGTCTTTTTCCCTTTACCAAAAAAGCAGAATTGTGCTTTTAAAACTCCTAACACGAACGCAGGTACATTTTTACGGCATCCCCCAAACAAAGCACCCAACAGAAAAAGATGAATAAGCAGAGAGCATTCACCAAGCCAGAGATTTGCTCAGCCTCCAACAAGACATGGAACATTCAGGCAGCAAGTCAAGACCCAGCTGGGTCTGATGTGCAGGTGATTCAGAAATCCTGTTTCATAATCAAGGCGAACACGGATGCAGGGCGAGAAATAAGCCTGGCCAAGTTACCTATTCCTCTTTCACAAACAGAGAGGCTCGGGGATTAACCTTTACCCAAGTCCCTGTCTATCCCCAGGATCTGAGTCCTGTTGACCTGTCTGAATCTGTGGCAAGCAGAGCAGACAGCAGGCCCTGTGAGTACAGGGAGCTCTAGTGGCCTCCTGCCTGTTCCCAAAACCCTGCCCAGCCCCGTCCCGACCTGGAAAGGAGCCACCTCTGCTTTTCAGGACACACAGAGGCATCCAAAGGCCACTGTGCTGTGGGGTTCTGGCACCTGGAGGCCTAAAGCGCTCCGGCCCCCGGTGCCAGGCTCGTGGGAAACGAATGTGCCCTCTCCTGCCCTTCCCTCTCACCTGGAGCCCGGGCAGAGTCCCGCCAGTTATGTGCCAGGAAAACGGATCTGGATGAAGTCCGGTGAGCCTGCTTCCAAAATCTTGCCCTTTAAAACAAAGCCAAATGTTCTGAAATTATCTTCCCTTATTATTGAGTTCAGTGTTAGTCATTACCAGATTCCGATTTGCGGGAGTAGCAAAGGCCCTTCAGCCTCACAGTGGCTTAAGGTAGAGCTGTAGAACTAAGAAAAAGAACCTCAGATCTTAAACGATAGACAGCTAAGACAAGCAGGGTCTCTTTTGGATTGAGAAATGGTTATTTGAAGAGCAGCCTGGAAGATGTGTGAGAGCAAATCCCAAATCTTCATAACAGACCTTGCAAACAAGTTCCGTTAAAGATTTTTCTCTGAAAGGCGAGGTGTAATGGGTTTCCAGGCAAGTCCACTGACATCCAATAACTTTCCAAGCTATCTTCCCAATTAGAAAACAACCAACAGAAGTGAGTGCCCTCAGGAGTTCCCATTGTGGCTCAGCGGTAACGAAACCAACTAGTATCCATGAGGATGTGGGTTGGATCCCTGGCCTCACTCGTGGGTTAAGGATTCGGTGTTGCCATGAGCTCTGGTGTAGGTCACAAATGCAGCTTGGATCTGGCGTTGCTGTGGCTGTGCCGTAGGCCGGCAGCTGTAGCTCTGATTCAACCCCTAGCCTGAGAACTTCCATATGCCACAGGTACTGCCCTAAAAAGACAAAAAAAAAAAAAAAAGAAGAAGTGAATGCCCCATATTTATATAGTGAATCATAACTCTCAGTCCATTTATGGCAATACTTCTAAGACAGAGGGGCTCAGGGTGTCACAGAGCCAGGAATTTGAAGTTCTGGTTCAGATTCCCAGTCTACCACATACTAGCCCTATAAATGTAAACTGGCTCATCTCCAAACTCAGTTTTCTCCCCAGTAAAATGGAGTTATTACCAACCTCATCAGTGGACAGGAGGACTAAAATCCTGGGTTTAGACTGGGCTTTAGGTAAAGGTTGATCCCCAGTCCTCCCTCTAGATATGAAGCCTACTCCCAACACCATGTGCTGCTCCCAGGTTAGCATCTTTCTAGGAAAACAGCTCAACCAAAGAAATTTTAGTTTGAGATGGGAGAGGTTATAACCTGATTATTTAAATTAACTATATGGGAAGTTCCCTGGTGGCCCAACAGGTTAAGGATCCCAGCGTTGCCACAACTGCAGCTTGGGTTCGATTCCCTGGCCCAGGAAATTCCACATGCCACTGGTGCAGCCAGTGGCATTATCAATAAAGTCATCCATTTATCCAATATCTATGGGATGTTAGCAATACATTCAACCACCCCCAGTCTCAGGGTATATGGTGCCAGGGTCATCACCATCCATCACAGATTCATTCAGCTCTTTGGTATTCGCTTACTGCCTGCTTACCCGCCAGGCACTGTGATGGGTGTTGGGGATACAGAAATAAAACACAGGGGACCCGCCCTCCAGGGGCTCACAGCCTAGTGGGAGGGCAGGACACCAACACACCCCGAGCAAGGTAAGTTCTAAGAATTTGTCGGGAGGGGCAAGTAGATGAAACTCCCAAGGGAAAGGAGTATAGCCAGGGGAGGAATGCAAGAAAAAGGCACCCAGCCAGGAGGTTCTGCGGATGCAAAGGCATGGAGGAGAGAGAGAGAGAGAGGAAGAGGGGGAAGAGAGAGACGACCGACAGACTGACGGACATAGAGGAACCACAAAGATTCTAGGGCCTTGTGCCTCCATGTGTCCCCAGACTAGGAGCGGAGACATCACCTGAAAGTTTGTGTGAAACGCAAGAACCTCAGATCACCTCCCAGCCTCACTGCCTCAGAACCCATGTTTCACAAGATCCCAGGGAGATCCGTACACACATTTGAGTTGGAGAAGCATTGGTTTAGAGTCAGGCTACAAATTAGGAAGAGTAGACTATGAGGTCAACAGGTAGGCAAGGACCAGGCCTCCAAGGGCCTTGACTGTCCCTCGAGAGGCAACAGAGTATCTGATCTAAGCAGGGAAGTGATGTTGGCATGGTTAAAAGCTGACTGTACCAAGGAAAGGGGGCTGGCTGGGAGAGTGAGGGCAGCCAGAGAGAGGCTGAAAGACCAAACAAGGTGTAGCTCCTATGGATGCAGAGAGCAGAGAGAAATGAGAAGGGCTTAACCCTGAGTAAAAGCAGAGATGGGGCGGGGGGGGGGGAGGGCCTGGGCTGGAAGGATGTTTAAAGAAGAAAACCTGGCAGAACCTGGCGACTGTTGGGATGGGGATAAAGAAAAGGTGGAATCAAGGAGAACCTGGAGTTCTGGCCCAGAAAACCAGACCAGTGGTGGTTGCCTTTGGCAAGGCCGAGAAGCAAGAATTGGGTGGGGCCCATTCTGTGGGTGTCATCTTTGGGGAACAGCCAGGACAGCCAGGAGGAAGCACCTGGGGACCCAGGTCTGCTGCTGAGCAGACCACTCCTGGTCTCTGGAAGCCAAGGTCCCATAGTGAGTAAGAGGTGACGAAAACCACAAATCTGTCCCCTTCGGGAGCGGATAGAGTAAGAAGAGAGGTGATAAGGCACCTTGGGAAGTAAAAACAGTTAAGGGGTAAAGGGCTAAGACAACTACAGAGACAGGATCTGAGAGCCACTCCAGGAGCCCGAGGGAGGCGTTCACAAGGGAAGCAGTAGGGAGTGATGCCGGCTCCTACAAGAACCCTCCGTTGTAGGTCATGGTTTTCCCCAGGATGGAGGCCGCGATGACATCTCAGCCTCGGAGATGTGAGTTGAATTGAGGCATTTCCCAAGCTTCTCTGATGCTAAGACTCGCCAAGGAGGTCCTTAATAAAACACACATACCTGGTTCCGGTTCCTGGCCTGGTGCAACAGACTCTCCAATGAAGGCGCCTGCAAAGTGGTCTTTAAATAGGCTCCACAGGTGATTCTCATGGCAGAGGTTTGGAAAACGGTCTTATCGCCTGGCTTCTCAAACTTTAAAGATATTGAGAAACACCTGGGGACCTTGATAAACTGCCAGTTCCGCTTCAGTAGGTTGGGGTGGGCGGAGAGCCTGTATTTCTAAGCAGCTGCGGGTCTCAGGACCACCCTCAGAGGGGCGGGGCTAGAGAAAGCACCTGCCTCCTCCAGCAGGCGAGGAAACAGGTTCTGAGGAGGCAAGCCGTTGATCCAAGGTGACCCAGTTGGTGAGTGGCAGAGCTGAGAAATCTGTCATGCATGAGGGGGGCCGTATTCTGCCTCCAGCCGGGCCGGCAGATTGAGCGCGAGGTTAGGAACAAATCATTAACTCCACGTGGACACACACCCCCCGCCCCCATCCACCTGCTTCTCCCCCCTCGCTCGCTCTCCCTTCCCGTGAGCCCACCAGGATCTCCCTGCTTCCTTCTCGTTCGTCGAGCTTCCCCCTTGCAGCAGAAAGGCCAGATTAGGGCATGACCACAACCTCCCAACCTGGGGCAGCTGGAAGATCGGGGGAGAGAGCCCTACGTGAGTGAGACCCTGCAGCCACCATATGCTGCTGCCAGAACAGCTAATTAGACTGGCTGTGGGAGAGGAGAAGGGACCACGAGCTTCCACATGGGAACTTAGTGGGGAAGAACTTTCCTGCATCTGTCAGGAACGCCGGAGACGATAGGCTGGAAAGGGGTGTGATAGTGGTGCCATTTCCCCGGGCGAATTCCGGGTCTTCCGTGACTTTGAGACCCAAGTCAGATGCCTCCCGGGCAGGAACCAGGACGGCTGCCCCTAGGACACCTGCAGACATCACCCGCCCCCAAGAACGATTTTTGCGTTTCAATTCTTAATGTCCTTTCCCACCGTGAGTGCTGCCTCCTGACTGCTCTTTTTCTTTTGTGCAGGTGCCAGCAGCGAGCACCCCCTGTTCTGTGTTGAATATTCCCCTTACTGCTCCGTCTTTGCGTTCTCCCCTGTCCTGCAGCCCAATACCAATTGCTGCTGCCTCCTCCTGCCGCTTGTGCCACCCACACCCCCAGCGGCCCAGGACTCTGTCCCCCATCTCCCTCCAGTTTCCTTTCCCTCCTTCCTGAGCCCCACCGCCTCCCCGCCGGGCCCCATGCCCGAGTCCCCAGCAGCCCTGTGCTACTTCCCCATCTCCTGCCCCACCCCGACCGAGACCCCTGTGCTGTGCCTGCCCGGCCCCAGGAGGCCCAGTAAAATTTACCTCGTGTGGTAAGTCGCCCTTGGCAGGGCACACAGCACAGTGGAGGCCACAGGGGGCGGGGTGGGGGGGACTTCGAGCTTCCAGAAGAAGGCAGTTGGGTGGAAGGGGGGCGCGGGCAGAGGGCAGCGCTGTGAACAGCAGCAGGAGGTGTGGCGCGGGGAGCAGGAAGACGGGACAGCTGCCGCCACTTCACTGAGCCTGCTAGCACTTCAGGAGTGAGCAACCAATAAAATCCCACCATCTCTCGAGACTCATTTGATTTCTTCCCTTTTGTTCCGGCACCACCAGAAACCAAGCCGGCTCTTCCGTGTCTGATCACAGCCCCGGCTCGGTGACTGTGCACACCGAGGTGGCCCTGACCGGGTGGCCCCGGGGCGGGCCTTTGGGGAAGCACAGGCTGGATCTGAAAGCCCATTCAGAACCACATGGAGGAGGGACAAATTAAAGGGCTCCGTGGCTGTTTACACTTCGTTCGCTGACTACCTATTAGGCACTACATCTCCCCAAATCAAAAACCCCTACCTCCTGGGTCCCCCAATAAAACGTATTTATGGTACATAATTAGGCTTTAATTAAGATCCCCTCTTGGGATGCCAGGCAGCACACATTTCCAGCACACTCAGACAGGCCTATTATTTGCGATTGTACAGAAAGCTGCCTATTACACCAAGGCCACGCCAGCTCTTGTGATTAAGCTGTAATTCTTCCCGTGATCTAAAGAAAGTAATACATTTTTTTAAAAAAAGGCATCTCTTAGGCAGAATCTTGGCACCTCCTTGGCATCAAAGTCAAGATCGGGTGGGGGAGGGGTAAAGGTTCAGGAACCGTATTTCACCTTTCTTTTCAACTTTATCCAGAACCATGTCTGTGTATGGCAGGTGCTGTGAGGAAGTGAACAGTTATCAGGTGCATGGAATTAATGCAGACCGTCAAATGGACTCTGTTCTCAGTTGTCAGGGTCTTGTATAAATATAAGATTGCTACCTTTTTTCCCTCTCCTGGTCAAATTAAGAATTCTTCAGTCAACAGTCAGTGTCTCAGCACTGTCAAGAGAACAGAGGTGGACACCTTTTCTGTAAACAGCTGTTTGCTCTCCTTGTTCCTGGAGGCATCCCTTTGCCCAGATGCTAGAAGGTATGGGTTTTCTGTCCCCCAAAGCTAGCCATTGTCTTCCCAAAATTCACCCACTAACTTTAGGATGTTGTGTTGCCTGGCAGTGAAACTCCTGAACACAACTCCCTCCATTCTCTGCGAGGCAAAGGGCCTGTCCTACCACCTGGTGAGGAAGTTATCTTGCACCTTTCAGGGTAAATGTAACTTGGTCTTCTGGCAAATTGCTAAGTTTAACATGTCATGGTGAGGACCCTCTTGGGCCCAAACGTCTTGCTCATCTTTGGGAGCCCTCAGATCATTTCACAGCAAAGGCATTTGTTGAACAAATTACAAGAAAAAGAGTTGCTATTTACCTTTTGGATTTTATAAGAGGATTAAGGAAGAGAATTGGCAAGAATGACACAGGAAGGAAGGCTGACAAGTATGTTATTTTCAACCTATAAAGCCTGCACAACACATTTCTGGTCAAATTCAGTTCTCTCAGGGAAGTGGCTTCAGATATCCAATTATTATTAGCAGTAGTATTAGCACCATTTATGGTGAAGCAACAGCTACCATTTTTAGCAGCTAATAAGCACCACTGAGGCCATTTACATACATCATCGCGAAAGTTCACAATAACTCAAAAGATGGTTGCAGTTACTGTGTTCGCTGCCATTTCAAAATACCCAGAATCAGAGGACTCTGTCTGAGCTACCGGCAGTGTTTTCCTCACTGCCAGACCCAGTAAAACAGTCTCTGGTTTTTCAGCTTTATTACTTCAGTTTGCTGAGAACTCAATTAGAGGAGGTATGGTTATGGAAATCATTTTGGAAATCATTTAAGAGATGTGCTGCTTGGAAGAAAGCACTTTTTTGAACAAGAAAGCAAAATAACCTGTTATCTTAAGTCATCTTGGGTGTTCAGCACAAGAAAAAAAAAAAATGTTCCGCTTCTGCCATTCCCCGTAGTTTCAGCTGAAGGCATCTTCTCAAGCCCTGCCAATCACATGAGGCGATTATTAGTTGTCCTGCAGGAGAATTTGGGGCAACACGCAGGCTGGCTAAGACATGGGGGTGCTCATCCTTAAGGAGCTCACAGTCTAGTTGGAGGGAAAAGACACACGCCTTAGGCAGTTCTGGAATATTTAAGGGTTAAAGGCCATAAGAACCCTGCAAGTTCGAGCCAAAGCAGAGTCCAAGCAAACTCAATGGACAGAAAACTGGAAGCAGACCTTAAGGGACCTGCTGGCTGACCCAGGCCAGTGCAGGCTTGGGAAGACTGGCCCTCTGGGAGGGAGCATCACTCCCCTAGAGGGGGTGGGGTGGGGTGGGATGGGGTGGGGTGGAAGGGTGCACTGTGGGCAGGTGTGAAGTGCCGCAGCCTGGGCTCTGAAGGACATTTCTGAATAGCCTGGGAACCCAAACGCCTCGTGACAAGGACCTCTGGGGCAGGTCCTGAATACGTACTGGACTTGGCCGGTGCCCCAAGCTTGCGCCTTCCCTTGTCCTCCCTCTGTTTCGTCCTCGGTAAATAACAACCCTGCTGCTTCCTCGACCATCAGTCAGGCGCAAGGCAGGGGCTGGAGAGGGATGTGGCCGCGGGTGATGGGAGAAACCTCAGGACTGGAGGGACACAGCTTCTGGGGCTGAGAAAGGGCCTCCTCTCTTTGCTCTGGGCCAGGTGCCTTCTTGCAAAGCCCTTGATCCCTCTGTCTCACCCTCCTCTCTCCCAGCTCTTAGTGAAATCCTGTCTAATCACCACCCTATACCCTCCAAACAATATATTCTCATTTTCTGGAGAAATCTCTCCTTTCTGTTCATGCCCACTATCCCTCTGAGCTCTGGGCTGAGCTCGTCACCAACGAGCCCTACACCGGAACCCACACCACTGGCAGCTCCCACTTCTAGTAAGTTCCCTGCGGAAGACACTATCCTTTGACCTAGAGCCCAGCACCCACTGCCTCTCCTAAGAGGGCCTGTCCGGGAAAGCAGGCGGTACCCGATCATCGTACCAAACCAGGCTTCACAGGCTGCCGAGGAAAACTTTCATCCCTTTCCTGAATCTGGATGAAAACTATTCATGCAACGAAAACTTAACACCGCAGAACAGAAATCCAGCCGGTCCCTTCCCGGCTTTACCCCCATTGCCTGCTGGCCACGGCTATTTGTGAAATTTCTGAACTGTCCAAAAGGCGGATGGGCCAGGCAAATTCTCTTGGAAACTTTTAGTCTAGAGAATCAATTTAACTGTGTGAACTCAAGAAATTGTCAGGATGCATGGAAAAATAACAAAATCCTTTCCCCAAGGAAGAAGAAACTTGAGATGACTCATACCAGTTAGCAACCTAATCCAAAATGTGAATTTTTAAAAAACAAATTGGGACCTCAATCCGCCTCTGTGTTCCAGTTACCATCTTCCTGTGAGTGTATCAAGCCAGCCCAGCAGTGGGTAGGATGTAGGCAAAAAAAAAAAAAAAAAAAGGTATATGGTCCACAGATGCTTGGAACCTTGGCCACGTTAGCTGCTAATAAACCACCTGCGGATCTGACTAAAGCAGGTGAAAAACAGGCTGTGATTCCAACTTGGACGAGGGTGTGGGATACAGGCCCTGTGTGTCCCAGAGGGAGAAGGCTCTTGACAGTCGTACCAACAGGTCATCCCATCTATTAAACTGGAAGCTAGAAACTTCTTAGCAAAAGGAAACACCCCCTACGGACCCCACGCTGCAGGTGTTACAGGTGCTCATTCATGAAAACAACCTCGTGAAATAGTATCATTTCCATGTAACAGGTGGGGAAACTGAGGCTTCTAGAAGTGATTTGTCCAAACTCTCATGTCTATAAGGTCATGGAACCAGCTTTCCAACCCGGCTCTCCCCTGACCCCCAGGGTCTATTCCCTTAACTGCCTTTGCCCTTTGAGCATTCTTTATACCGAAGATGCTTTCCCATCAAAAACCAATTATTGAAAAGATTTTGCCTCTTTCAGCAGTCCCGGCACCACAGATTTTATCGAGGACGAGGAGGCCAAACCTGGGGAGACTGACAGTCAGCCCAGACATGCAGAGCCCACGAGTGTGTGGAGACAGAAGCAGACAGAAGCTGCAGCTGCCTGGGAAGGCGCCGGCCCTCAGGGGAGCAGGTAAGGACCGTGGCTTGCACATCTCCTTCCTCAGCGAGATGGACTTGTGCTGTTAGCTGGTGATCTCCCTGTGGTTTTTAAACACTGGAGGTTTTATGCGAAGAGTGGACCTTGGACTTCCCTGGTGGCTGAGGGGGTTAAGGATCCAGCATTGTCACTGCAGCATCCTGGGTCACTGCAATGGCTCGGGTCTGATCCCTGGCCCAGGAACTTCCGCATGCTTTGGGCGCAGTCAAAAAAGGGGGGCAGGGAGCTTACAAGAAAATACCTAAAAGATTTTTAAAAGCAAACTACTGGATCTAGTTTCCTTCTCCAAGGGAGGCTGGTGGGAAAAGCAGGGCGGGGGAGTTTTTAATGTTTCTCTCCATTACTGTGTAAGGGTGACTATGCGTGGCCTTGAGGGGATGCTCGCGGTTAGGCTTCAGAAGAGGTTAGGTGGTGGGGGAAGGTGATGGGGTCGGGGTCAGGGCAGGGGGTGGAGAAGCTGTCTCCAGCTCTGGGGATGCCTCACTTGGCCACAATTCCCACCCATCTCCCACCTGCTCTGCGGACGGCAGACTACTCACCTCCCGCAGAGATCTTCTCCCCTCTGATCCAAGGCATCAAGATCTTAACATGTAAGAAATGCGTTCCCATCGTGGCTCAGTGGAAACAAATCTGACTAGTATCCATGAGGACATGGGTTGGATCCCTGGCCTCGCTCAGTGGGTTAAGCGTCCAGCGTTGCCATGAGCTGTGGTGTAGGTCACAGACATTGCTCAGATCGTGTGTTGCTGTGGCTGTGGTGTAGGCTGGCAGCTAGCTACAGCTCTGATTGGATTCCTAGCCTGGGAACCTCCATATGCCACAGGTACGGCCCTAAAAAGACAAAGGAAGGAAGGAAGGAAGGAGGGAGGGAGGGAAAGAAAAAGAAAGAAAGAAAGAAAGAAAGAAAGAAAGAAAGAAAGAAAGAAAGAAAGAAAGAAAGAAAGAAAGAAAGAAAGAAAGAAAGAAAGGAGAAGGAAGGAAGGAAGGAAGGAAGGAAAGAAAGAACGGAAGGAGGGAGAGAAGGAAGGAAGGAAAACGAAAGAAAAGAAAAGAAAAAGAGAAAGAACATCAAAATGAATAGATGCTTTATTTCAAGACACTGGTTTGGTGGCTGGTATGGCGGGTACCTCCTCCTCCAGTCCTGAGCATTCCTCCTAAGGCCCATGCCATGCTGCCTGCTAAGGACATTGTCCTCTCCTTTGGTGGCAGAGGGAAGGAGGAACAGGTCCTAAGGAGTCCCCTTAGGCGTTCGAGGAAAGTGACACTCTACAGCGAACCTTGCCAAGGACCTGTTCTTCCCCTTGGGGAAGCCACTGAGCATCAACTTCCTTACCACCCAGGGAGCACGGCAGCCTTTATTTTAAAATGGGATGTATCCTGCGGTGGACACCTGTAAATACAGAGCATGTATTTGGACGGCTTGAAGTTAGGGGCAGTCAGAGCATGTGTGAACCTGCAGCAACTAGATGTCCATGGGCCCCCAGGGACCTAATGTCTCCCGTCGGCAAGGGCAGACTTACTTCTGACTCCAGCTCTTCCTCCTCCCAGCGGGGGAGGTGGGCAGTAGCCAGTCGGGGTTACAGTTCCCTGGTCTTACGATAAGGGTAATGAAATCTACCTCATCGCATTTGATGATAGCTAAAGGCAATAACATTCTGCCCAGCACTTGAGTACAGTGGGCACCCGACCACTGTTAGCTTCTCTCCTGCCATCTCCCCACCTGTCCCCAGTCATCTTCTAGAACACGATTTGACAGGTGAGGTTCCCCACACATCAAACATTCATAGACCCATGAGGCTCATATAAGCCTCCACCTGCACCCAGAAGACACCTTCCGTTATCTTAAGATTTACAGAAAATGTGTCCCAATCTTCTGTTTTCCCCAGGGCTCCTTATCTTCCCCCAATTATTCCCTCTCTTTAGTTCTTTTTCTCATGTTCTAAAGTGGTTTGCATTAGGAATTCCTTTTGTGGCACAGTGGAAACAAATCCGACTAGTGTCCATGAGGATGAGGGTTCAATCCCTGGCCTCACTGAGTGGGTTAAGGAGCCAGTGTTGCCATGAGCTATAGTGTAGGTCACAGACAGGGCTCAGATCCCGCATTGCTGTGGCTGTGTTGTAGGCTGGCAGCTATAGTTCCGATTCAACCCCTAGCCTGGGAACTTCCATATGCCACTGGTGTGGCTCTAAAAAGCAAAAAAATAAAAACGAAGTGGTTTGCATAAATTGGACTAGGAGCCAGATGTTTGGGAGGTAATGTATAGAAAGCTCTTACAAATCCATATGAAAAACATGAAAGACCTCATAGGAAAACTTGGACAGAGGCATAGCAGACAATTTCACAGAAGAAGAAATAAAGGCAGTTAGTAAAGTTTTTTTGGGGGGTGAAGGTTCAAGCTCACTCAGTAATAAATGTACATTTACATGAGATGAATTCGGCCCACCATATTGGCTAAGACTTAAAATAATGCTCAATACTGGTAGTGAAACTAATAGCATTTCTGGACACCGATATGTCAGATGCTATGCCAAGCCCTTGGCATGCATTCCTGGTGACACAGCTGTGAGGACACAGCTTTCATATACTACCTGCAGGGTAACTTGGTACAAACTGGAATTTGGCAACATGTATCAGCGTCTTGAGAAAGCTCGTATCTTTTGACCTTGCAGGTCCACTCCTGTAAATCTATTCCAAACAAATACAATGTGTAGTCAAAGAGACATGAGCAAGGACATTTATCACCATGTAATCTGTGGCAGCAAAACCTCAAAGCAATCTACATACCCAACAATAGAGGAAAAGTTAAACAAACTATGATACATTTATATAATGTACCCTTATATATAATTATTATCATGTTCTTAAAGAATAATTAATGGCAGGAGATAACACTCACAATAAAATGTTTAGGAGTTCCTGCTGTGGGGCAGTGGATTCAGAATCCAACTATAGTGGTCAGGTCGCTGTGGAGGTGTGGGTTCAATCCCCAGCCCGGTGCAGTGGTTTAAAGGATCTGGCATTGCCACAGCTTTAGCGTAGGTTACAGCTGTGGCTCAGATACAATCCCTGGCCCAGGAACTGCCACAGGCCACAGGTGAAGCTATTAAAAAAAAGGGCGGGGGGGAAGCAGGACATAAAGTTGTCTATGCCCAAATATCCCAATTTTGTTTTTTAAAACAATATTTCTAGAGAAGAGCGCCCTGGGTTGTAAATTCAAATGTCTTCAGGGAACTGGCAGGTACAGCAGGAGAAATATGTAACACGGCTGTGGGGCCTGTGGTCAGCGAGATATACTCCACCTAAAGGCAGTTTAACTCAGTGTCCAAATGCTGAGGCAACATGAAATTGCAAGATGAGAATGGCCCAGGGCCTTGAGTTTGCACCCCACCCCTGAATTCCAGAACAGTAGCAGTGGTCATCGGAGTTCTGGCTATTGGGTGATTTTTACTTCTTCTTCATCCTCTTCTGTATCTTCCAGTTTCTACAGTGAACACCGACTCCTTTTATACAGAGAAAAACAGAAAGTCTATGGCTATCAGAAACCAGGGTAGCGCTGGCCAAGCCCACGAGGAAGTCTAGATCAAAGACAGGGTCTCAGGGCCGAGGGATGCTTTTTCTGGTTTGACCTCGTGGCACCTAGAGCTCAGTTGCACCTGGCTGGACTCTTGGAAATGCAGGCACTCCACTCACAGCTGGAGCCCTTGCAGGGCCTGGTCTGTGAATAGCACACCCTGGGCACCCCAAACTGGGGCTTTATTCACAGGCCTAGGGCTTTGAAACCTGCTCCCTATTATATAGACATAAGAAAAAGGGTTAAAATAGCATAAATACAGAATGGCACAGTCTGCCACCTCTAGGAGATACACACACACACACACACCAGGGACTGAATTTGGAAGAGGAAGGCTGTTGTGACAAGGAAGGATGGAGACGCAGTCCCCGGGGTGTTTCAGGAACCCACAGGAGCTGAAGGGCAGCCCTTAGCCTGTGACTTCTCCTGCCCCCGAGGCCATGTCACCAGGTGACAGCTTGGTGGCTTCTGTGAAATAAACCATGGTTCCTGTTATTTCTAGTTTCTGATTTTCAGAAGCCACTATAGCTGATTCTTTGGCCTGATAGCTGTCTCCCAAAATCTGAACTTCTCAGCACTCAAGGCAGGGGGGCAGCTCTGTGTGTTCGGGGCACGACCAGAAGATTCAGGTTCCTGCAGTTGTTAGCTAATCCCTGAGGCCTTTCATCAAATTCAAGATGAAAAGTAGGAGTTCCCGTCGTGGCTCAGCAGTTAACAATCCAACTAGCATCCATGAGGTCACAGGTTCAATCCCTGGCTTTGTTCTGTGGGTGAAGGATCTGGCGTTTTCGTGAGCTATGGTGTAGGTCGCAGGCGTGGCTTGGATCCTGCGTTGCTGTGGCTGTGGTGCAGGCTGGCAGCTACGGCTCTGATTCAGCCCCTAGCCTGGGAACCTCCGTACGCCACTGGCGTGGCCCTAAAAAGCAAAAAAAAAAAAAAAAAAAAAAAAAAAAAAAGCAAAAGTAATCAACTGAAAATCAACCGAAGCCTGTACTTCCGAATTGTCTATATTACTTTTCCTCCCCCCTCCCCCCCAAAAAATTGTCAGGAGAATTCAAATCGTCACATGGTAACAGTTGTTCCTGAAAAATGCAATCAGCCCTGTCCATGCCCGCATGGCCACAGGCAAATGCCCAGAACATCCTGGAATTGCAGCTACTTCTCTTGCTGGGGTTTATAAAACCCACAAGGTGCCTGATAGGAAAGCTTAACTGGTTTCTAGAGGAGCTGATGAGTAAAGATTCTCCCTGTGTCCCCGAGTGTCCCATACAGTTAATAATAAAAAGAGGCTCAATACAAGAGGCTCAAGCCACTGCTCCCTGGGAGGCACCTCGATTAAACTGAGTCCGTATCGACCCAGCCCCCAGGAAGATGAGCATTTCACCTGCCCGCACTGTTGCGGCAAGGCCTTCCCGAACCTGTGGGGTCCTGTCCACCCTATACAGGGACCTGCTTTAGAAACCCAATGGTAAGGACAGCAGTGCCTCAGCAGATCCTGCGGGAGAGCAGAGGGGGGTGGCTGACGGCAGGAGGGAACACAGAAAAGTGGGATCAGGCTCAGGGTCCTAGCCACACCGAGAGGGTTAAAAACCCTCTACAGTGTGCACTTGCGCACACACACACACACACACACAATGAATGAAATTTCTTGTTTTCACCAGGACGTTATTAGTCCAGCCAGTGTCTTCAGGAGCAATGCAGGGTAGTGGTTATGAAGACACACTCCAGCATCAAGCAAACTGGAGTTCAAATACTCAGTCCGTCACTTACTAGAAATATGATCTCGGGCAAGTTAGGTGACTTCCTAAGCCTCAGTGTCCTCACTTATGATGAGGGGTGGTTGTGACACCTGCTCCCCAGGGTTGTGAGCCTCAATGCGTGTATGTAACAGTTAGTATGGTGGCCTCAGTAGCCCACATTCATTATTTCTATAAGGCAAGTTTTTTTTTTCTTTTTATGGCTGCACCTGCAGCATATGGAAGTTCCCAGGCTAGGGGTTGAGTCAGAGCTGTAGCCTCCGGCCTATGCCACAGCCACAGCAACTCAGGATCTGAGCCACATCTGTGACCTACCCCGCAGCTTGCAGCAACACCAGATCCTTAACCCAGTGAGTGAGGCCAGGGATCAAACCCGCATCCTCATGGGTGCCAGTCGGATTCTTAACCTGCTGAGGCACAATGGGAACACCCTTTCTTTTTTTTCTTTTATCCCCCCCCCTTTTTTTTTCTTAAAAGGCAAGTTTTGACCAAATGATTTCACCAATAAGAATTCCTACCCATTTGGGCAGTTAACCTCTCTCCTCTTTCCACTTCTGCTCATACTTTAGATGCAGGGGGCCACGGAGAGGAAGACTGTTATAGCCCGAGGCTGCAAATTGACTGGGGGCTAGTGGCAAAGAGCAGATAATGATTTCATGAGAGGGTCATGATTTTAATTTGCATTGAGTAATACCTGCAACCACGGTCATCCATCTAACTGGGCACCCACTTCTAGAGCCTTCCTCCCAACCTGCCAAAGGAGACTGTACGTTTGCTAAGATTTTGTAAAGCTGTGCGGGAGGCAGGAGTGTCCTGAATGTGTATTGACTGAACTGGGATGAGAAAGTACTGTGGCTTTTGTAGATGTCAATCCAGGAGTGCTGGTTTTCCTTCTCAATAAATACTGGGATGAAAGCCATCATTTGTGAGATTTTTACCCATTATCAGTCCTAACCGACATGCGGCTGGACAGTCCCCCCAAAGCTTCTGCAGAAAGGCTCTGTATCCCTCAGGGCCACCCCCTTTCCCCCAGCCTGAGCTCCACAAATGCACAAAAGCGAGTTGGTAGGCAGTAAAACAAAGCTAACCCTACTCTGCTCCTTTAGTATCTCTTGCCATGGTGACCGTGCCTATTTCCCGCTCCAGAGCTTGTTTACTGCTCTAAGGGACTCTCACCCTTGGTGTTAGATGTCCTTCATCCCTGAGCGCTGACAGTAAAATGACCAGCTTGTCTCTTCTCAATGCAGATCCAGTAGCTCAACAAGAAGGCCTAATGTGGGCAAGTGACACCAAGCTCAAGAGGCCACCTCGAGAGAGAAGAAACTTAGTCCCATCCTTGCAACTAATGACGGTGACCAAGAACACCCCCGAGAGAGCCAGGAAAGGAGACCTGAGTGCTCTTTCCCAGAATGAGCCACATCCAGCCCCACCCCAGACCTTCCAAGGAGCACGTGGTCCCCCAGTGCTGAATGAGTCCCTGGGGCCACCACCCATGACCACTGCCTTGGGAGGGACGAGGAGAATGGCGTTTCAGTTCAGAGATGAAGATTTTTATTCCATTTTATCCTTAAACCCTGGAGGAGAAAATGATGATACCGAAGAGGAAACCCAAGTAGAGGAAGAACTTCTGTTGGCCGGTATGCACCTGCCCCGTTCTCCTTCCATTCATAAGAGAAGTAGATTTCTTGGGACCTCGGCCACCCAGTCCAAAAATAAAAATTTCAAAGACAGTCTTGCAAGTCACAGAGTTAATTCCATAAGAAGAAGTGAGTGCAGTCATGACTCATCAAGAATAAGCAACAGCATGGAGCCAGTGACAGAGCAGCCTTCCAACAAGCGAAGGATTTTCCAAGACCCTGGGCAGCCCAACGAGGGGTCTGCTAAAGAGAAAGACAGCAGTGATGGGGAATATGAGAAAAAGACCTTCCCCTCATGCGATGCCAAATCCCAGCCCAGTCTGGATGATGACCTCAATGCTGAAAACGTATTTAGTGATGGTACATCTTCAGAAGACAGACTTGGTACCCATGATTATGAGAGAGATTGGCAAGCCTATTTAAATGAATCCAGTAATTCTCTTGACTGTTTTCTTGCTGGTAGACCAATAGCTCCAAGAGCATCAGTGAACTCCTCCTATACCACTCCTGGATCATTCATGCATTCTGCTCTGAGAGATGATACTCCAGTAGACCCGTCAATGTCACCTACCTTAGTTCCCAGTCCAGACTTGGAAGGACACTCCAGGTTTAATGTTCGCCGACCACTGTCCCCCATTAGAAATGGGAATCTATTTGCCAGTGCTGAAAACCACAGTTCTTTTCTAGTAAACAGTGCACATGAGTTTGACATCAGGGGAGCAGAAGATATTACCTTAACGAGCCAATCCCAGGAGGCTCCATCATGTACACAAGATCCCTTACTAGATCCTCAAAGCAGCTTATCCTTGGTGGAGGCTTCCAGCTCCTCTCAGCCTAGAGAGAACTTACGAGGCCACTTGCACGTGCCTGGGTCCCTGCAAGAAAATACACCTTTCACTTCCTTTGCATTGTCGGACTCCCCAAACCAAAATGACAACAGGAGCAGAAGGGAGGGCTCTGGCTTCAGAGATGCAAAAGAAGCCACTAAGATAAAGGCAGACCCTGAGAAACTCAAGAAATTACAAGAAAGGTGAGGAAGTTTCATAATTATATCTATACGCATGTATGTTTTTAAACTCCATTTCTCTAACGCCAAACTAAGCAGGGCTTTCCTTAGAGAGTCGTAGGAATTTTAACTCACCGATAGGCCCTTTCTTGACATTCCAATGACTGCTTATTTGAAGAAAATTGTGTATTTGGTTGCTTTTAAAATATATGCATCTACAAAGAAAAGTTCCGTGTTCCAGTCCAATTTCTTTAGTATCCCCCAAGGTGTTTTTTCCTTGAATACGTTGCCTTTAACAAAGGTGAGTCTGCCCGATTGAAGGGCTTCTGACTGCTACCCAGGGCTTGCTCCTCTCCCCAGCAATGAGAAACCAAGACTTTTTTTTAGGAAAATGTTGCTATAGCCCCAGAGGACAAGCCACTGAGCCCTTGAAGTCCACCAGCTCTCCCTCGTGAGACTCTGTGCAAATCCAACCAACAGGTCTAGAATTTGAATCTTCCAAACCATGAGGCTGGTCCCAAACCGTTACCATAGTTACCTCAGTTCTCTGAAGGGTGACCACTGCTTCCATTTTCTGTGCTCTTTTCTCATACAAGAGAAAGAGAGGGGGGAAAAAAAAAAAAAAAAGATCTTTTTTTGAACTGTTCCTTTCCTGGGAGATGATGTGGGAATATTTCACAACGCTGAAATGGGTTGCTTTTTAAAACCATCATTAAACATCAAGTCAGGATCCGACCCCTTCCCTTAGGATAGGTGTGACCTTGCCCTGATACTGGCTCGTGGATCTGGAAAGTGACTCATTGAATGCCAGCCCTCTTTTGTTCGTGTTAGAATGGCGCCCTGGGCTGTTAGTTATCCTCCTGATATTCATTTGCCAGTGGGAAAATTCCATGGCAGTGAATTAGAATGCAAAAAGGAGGAAAAGATAGGACTTGGAACCCACTTCTATATCTATTACCTGACTTCAGGAATGAAGTAACTTCCTGGTTAGCAGCATGTTTTGTTTTGTTTTGTTTTGCTTTGTTTTTTTCCTTATCAAACTACCAAAAGACCAACCCAAGATAAAGAGCCAAAAGGTCTCACACCCATCCATCGTCACCCACTCAAAATTACATCTTCAAACCCACTTGTCAGGGGTCTGGACTTCCACCACCCCAAAGAAATGCCTTTGGGCTAACAATGATCTCTTTCGAAAATGCACCCACTTCTAGGTATAGTAATGCATTAAACAGCTACTATTTGTGTACTTTATCAGGCACTCTTTTTTCCAAATACAATAAACCTTATGCTTTTCTTATTATTTCAAAAATATTCATTTTAGGAATCATTAAAAATATAAACTTAGGGAGTCCCTGTAATGGCTCAGCAGTAATGAACCTGACTAGTACCCATGAGTATGCAGGTTCCATCCCTGGCCTTGATCAGTGGGTTAAGGATCCTGCATTGCTGTGAGCTGTAGTGTAGGTCACAGACATGGCTTGGATCTGGCATGGCTGTGGCTGTGGCGTAGGCTGGCAGCTGCAGCTCAGATTCAACCCTTAGCCTGGGAATTTCCATATGCCATGGGTGTGGCCCTAAAAAGACTAAAATAAAATAAACTTAAAAGAAAAATCACCAGTAACGCTGTAATCCAGAGATAAGCACTGTTAAACTTTGTTTTCGATCTTTTAACTTTGCATATAAACGCAATTTTTAGTAAACATTGCTTCCTATCTTATAATATACCTTGTTTTTAAGATTTCAAGCCCATTTCTCAATGCCACTTACACTCTTCAAAATTTTCCTGTCATTAGTTAAATACATACAATAACATACACTCTAGAGACTTAGAAACAGAACACAACGTGGACATCCCTGTGCCACCATCCAGCAAAGAGGACATCCCTGGGGCCTCTGAGCCCCTCACCCACCCTGACACCTCATCTCTCCTTCAGCTCCTCCCTCCCAACCTCCTAGCCGCCCCCCCCCCCCCCGCCCCGCTGGAAACCCTTCTTACATGGCAATTATCATTCCTTTGCTTTTTACTTTATTATTGTTGGAAGATGTTTGCTTGATGGTTTTACCACATGAGTATATGCGCTCCTAAATAACATACTGTGTATATTTTTGAATCCCATAGAAATGTTTCCTGTTATTTTTGAACTCTGTAGAAATGGAATATCTGTTCTTCTGTGACTGGCTCTCTCCCCTTACTCTGTTAGCCAGATGCCTCCTGGTTGGTACTTGTTGGCTTTCTTTCATTTGCTTCCACCACTATGGACGATTCCATTATATGAATCTACCATAAGTTAGCCCTTCTCCTGCCAATGGACATTTGGGTCCTTGACTGCACACAGTGCTGCACCGGCACTCTTGCAAACATCTCCTGATGCCCATGGGAGGAATCTCTTTAGCATATTTATGCAGGAGTGACCTGCCAGCCCGGTAGATGGCAGGGCTTCCGCCATTCAAGTAATGCCAAAGGACTCACCAGCAGAGTACACTGGCGGACGTACCTGTCAGCACCTGTATTGACTGGTCTTTCGAATTTTTGCCAGTTGGATGGGAGTAAAATGATATTGTGGCTTTATTTTACATTTTCTGTCTTTTCTTTGGGGGGGGCAAACCCTCGGCCTGTGGAGGGTAGGGGTCCAATTGGAGCTGTAGCTGCGGGCGTATGCCACACACAGCAATGCAAGGTCCAAGTCATGTCTGTGACCTACACCACAGCTCATGGCAATGCCAGATCCTTAACCCACTGAGCGAGGGGTCAACCCTGCGTCTTCATGGATACTAGTCAGATTTGTTTCTACGGAGCCACGACAGGAACTCCCTAACTTACATTTTCACGACTAGTAATGAGGTTAGGTATTTTGCTGGTTTTTTAAATGAACTTTTGTCTTTCCTCTTCTATAAAATGCTTATCTCTGTCTCCTGCCCATTTGTCTTTTAGAATATTTTTCCTTTATTTCAAAGACCCTTTACATGTTCTGGCTACTAATCTGATCCTTTGACAGTTATGGGAAATATTGGAAAATAGCCTTTCCCAGTTAATAGTTTGCTTTCTTCTTGCCTTTTTTTTTTTTTTTTTTTTTGCCTGTGGCATGTGGATGTTCTGAGGCCAGGGGTTTAACCCAGGCCACAGCAGTGACCCAAGCCACTGCAGTGACAACACCGGATCCTAAACCTGGGAATTCCTCTTGCTGCTTTTAATGAAAATAAATTCTTAATTTTAATGTAGTCAAGTGTATCCATCTTCTTTATGGATTATGATTTGTGATTCACATCTTGTCTTGATTAAGAACTGCTTTGCTCACCTGGGGTCATTATGACATTCTTTCTAGTTTCTTCCCAAATCTCTACAGTTTTAATTTGTAGGCTTAGGACTGAACATGAAATGACTTTTGGACCTGAGTGTGAAGCGATGTTTATATATGATGTGAGGTGGGCCTTGTGATCACCCAGTTGTCCCAGGATCTCTCTCCCGCTGAACTGCAGAGCCTGCTCTGTCATAAGGCCCAAGTGTATGCAGTTCCCTTCATGTCTCAGCAGTTAACAAACCCAACTAGTATCCATGAGGACGCGGGTTCGATCCCTGGCCTCACTCAGTGGGTTAAGGATCCAGCGTTGCCATGAGCTGTGGCGTAGGCTGCAGACTGGAGCTCGGATCCTGAATTGCTGTGGTTGTGGTGTAGGCCGGCAGCTACAGCTCTGATTCAACCCCTAGCCTGGGAACTTCCATCTGCTTCGGGTGTGGCCCTAAAAAAAAAAAAAAGCAAAAATAAGAAGTGTGTAAATCTGTTCAGGGCTCTCTATTCTGTCCTATTGGTCATTTTTGGTTTTCCCTAATCTGGTACCACATCTCAATGACTGCAGCTTTTTAAATTTTGATAACTAGTGGCGCAAAGTCTCTCTCCCTACTCTGTTCCTTAAGGGTCCTGAACTATATACATTTAAGAATCACATTGTTGGGATTTTCATTGAAACTGCACTGAATCCACAGATTTTTAGGGAGAGAACTGACATCTTGGAGATACTGTCTTTCTTTGATAAACATAGCAGAGCTCTTCTTTGGTTTGTGCCCATAATGAGAAAGGATGATTCTGTTCCTTTTCATTGAACTTCCCTTTCTTGGAGAAGAAGATTCCCTTAAGAAACTGAGCAGTGTCCGTCTCTTCCTCTCCTTCAAGTTTAGTCTCCAGCCGGTTTCTTTGCCTTGACCAGAGAGTCCCTAGTCACACGAGGATTCTAAACAACAAAAAAATTAGCCTTAGGCTTCTCCAAGCCTCCCTACAGGAACATCCATAAGCTATTCTTGCCTCACCATTTAATAAACACAAATACGGGAGCTCCCATCATGGCTTCGTAGTAAGGAACCTGACTAGTATCCATGAGGACGTGGGTTCGATCCCTTAGATACGGCGTTCCTGTGAGCTGCGGTATAGGTCGCAGATGCAACTCGGATCTGGTGTTGCTGTGGCTGTGGTATAGGTGGGCAACCACAGCTCCCATCTGACCCTTAGCCTGGGGACTTCCATATGTGGCTTCAGGTGTGGCCCTAAAAAGACGAAAAAAAAATTTTTTTTAATAAAAATAAAATAAAAAATAAATACAAATGTGTTTGATTACATTTTTGTTGATTCCATCTTCATCACATTCTGGCAGCGTATATTCCAGAATGTGGGCATAATTTATTGACAGGGTTGAGTTACTGGTGAGCTCAGGTCCAGGTTCACCAGCTCATCATTCGTCCCAGCCAACGTCTGCTGAGGGGTCTCCAGTGCACTTGACTAAACTCTAGACGCACTTGATCATTTGCAGAACAAACTCCCTCTCATCCTCACCTCCAGGCTGCCCTGAACCCTGTGGGGT
This sequence comes from Phacochoerus africanus, assembly GCF_016906955.1. Taxonomy (NCBI): domain Eukaryota; kingdom Metazoa; phylum Chordata; class Mammalia; order Artiodactyla; family Suidae; genus Phacochoerus; species Phacochoerus africanus. The sequence continues at coordinate 16,152,228 of NC_062557.1, forward strand.
GTGTAGCATTAGTAAGATCATCTCCATGGCTTTGACCCGTGAGGACACAGAGACCTGGGAAGCTTAAGTAATTGTCCAAAGTCATCAAACTCACCAGTTTTAGAGGCGAAGCCTGCAACCCCAGCCCACTGCCCACAGAGCCCACACACCAACACACCGCCGCGACAACTTCGTCACCGTGGCCATGGCAGGAGGAGGGCTCAGTTTCCCTCCATAGCCCTTTCGCAGCCTCTAGATGTGGGACAGGAATGCGGGCTCGGGTTACTCGCACGGATCAACCACTGTAGAGGAGCCCGGTTTAAGAATCCTATGGTGGTAGAGCCTCTTTGCCTGCCCGCTTGCATCCCTCACGAGTGTCCTATCTTAATAAATCTATTTCTTGCCTTAAAAAAAAGAACCCTATCATCAGCGATCACACCGGGCAGAACCTTCCCCAGGCTCAGCGGGAGCGGTGGGCGAGCCCCCATCGGCCGTGGGGGGCGGGGACTGCCTCCTCGGCCACCCCCACCCCCCACCGCACCCCCCACCCACTTACGCTCCCGGAAGCGGTATTTGTGGAATCTGCCAACATGTGGACTCTGCCAACCTGGTGACGAGGGCTTGTTTTCCGTTTAGTCTCCTGGAGGAGGACTCCGAGGAGGAGGGAGACTTGTGCCGCATCTGTCAGATGGCCGGGGGCTCCCCCACCAACCCCCTGCTGGCGCCCTGCGGCTGTGTGGGAAGCCTGCAGTTCGTCCATCAAGAGTGCCTGAAAAAATGGCTGAAAGTGAAAATAACATCAGGTAGGCGGGCAGGGCGGAGTGGCACGCGTGTGGCGGCCTATCATTACCAGGAGGCGCCGCAGCCGGGACTCGGGGCCTTAACGACAGCTTGCTCAGGGGACGCGTGGCCGCCCAACCCAGGACTCTTGCTCACGACGGACCGGAGCAAGGCGAAACACTGTCTGCAAGTTATGGGAGGGAAATGGATTTTTTTTTTTTTTTTTTCCAAATTGCAGGAGGAGAATCCTGGAATCTGCTATGCAATTCTAACCCTGCTCGAGGCCCATGCAGAGATGCTAAGATTGCCTCCCGGCAGGAAGGAAACTAGAAATGAGTCAGTGGTGGGGCCTCGGCAAGCACACAGTGGCCACGCCAGCTCGTGGACACCCAGCAACACCCGTCCTGCTTCCTTTTACTGGTGGGAGAGGGAGGTGTGTGTTTGTCGGGGGGTGTCCCATAAAAACTGAGCCAAGCTGCTTTTTTGCAGCGGAACTAGGAAAAGAGCACTGATCTAATTTTTCTAGAACCATATTAGATAAAGAGATTCCCATTGCACTCCTTTTGTCAGCTGTGTCTTTAACAGATCTTGTAACTGGGTGTGAAGCCCATTCTCAACTCCCCAGGGACATTATAACCTAAATATAGCTACGGTCAGTAGGTCGGCTGTAGTCTTCTTGGCAGAGAACAGGAGGTTTCTTTAAAACATGGTTTTGAGCAACTTGAACAAACAAAACAAAACAAAACACAGAACACCAGTGCAAAGAACAATTCTCTCCAAAAAGACCTGCTGTGTCTCTCAGATTCCCCTCTCTGAAAACTTTTAACCCCAGAACCAGACACTGTTCCCCTCCGCCTCCATGCTTCCCTTCTTGGTTATCATTGTGCCAGACAACCCTGGAAATTGACGCTGTCCCCATGGGGTGTGGCCGTGGCCCTTTCTCCACCTCTGCACAAGAATGTAGGCATGACTGCTGCCTGAGTTGCTCAAATGCACCTCGTAAGCAGAGCACGTGGCCCTTCAGAAAGCCAAGAACAAGTGCATCTCTGCCGCTAATGACTCGGCCATGCGATGCTTTATCCCTAGATAAAGCACTAGAAATTTAGGCCAATTAAACATTGAGCACAGAAAAGATTACTCATGAGATGTGTGATGAAAGTCCTGCTAAATGTTTGTAAATGCCCAAGCTGGCCTGGGTGTGTTCCACAGGATTAGATTAGAGGATAGTCCCTAGACTAAAGTATGACAGAATGATGCTTTAAAAACCAAATTCAGATGAAAGATTACTGTTCATCCTTGTCCTTTGTAATTCTCTACGATTTCCTACTTCTTGGTATCCCCCGTGGGGAAAAGTAGAACTGGGGTATAAAATTGCACAGACCCTACCTTTACCAAATCAAATAACCGATTAGTTCTGTTTGTTAATGCATGAAACAAACACCAGCACACCATTTGCCAAAAGGCAGCACCAAGGGGAGAAGATACAGGACATCACGTTTGCTGAGACACAAGGGCCAAAGATCTGCATCTTCCACTTTTGTACCAGGGAATAGGATAAGCAGAAGGAAAAAAAAGGCTGATCTAGACATGTAAACACACACACACACACACACACACACACACACCCCAACAGAGGAAGCTTTCTCCTGTTTCTTTTCCCAAACGAGGCTGAGCTCCGGTTCAGGTGCTGTACTAGTGCCTACACATGGTCCCCAGGGTCCCTCACTTTTTCAGGTGGGAAGTCACCTGAGCGGGGGTAAAGGCAGATTTTTAAGCCATAGATGGAAGATAGCTCCTGCCATCCTAGTTTGGTCCTTACTAATGTATTTGCTTGGACCTGGGTAAGGTACACCAGAAAAAAAAAAAACAGTACCGTAGACCCAACAGTCACTCTTCTGCCAAACACTTGTGTTACAGACTCTCAGCCTCTACACAGTGATTCCAATTTCATGAATCAACATATTTAAACAGAAAGTGAGAGCGTTATTGAAAAGTCATAGGAATTTCACTTATAGGAAACTTGCATAATAATGACAATGATGGCAAAGGAGAATTTTTGGATCTCAGATTCAAGGTCACTTTCTACAGAAGATGGCTGACTTTAAAAAGAAGGTCACTGATCAGATGCCATGAGCAAGGCTACTGTAAAAAAAAAAAGGCTAAACTGTGACTATTGGATATAAGGAGTTCAAGAAAACAAACAAACAAACAAAAAGTCACTGAAGCTCAGGATTCCTAACACATAAATTTGCCCTCAGAATGTCAATACCAAAAGACCCAGGGTTATATGTAACAAAATTTTTCTGTTTAAGGAGCAGATCTTGGCGCTGTGAAGACCTGTGAGATGTGTAAGCAAGGCCTGCTGGTCGACCTGGATGATTTTAACGTGACCGAGTTCTACCAGAAGCACCAGCAGTCCCGGGTAAGAGCCCCCCACAGCCACTCTGGCTCTGCTGGCTAAACTTGAGTAGAGGGTCAAGGCAGGAAGAAGCTCTTTCCCTGATATAAGGGATGCAGAAGCCCTGTGCAGGTGAGTCCACAAGTGTCCTAATTTAGCTCACTTCTCTGAGAAGGTCGGTTACTCAAAGGTTGGAAGACTTGGTTGCCCCAGGTTGAGGTCCCACTGCTGCCAGAGACAGAGTAGGAAGCTGGAGTAGCTGACTTGGACACACAGAGATAGGAACAGTCTGGCAAGCTCCAGGCCCACGTTTGCTCAAATAATTTAAGTTTAGTAGCAACAAGGGGAAAAACAATCAGAACCTTGGACAAAATGGTCCTCAATTTAAAAATCAAGTAACTCTGGGGTAATAAGGAACTGCTTTGCTCAAGGTTAAAAAACACATACTAAGCGCCTCCTGTGTGCTTTTTAGCCACCTCATGAATTAACTCTCCTGGGGCACTGGGATTGCGGTCTAATACTGTGAAAGAGTTAGTTAACCTTAGGTAGCAAAGTGCTTTGGGCCCAGGATTATAGTTCATTGTCCAAATTCTTAGACAGTCTTTTATTTAGAATGGCACTGCCCAACATGGAAGCCACAAGCCACGTGTAGCTAATGAACAAGGGTTACTTCCGGTCAGGATGTTCTGTTTAAGCGTTACACGCTGCATTTCCAAGGCTCGCTAGGAGTCCCCATTGTAGCACAGTGGAAACAAATCCAACTAGCATCCTTGAGGATGTGGGTTCAATCCCTGGCCTCGCTCAGTGGGTCGGGCATCCAACATTGTAGTGAGCTGTGGTGTAGGTCACAGATGTGGCTTGGATCCTGAATTGCTGTGGTTGTGGTACAGGCCGGCCGTGTAGCTCTGACTCAACCCCTAGCCTGGGAACTTCCATGTGCCAAGGGTGCACCCCTAAAAAGCAAAAAAAAAAAAAAAAAAAAGCAAGACTCACTAAAAGAAAGGTAAAATATCAAATAATTTTATAATAATTATATAAAATGTATTAATTTATATTAATTGATGTAATTCTATGTTGAAGTGATAATATTTAAAACATATCATATCATATTAAAATATACTATTAAAATTAATTTCACCAGTTTCTTTTACTTCTTTAGTGTGGCTCCTAGAAATTTTCGCATTCCATATAGGCTTTTGCATTGATGGCTCACACCGTAATCTCTGCGGTGGTGCTGATCTAGAAGGTGCCTTGCACATAATAAGCAGGAAAGGACCATCAATAAATATTTATCAAATGAAAATAGCCCATCATTACCATTATAATTCAGGACTGAGCTCCCTCATAAGGCAATTAGAAAAAAATGATTAATAACCATGACTATAAAGCACATAATTTAAAAATTATCAAATCATTGTTAGCAACTAAAATGTCACTCTTCAGAGGAGTCACTTTGGCTTTCAGATCATTCACCTGCAGCCAGACCATTTTTTTGCAAAAACCACAGCGAGTCAAAATCATGCCCATGAGTCTGGTTAAATCCTGTAGCTACCTTATAAAAATTCTAAGGCTGCTGGACAGAAATAGATATATGGAGAGAAGAGTGGAGATTTGAAGAGTGCACCCAATCCATGTGATGTACTAGCCACCCCAGCCTCGAAGAGACTGGGCATCAGGAAGTTGAGGGGAGGGAGGGGGAGCAAAAAGAAGAAAAAAGCGAATTTCCTGAGAAAACAGTTCAGTATTTTGAGGCCTGAGGGACTCAAATCACTCAGTCATAATCCCCAGGCCCTGAGATCTGAGATGAGAAATGCGAACAATTGAAAGGAAGCAGGCCCTCTGAGCGCCTGAGGTCAAGGTGCCAGCCAGATGCAGGCAGGTTCTACACGGTCCTTTCAAAGACTGGCCGTGGAGCCTGCGGGACTTCCCGAGTACAGACAAGTCCAGGCCAGTTACCAAATCCCATGCTAATGGCCCGCAGGCATCACAACCTCTATACAGCCCAGGGGAAAGCCAGTGGGGGTCTTTACCAGACAAGCATTTCCACCTTGTTCCCCCGCCCCCTGCAAAGCTGCTGCTGCCACTGTATACTTTTAACTTACCAGTGGTACTTGTAGAATTGACTTGCTAATGGCAAATGTTTCCAGCTGTACTAAAACCTTGGCACACTCATAGCCTGAAGCAGCCCACCTCACCAAAAGAAAACCACACCAGCCTTGACCAACATGTGAACCTAAATCCTCTTCCTATCCCCAAAGTGGCGTGTGACCTTGTGGAAACTACACAACTGCTCTGGATCTCAGTTCTCTCATCTGCAGGAAGTGAGAGGTGATCATTCCTACCTTGCAGAACTGGATGTAGGAAAAGACCCGAGTCCATCATCTAAGGCAGTGCCTGAGCAGAGAAGACCCTCAGTAAATGCGAATTGCCATATACAGCCCAGAGATGCCCAACCTCTCAGACACAAGGGAGAAAGCGAAGCGTACCAGGGCCATGCTAAAATCCATCGCCAAGCACAGCTGACTGGCCCACACAGGGGTCATACCCTTGGCCTCAACGCATCCTACCAGCAAAGAGAATGGGCTATGAGCACACTGTAAAAAGAACTATGAATATAAATAATTGTGCCAGCCAGGTCCAGGCAGGAAAAAGATGGCAGCACGCACAGAAGGGGTGAGTGATGAGAACTGAATGAAGTGCCAAAATGTGGGCACAGCAAAAAACCACCAAGGAACCAGTCCAGATGACTAAGCATCCTGGAACCCGTAACTGACCACTTTGAGGCCTGGAATGACAAGGGGAAGGGCAGTTACCAGCATCAAGAGGGCTATAGCCCCACTTCTGGGCATCTATCAAGAGAAAACCATGACTCGAAAAGATACACATACACCTACGTTCATTGCAGCTCTCTAAAGAGTAGCCAAGACATGGAAACAACCTAAATGTCCATCAGCAGAGGAGTGGATCAAGAAGATGTGGTACATATACACAATGGAATATTAGTCAGCCATTAAAAGGAAAGAACAGCATTTGCAGCAACATGGATGGACCTAGAAATTATCACGCTAAGTGAAGTCAGTCAGACAGTGAGACACCAACATCAAATGCTATCACTTACATGTGGAATCTAAAAAAAGACACGATGCACTTCTTTGCAGAACAGATACTGACTCACAGACTTTGAAAAACTTACAGCTTCCAAATGAGACAGGTTGGGGGTTCAGGGGACGTGCTGGGGGTTGGGATAGAAATGCTGTAAAATTGGGTTGTGATGATCGTTGTACAACTATAAATGTAATAAAATTCACTGAATAATACACACACACACACAAAGAGGGCTGTAGCTATAGAAGAGGGTGACCACTGGCCTGTGACCTTCAGTAGGGGAAAGCTGCCAAGGCCACACCACTGCCCAGCAGAGAGGGAACAGGGGAATAATTAGCCCAGCCGCTCTCTCCTCCCGCCCTCTGGACTCCCGCCAGGGCCTCTCATTGGCTGAACTCAACGGGGAGCCAGAGGACGAGGGGACCTAGTTAAGGCAATCCACTGAGATCAGCCTCTCAGCCGCAGAGCAGGGTGGAAAGCGGATCTGGAGGGGAAAATGGAAAATATATCCAGCACAGTAATTACGCTACACAGAAGCAGTGAAGAGTTTAAATTAGTTTCGGTGAGAACTTGACAGCCCATCAGAGCCTTTTGAAACTGCCCTTCATTATAATCACAGGGAGAAACCAGATCGACAGACCCACCCTGGTGGGAGACAAAGGTCCGAAGAACCACCGTGGGATACTTATCTGCTGCTGGAAAGCGGTCGAGGGCTCACATTTCACAGCAGTCCTGGCTGTTCCGACAGCCCGCAGTGAATTTCAGAGTGTCTGTTTGCTAACAGTCTCAGTTAAACTTGAGACACCCAGGAAGTGTGACTCAGACAAGTTCAGAAACTCTCCACAGACAAAGACTGGAATAACCAAGATTTAGCGCAAAGATACTGGGAAATACAGTGTCGGCTGCTCCCTGGGTGGGAGACCCCTCAGCCTGGTCGGGGAGTTGAGGGCCACACCTCTGCTCTGAGGTCCAGGGTTTCCCCAGAACCCCCAAAGCTTGGCTCCTCTGGGCCCTCCTCACCAGCCCTCAGTGGTGTTCACTCCTTAGCAAACGAGTTCCCCTCTTGAGAAGTGGAGTGGCTGATGCCAAAAATAGACACATACAAAGAAGGGGTCAAAACCAGAAGAAGCCTAGCTTCAGTTCTGTCTGGCTCACAATTGACCTCAACAACTAACTAGCTAGCTAACTCACTCACTTTTTTTCTTGTGCATTTTTCCCATTTAGATTTACTTATTTATTTTTGCTTTTACTTAATTTTAAAAATCACAGGCGTTCCCATTGTGGCTCAGCAGGTTAAGAATCCAACTAGTATCCATAAGGATGCAGGTTCAGTTCTTGGCCTCGCTCAGTGGCTTAAGGATCCAGCATTGCCATCAGCTGTGGTGGAGGTTGCAGATGCAGCTCCATCTGGTCTTGCAGCAACTGTGGCATAGGCCAGCAGCTACAGCTCCAATTCGACCCCTAGCCTGGAATGTCCACATGCTGCAGGTGCAGCCCTAAAAAGAAAAAAATAAATTAAAAAAAAAATTTTAATTACAAACACACAAAAACCTCCCATAATTGAAATTAAAATTTAGCCATGTCTTCCACCCCAACCCCCCCCCCCATTAAAATACAGATGTCCTGGCCTGGCCTCAGAGATTCTGATTTAATAGGCCTGGGATGGGACCAGGGATCAATTTTTAAGTGGCAAAATCCCATAACATAAAAGTTTTAACGCATTAACTGTTAAAACACGTGTTGAATGCCCATGTCAGAGACTGTGCTGAGAGATACCACAACGCCAAGACCAACACTGCTGCTGACTCCTAATGGGAAAGCCGGCAATGACCCTGGTGTCCAGGGGATCAGGGCGAGGGAGCGGGGGCAGCTGCAGGAACAGCGGCAGAGAAGCCTGACCCACTCTCCGGACCAGAGAAACACTTCCATGAAACCAACATTTAAGACCGAGGAGGAAAAAGAGGAGTGAGCCTTGAGCCACGAAGGAGACAGATACCTCCCTGGGCATCTGACCACAGATGGTGGGCACGCCCATTAGGTGCCCAGTCCGCACTGTCAGGGGTTTTCAAGAGTGTGGAAGGCTTGGATTAACGTACGTTTTCCTGATTGGCTTCAATGCACCTGAGTTGGGCAGCGTGAATCTGCCGGGGGCCTCTAAGACGGCATTGAAATCCCACATCCCTCCACCCTTTAGATGTTGGGTGGTTCCCATAGGGCCCCGTAAGGTCAAATCTCGTTACCAGCTTCCCCCGGCTGCAGTAGGAGCTCTGATGGGCTGGCTAGAGGCCAATCACCCTCGCACCTGGGAAGGTCCCAGGAACTACCTGAAGCCATGCTAGAACGTTCGCCAGGCTGTCCATTTCTTCAGCAGATTATGTTGAGACTTTCCATGTGTCTCACATCTCTTGGCCCAAAGGAATGTTAGCAAAGTGAAGGCGGTTGGAGGGGAGGGGACAGGAGAAAAGAAAGAAAAGGTCGGACAGGTGGGCTGAGCGCGCGGCAGCTCCCATCCACGGCTTCTTCCGCCCTCCCATTCCCCACCCTCACCCCCACCTCCGCTCCCTGTGCTGCAAAAGGCGATGTGATTGGGTCAGGGGAGGGGCGGGTCCGAAGCAGCCAATAAACAACGCTCCAAAAGCTAGCTCCTCCTACCCTTGCGGCACAAACACCCTGGATGGAAGGAACTCTTCTGATAACAAGTCCCTCCCACTTGTGGCTTAGAACATAAGGCATCACTCTGAGTTGTCTACGAAACGTCTGCACTGATTGGGCAGCTCAGCCCTTTTGTCTGCATAGCAGGCTCTGTGAAGGGCACGCCTAAGGGAGCCGGCCAGGGAGACTGGTGGCACCAAGTGACGGTTCCCTCCCACAGACCAGAGAAGGGACACAATCGGCTGGAAGTGGCTTTTTAAATTATCTGCAGAAAACATTAGTGGATATTTCCCCATCTGCATGCCTCCGGGTCTTACTGAGTCATAAAAAGTAAATGATTTCCCTGAATGCTTTGACAAACCTGATCGTTCCAAGCCATTTTCTAGCTGATTGATTTGCCATTATGCATCGGCGTGTCTATGAGCAGAGAGGCTCACAGGCGAAGGGAGAGCTGGGAAAGAACCATGGGCAACTCACAGGAGGCTGCTGCACCTCCCTTTGTGTGGAGGAGCTAACAGTAGGTAGGCTGGGAAGGCTTCCCAGAGGCCGTGGCTCCTGAGAGAGATGCAAAGAGGCACCGACTTATGAGGAAGGGAGAAGGAAGCCATTAAAACAGAAAATAAGTAGAAACAAGCAACTTCCTCTCTGCCTGTTCCAGACCAAGGTCAGAAGAGAAAGGCTAAAAAGTGGAGGCTAAATGTTCCAGGTTGACCAGAACCTGGAACATTTAAAGATGGGTCCATAGGTTGGCTGAGGGGCCACTGAGCAGTGACCTTGGGGCCAGCGGTCACCTAGATCCGGAGCTGGCTCCAATGCAGAAGGAAGAGCATGTGGATCTTTGTTCAAGTTGGGCACCTTTTCTGACAGCTGTTTTGTCCTGGAAGAGGTGTGTTCTAAGCCAGTTTCCTCAGCCGCCCTTGACCAGATGGGAACAGGGTCATGGGCCCATGAAGAGCCTTGGGCCACCAAGGGAGAAAGGAAGAGGCACTGAGGGGGCCACGGTGTCAAGTCCGTGCTTCGGTCATCCTGGGAAAGGGTTCCAACCCTTCCCAAGGGTGATGGAAGGACCATGCCCCCTGCCGGGGATTTCAGTCCTCGGGGGCTTCCTGAGCACCGTCTGGCCCATCCCTGATTCCCCCCACCCTGAAGATCTGACACAGGACAGATGGGGGAATAAAGCAGCAGGCAGCGAGGAACTTATTGGAGGTCAATGCGGGTCCATGAGACGAAGCTCTGCAGGACAGACTGTCGAGGACAGGGGCCACACGGCCAGTCCCTCCCTCGGAACCCCCCTGTGTTCTCAGCACCAGAGAGAAAAACACAGCACCACCCACCCACAGAGAAAAAGCGAAAACCTTAACAAGTGCGAGATTCAGTGCGCAGAATCACCGCGAAGGCTCAGGAGTGAGGAGGAAAGGAATGAGTGGAGCCCATGAGGAGAACCAGGGACCTTCCGCAAGGCAGCGACGTCGTGGCAGCTGTAAAGGAAGTTTGTGGACAGATCCTTAGAAAGAAGGACAGTGGCAGAGGCGCATTCAGAACAGAGGCACAAAAACAAGGCAATGGACCACGTGAGGAAGAGCACGAACGAAGGGTCCAAGGTTCACAGGGCCATCCGAGGCCCTGGCGGCACCCACTCTCTGGGGGTTAAATGATACCGAGCAGCCAGGGCAGGTGCGGAGTCAGGGAGCCCTTAGGTGAGACCATCGTTAAGCCCAGTTGTAAAAGGAGAAACATCCAGACCTAAGGCCTGAGGCCCTTTCTCTGGGCAAACGAGTGATCTCGGACAGTCAAGCTCTCCCCGCATGGCACCTGTGTCCCAGGTCCTCTGACAGACGAATCTGCTTCCTAAGACACAACTACTCAGAGGCCAGCAGCTGCTCACACACACACACCAGCATGACGTCCAAACCCCTGGGTGCTGCCTGATGTGGTCCCACCTCCCCACCTCCCCAGCCCATGCCAAGATTTTTTAAACATTCAAAACATCCTCCCCATATACTCCAGCCACACCAGTGAGCAGAGTTTTGCCCAAGCTATGCCCTGCCCTCCGTGTTTGCCAGCATTCAGTGCCTCTGTCTGAAACCCTGAAGGCGCTCACAGCCACCTACCAAAGTCCCTTCCGTCCTTTGAGGACCATCAGAGACACCAACCCCCATGTCACACACAGTCTCTCTCTTCCCCTTTGCCACTGCATCGCAGCCCTGCACACATCCAGTTCGTATTTGGAGCTGTCTGTGAAGGAGGTGCTCTCTCCCACATCACAAGGTGGGGTCCCAGCAGCGTTCCCCAAACACCCTGCTCAAGGCCATGGCATTGTATCTACTCAGTAAATGTCCACAGCCTGGGACTGGGCCGGGAGCATGAAGCTTTCCCAGGTGTCCTCTACTAGGCAGTAAAACAATCCAATTAAAAAATGGGCAGAAGGAGTTCCCGTCGTGGCGCAGAGGTTAACAAATCCTACTAGGAACCATGAGGTTGTGGGTTCGGTCCCTGCCCTTGCTCAGTGGGTTAACGATCCGGCGTTGCCGTGAGCTGTGGTGTAGGTTGCAGACGCGGCTCGGATCCTGCGTTGCTGTGGCTCTGGCGTAGGCCGGTGGCTACAGCTCCGATTCGACCCCTAGCCCTGGGAACCTCCATATGCCAAGGGAGCGGCCCAAAGAAATAGCAAAAAGACAAAAAAAAAAAAAAAGGGCAGAAGATCTAAATAGACATTGCGCCAAAGAACCCATACTGATGGCCAAAAAACATATGAAAAAATGTTTAACATCACTAATGATTTGAGAAACGCAAATCAAAACTACTATGAGGTACCACCTTACACCAGCCAGAATAGCCATCATCAAAAAGTCCACAAATAATAAATGCTGGAGAGGGTGTGAAGAAAAGGGTACCCTCCTACACTGTTGGTGGGAAGTACACTGGTGCAACCACTATGGAAAACAGCATGGAGGTTCCTCAAAACACCAAAAATAGAACTACCATACCATCCAACAATCCCACTCCTGGGCATATATCCAGAGAAAACCATAATTCAAAAAGATACGTGTACTCCAGTGTTCACTGAAGCACTGTTTACAATAGCTAAGACACAGAAGCAACCTCAATGTCCATTGACAGAGGAACAGATAAAGAAGATGTGGTAGATACATACAATGGAATATTACTCAACCATAAAAAACGAAATAATGCCATTTGCAGCAACATGGGTGGATCTAGAAACTATCATACTAAGTGAAGTCAGACAGTGAAAGACAAACATCATATGATATCACCTATATGTAAAATCTAAAAAAAAAAAAAAAAAGGAGACAAATGAAATTATTAGCAGAACAGAAACAGACTCACAAAAACTTATGGTCCCCGAAGGGTGGGGCTGGGGTGGGGGGTGGGAGGGAAGGACTGGGGGTTTGGGATTGGCATATGCACAATGAGGTATATGGGATGATTGGCCAAAGGGGACCGGCTATATAGCACAGAGAACTCTGCCCAGTATTCTGTGATAACCCATGTGGGAAAAGAATCTGAGAGAATGGACATGTGTATATGTTTGACTGGGTCACTTTGTTGTACAGCAGAAATTGTCACAGCCTGGAGTTTCCACTGTGGCTCAGCGGAAACAAACCTGACTAATGTGCGTGAGGATGCGGGTTTGATCTCTGGCCTCGCTCAGTGGCTTAAGGATCCACTGTTGCCATGAGCTGCGGTGTAGGTTACAGACGTGGTTTGGATCCCACGTTGCTGTGTCTGTGGCGTAGGCCAGCAGCGGTAGCTCCAATTCGACCCCTGGCCTTGGAACTTCCATATGCCGCAGTATGGCCCTTAAAAAAAAAAAAAAAAAGAGGGAAAGAAAAAGAAAGAAAAGGAATTATCACAGCCTTGCAAATTAACTATACTTCAATAAAATTTTTTAAAAATTAAAAATCAAAAAAATATATATATATACAAGAATTCCAGGCTGGCTGCCTGGCCTCCACCCTGGATCCCCTTCGGCTCTGTTCTCTGGTCCCCCAGGGCAGCCCTCGCCTTGGGCCTTGGGCCCCTGTCCTATTTCTTGACTCTTCTTGGCCTTGTTACCCTCTACCCCATGATGACTTTCTAGAGGCACCTAAGAGCTTTCTTTTCCACACGCAGGCACGAAATGAGCTGATGAACTCAGGCCTGTACCTGGTGGTGCTGCTTCACCTCTATGAACTGAGGTTTGCAGAACTCATGAGACTCAACCACACCCGGGTCGCGCAAGAGAGGGTGAGTCTGGCTCTGCCAGGACCGGGCGGCAGCCGGCCCACGGACCTTGGCGTGCGGCTAATTAAATGTGCACCTGTTGGGTTCTTGAGGTCACGTGGTAGGATCTGGTACTGTCATCACCAGGACTGAGACTTAGCGTAGGCACAGTGGCCCTCTGGCTGAAAAGTAAGCGACAGTCACATCACTGTTCACTGTTAAACACAGGAACAATTAATGATCATTAATGGCCATTTTAGCAAGTGAGTCTCTGGGGATATTCGCCCCCCAACATAGAGGCCGGCAAGGCCACAGGGGCTGGGTGTGCACCTCCGTGGATGCCCACTGCCCGAGCAAGCAGGTGTGAAAAACAGGACCCTTCCTGGCCCCCAGGGAAGCTGTTTATTTTGCTTTGGATCCCAGGGTACATTTTTCCAGCATCTGTGTGCATGTGTGCCAAGAAACAAAAAAACAAAGGTGCCGATGGGGACCCATTTGTCACGAGAGAAATGACAAAGTATTTACAAGGAATGATCATCTGTGGCCACCCTCCCTTTAATAAGAGAACCGGGGTCCTCTGGGAGGCCCTATGGCCTCGAGAGTGAAGCCTGGATTGGCTTGGCCACCAAAATGCAGGAGACGGCCGGGCCGGCCCCTGAAACACAAGTGTGTGCAAGCACACACTTGGTCATTGCCAAGTGGAACCCCGAGCCCCAGGGGACTGCCCCCCCCCCCAGCTAAATGCCTCCCTGTGGCCAGACCAGGACAGGGGCACCTCCCTTACCTGAGGGCCATGCCAGGGGCTGCTAAGTGTGTGGGGTTCCCAGTATACCCTCTGAGGCCTGGGATCCGACCTTGCCTCACGGCCGCCCCGTGCCTCACTCTCTTGGCCCTTTCTTTTCTCTGTGTCTCCTCTTCTACCTCAAGTGAACAAGAGGCATCTGCCGGCAGCAGCCACACCTGGAGGCTGGAAGCCAGTGACTCCAGGTGCTCTCATTGGAGGCCACAGTGACCCTTTAGAGCCACCCCTGCTAGAAACGTGGGGTTCAGACCATGAGTCATAAGACTTCGAGATGGGTCCCTCCAGTTTTCTGGCTTAATTTCTCCCCTTAGACCCTAAGCCCTCAATTAAGACAACAGGCTGGGTCTTTGCCAAGATATCGCCTCAGGAATCTCACCCTCTTTCTGACCCAGGCCTGTCCTTCCTTTAACTCGTCTGTAGTTTTAATGGTGACATAAAGTCCTCAGAGAAATACATTTTAAAAAGAAAAAGAAGTACAGGAAGCAGGAAATGATCCTTTGTTAACATTTCTATAACCTCATTTTCATGATTCCACATCTTTTTAAATGAACTTTTTATTGCACATTGAACTTCAAAGCGCCCAGGGTTTGATAGCGGTTACAGTCGGCCACAAGAGCAGCAAGCAAACGCAACCTTAGCCTCCAGGATGGCGAAGCACACACGAGAAGGCAACAAACAGTACTACCCAAGGAGCAAAAACCTAGGCCCTAAACCACTGACTCTGAAGAACTTTCTGGTAAAACCACCCTAGCAGAGGCGTGAGTGATGCCAGGAGTAAGTCGGGAACCAGGGGGCAGGTAGCAGAAAGGACAGGACAAGAGTCTTCTCATCACAAGCTTCCATGTAATTCGATTCTCCCTGAAGTAGATCTCACCTATTTATTTTTATTTTATTTGTGTGTGTGTGTGTGTCTTTTTAGGCTCACACCTGCGGCCTATGGACGTTCCCAGGCTAGGGGTTGAATCGGAGCTGCAGCTGCGGGCCTACACCACAGCAACGTGGGATCTGAGCTGCGTCTGCGACCTATACCATGTACGGCAATGCCAGATCCTTAACCCACTGAGCAAGGCCAGGGATCGAACCTGCTTCTTCATGGATGTTAGATTCGTTTCCACTGAGCCATGATGGGAACTCTGGATCTCACCTGTTTAACACCACCAAGCAATAGCCAGTAGAAATAACCAGTCAAGAGGTACCTGCATGAAAGCAGGAAAACCAAAAGCTTTTGTCAATTTCATACCCTTCTGGCCCTGAGTCTCGGTATTAGAGAAAATACTCAGACCGAAGGGTAACATTTAGCAAAAGACAGGCACTGTGATGGGGAGGAAACCCTCCTTCCCTCTCCTTTGCCTCCCAGACCTGGAAAAGCCACTCATGCCAGGCATCTGGTTGTGTCTCAGTAAGACAGCTGGTGATGATGGCCTGTCAGTGGTGGTCATTCATTCATGCCCTGGCCTGTTTCTGGTGCTGAGATGGGCCTCTGGGAAAGTGGCTACCAGACATAATGCCATGATGTCCCTTTCTTTGAGTTTATGGTCAAGTTGGAAGATGAGCCTTGACTTCCATATTTAAAAAACCAGGAAATACTCAGTAGCCCTTAGTCAAGAAAACCAGCAGACCCAGTGAATTCCCAGAGGTTGAAAAACTGACAACCCAAGATCTTCCCTGACTCTGGCTTCCTGGGGTTTCCAGTGATCCCATAAACATAATTTGTCTCCCCAGGGAGGTTGCAAGATTTTGAAGGCAAAGCCAGGTCTTCTACACCTGTCTCTCATGAGGCTGAGCACACAATGAATGGTATCTGACTGCTGACCAAGTCCCAAGCACTATGGATGCCAGGAGCATTGAGTGGTTACAAACTTGCTAAATTACTGCCAGATAAGGAGAAGTTCTGCTGGGAGTTATGGGGGCAGGGTGGGGGGAGGATGTGTTCACTGGCAACCTGGACATGGAACCCATCTCTCTTTTATATGCCACTGTCCTCCAGTGCCTAGAAAATGCCTGGCACATAGTAGGTGTTCAGTAATATTTTGATGCTCAGTGAACTGATGAACCAAGAGCTGCTTTTTCCAGGAAGAGGGTCTTGAGTTATATTTTGGAGAAAGTGATAGTACAAATTTGTGGAGAGAAAAGATTTTCTGCATGCCTACTATGTGTCAGGTTCTAAACTAGATTTTGAGACTACTAATCAAGACCCACCTTGCTGCCTAAAAGGGACTCAGAGTCTAGAGAGAGAGATGTGTCACCCAGAGCATCCACAGGTGCCTTGAGTTATGACCGAAGATGGAGCCAGATGTGGGGGAACCCAGAGCAGAGTTAGAGGACACGGAGGGCCACTGTTGTCACCCCCTCCTTCCACTCCTTCTCCAGGGACATAAGCAAGCGTTTTGGAGGCCTTGCTTTTATCCAGTGAGGTCATTGTACTCTTTGCCACCAGTTTTGCCCCTGCTTTGGGAGCCTGGGGACAAAGCTGCTTCCGTTTGGTTCTTATCAGCTGTTCAGCTGAGGAGGTGATGGCTGAGGTGAATCTTGGAGAGCTCAGCAGAGGGACAAGGGTTGGCAGGGAGGGAAAGGGCATTGCACGCGGAAAGAAACGCAAAGGCTCGGAATGGAAAAGACGTGCGTGTTGGGGTAAGTCAAGTCGAGTGTGGCTGGAGCGGGTAGGAAGGGAGCAGGATGGGAAGGGTTTGTGTGCGGCTCTGGGCATTGGCAGGCCAGGAGATGTGCGTTCTTGAGAGAGAACTGGAGCCACTGGGTGGAAGGGGGCTGGAGACCAGCTGGGCGGCTGTTGCACTGGGGCAGAGTGAGGGGGCAGGGCCCACGTGGGGAGCATAGGAGATGGGGGGACAGATTTAGGTGGCCGCAGAGAGAGGTACAGGCTGAAGGGAGCCCTGTTGTTCTCTGCCAATGCCCAGCAGGAAACGGGCCTGTTCTCAGTTCCAATGCCCCACCAGCCTCACCTGACACCACTTGGCTCTCCCTTTAATCTCATGGGGACACAGGGCTGTCCTGCGTGGTGAAGCTAAACAGACCTGCCTCCCCCGCTTTTTGCACCCACATGGGGCACTCCAGTATTCAGGGCCTACACCCCTGGGGTGCCCTGTCCTGGGCTTCCGCCTAGCCGTGGGTTTTGTCTATACCAACCCCCCAGTGAAAGGACCCTGAACCCTGGATTCCTCTCCCTGCCTGACCAAGGCAGCTCCCCGGGACCCCTTAAATGCCTAATTTGCTAAAGTGGGTAGAACAGAAAGAAGTGTTCTGTATTAACACTTTGCCTGTAGGAAAATGTTCACCTGTAAGGGGAGCGGGTGGGATTGCAGAGGCCAGCCTGGGAGGCAGGTAGGGGCCTGAAATAGCTCTGAAATCCCACCGGATCCTGTGCGAAGCAAACGGACTTTCTCTCGGTCTTCTCCATGCACACCGTTTCTATAAAACCGAAAACCCTCACCCCAAAGGATCAAAGCTCCCCAAAATATGCAAGGCCCAGGCTTGGCCCACACTTGGGAAAGCTTCCCAACTCACCAAGATGGCACTTCCTAGTAGACAGATGCCAGCACCTGGCACAGCATCTAGAGGCCAGATGAGGTCGTCCTAGCAACCGGAGAAAACGGAGACCCTGCTAGAACAGTCCTGATGTATAATTTACCAGGTACCTGGGACTGCTACTCTAGAAGAAATTCCATCCTTCTCTGCCCTCCCCCGGCCTTCTGGTGAGAGGCCCCTGGGGGCCACAGGTACCGCCACATTGGCCAGGCAGTTGCCCCAGTAACAGTGGCCGGCACCCCTTGTTTTGTCCCCCAGTCTGTCACAAAGCCCCTCTTCTCCTGGGGGAAGAGCACCAGCCCTTCTGCAGGGAGCCCACATCCTTGCAGCCCTGGCACAATGGGCTCCCACGGAGTACACAGTGTTTCTTATTGTGGCATAAAATACCATAAAGTCAGAACAAAGAGGGAGCCCAGAGCCTTGATGGGCCTGCTGCTTCCTGCCGGGCAGAGAATGCAACCGATTGTTTAAAAGCCAGGGGCGAGGCAAGTGGCCAATTAGCATGGCCTTCACCCCCAAGGCCTGCAACTGTGACCACCAGGATGGGATTCTGCTGTTCAGATCAATGGCTGAAAGGAAATAAGTCTGTTTTCGCTGCCAAATTTAGAAGCCCTGAACCAGCGAAGGTGACCTGGGCTCTACTGCGACTGTCTTTAGAGGGAGGCTAAAGCCCACAGGCACTGAATATCGACGCTGCTCTCGGCACCTCCACCTGTTTTCTCTGCCCCTTTAAGATGATGCATGGGGTTTCTAGAACATTCTCAAGGCTAGGGAATGATCCATCTGTTCACAATTGCTTTGGCAAAAGACGATTCACTTTTCATTGTCTTCTTTCTCATAGTTGTCAAGAAATTACCCACAACCCAGACCGGAAGAAAATGAAAGTAGGTTGAGGGGGGATCAGCCCTGCCACGTTGAGAATGTTTGCTAATTTGCTCTCTTTCTGTGACTGTGTTGCACCTCATACCTTGGAAGGAAGGAATGACCACCACCCAGAGGCAACAATAACCCGCAGAGCTAGAACCTCAGCCGCAGCAATCAGGGAGGCAAATCGGAGGAGGCTGGATGCAGAGGAGATAAGAATTTTACCGCATCCTGAAAGCAAGGGGAAAGGCCAGCAGAAGGTGGACAGTCTCCTGGGGTGCAGGGTGACTTGCCGCAGGCTTATTCCTTTCCCTTTGCTGGGGTTCTCCAGCACCCAGTACTTGGGGAGCCTCGTGGGTTTTCTTCTAAACCCTAGAAGGGCGCCAGTTCAGCCATTTCCTGAAAGAGACCACGGTAATTCACAAGGTAGAATTGGACTTCTTGGGTTTTCTCACCCTTCGGCCCAATCAAGTGGGTCTGCAGGATTCAGACAGAAGTAGAACCAGGAAAACAGATGTTGAGAAAGGGCAAATGAAGCAGCACAGCTGTCTTCAAGCAGGCTCATTAGCCCACAGAAAACCCATCTGAAGAAAAGGTGCTCAATGAAAGCAGGAGGGCTGGCAGTCAGACTCAGGAAGAACTTCCCCATCATCAGCTGGGAGTATAAACATTACTGTGAACTGGGCGGGGGTGGGGGGAGTGACAGACAATTCCACCCCCAGAAACCGTTCTTGGGGGGGGGAATTTCACAACGGCAGCCCTAAAAGGTTTAGAACAGCGGTTTCCACACTGGCTTTGCCATCAGAATCACCTGGGGAACTTACCAAAAATACAGATTCCTGGGCCCCTCCCAGAGATTCCGATTCAGGCGACGGGGTGGGCCCCTGGTGATCCTGACGCCGCCGCTCACGGTGATGCTTTGGGGAACCCCCAACAGACCCACCCAACGGAGAAGCTGAACCAGCTCCAAGCTCCGCAGGGTGGGGCCCAGAGGGCGACCCGACAGAACACAATCTATTATTCGGGGCACGCAGTCCCGAGAACCCGGGCTGACCATTTTCAGAGGGCGGAGGGCCCTTCCCTCCGTTCACAAAAGGAACCCGCAGAGTCCTAGTCCCCGCGCGACCGCGGGGATCCGGCCGAGCCGGGCGAGGGCCCAGCGCCCCCTCGCGCCCGAGCAAGGCCCTGGGGCCACTGGGGGCGGCCGCCGCGGCGCCTTCGCCTGGGCCGCCCCTGAGCGGCGGCTCCCCCTCTGGCGGCGGGGAAGGGAGAGCCGGCAGGGAGCGCTCAGCTCCAGGAAGGACCTTTGTGTGCGGGCGCACACACCCCCTCTGCGCCCGGCCTCGCGGGTCCCCGGGCGGCATCCGGCGAGAGCCCCTCCTCCCAAACGGACCCTCGCGGGTCGGCCGGGAGGACTCGGTGGCCAGAGCCTCAGGACAGAGCCTCGGCGCCGCGCCCTGCCCCAGCCCCAGCCCCAGCCCCGGAGACGCCCGCGCTCTTCCCGGTTCGGGCAACCTGCGGCGGCCGGGCGCGCCTGGGTGGTTCCGACTGGGCAGGGGCGACCCCTAGTGGCGAGTGAAAGCCACTGCCGCCCTGCCGTGCCGGGAAGCGCTGAGCCATGGAGAGCCCCCTCACCCCGACCCCTGCTTGAGGATGAGGAAGGGGCACCTAGAGCCTCCAAACCTGAGCCCCAGGGGAGAGTGACTTCTCCAGAGGCAGGAAAGGAGCAGATGGTCCTCTGATGTCATTCACCACCCTCTTCACGAAGCTGGGACTGGCTCTAGGATCCACCCCCTTCCCAGTCCCAGTCCCAGGGTAGGGACTGATTTCCAGTTCCACCCCTGGAAACAGATCTAGGCCCTCTCTACCTACCCCCAGCCCTGCACACACCCCAGGCACTGGCAGGGGCAGCTGTGAACAGAGGGACAGTCCTGGCACACTGGCCAGACGCAGCCGTCGCCTGGCTTCCCGCCCCAGCCATGATCAAGACAAGAGCCAGGGCAGCCAGAGGCAGATCCACATGCCTCCTGCCCTCCCCCCGGGCCACACTCTTCTTTGGTCCCCAGCAGCCTGGCATAACTCGCCTGGCTGGCAGCACTTTGTTAAGACGTGTTGCCAGAGCTGAGTCACAACTGTGACCTGCTGCCCTAGCTCCATGCAGGTAAACAGGGAGGAAAAAAGGCAAAACATCAGGGCACACCACGTGGCACAAAGAGATGCCAGCCTCTCTGTGGCTCTGCAGTGTCCATGCCAACCTTCTCACTGAGCACTCCGTCCCCTGCACCTGGGGACTGAAGCCACACGCAAATGCCAGAGGTGGCACGGAGGGAAGGGCAGCTGGGGGAGAGTCCCTGGCTAACAACCTGGCCCACCGCTCTGTGACCCTGCCCCACACACGACGGCTTCTCAGCTGGCACAATCACTGTCACCACAGCCAAGTCCAAGGCCAGGGAGGGGAACAATGCTTTCTGCAGCCACCAAGACAGGTGTGGGTAGGAGCAAGCAGGAGCGCTTTCAAGCAACAGTCTGGTCCAGGGCACCTCCCCCATACATGCAAGTCAGGGCAACTAGCTTTGGGGGAAATAACAGGAGGGGTGAAAAGATGGGGGCCGCTCATGGGGCTGGGGCTTCCTTGTGGTGGAGATAGAAGCTGAGCCAGCCCAGGTAGGGATGGAGGGATGGCGATTACGTACTCCGCTTCCAAAGAGTCAGGAAGCGCTCACTCGAGCCAGTGGGAAAAGAAATATATTGAGAACAAGTGTTTCCCCAAGAATAAAGAAAATCCCCCACCCCACCCTACCTCCTCCACTAGGACCCCACTGCCCCCATCTCACTGCCTCTCTGCTCTCCCAGCCCTCATCACATGACCCTCTGCTGCCAGCCAATTTGATCTCTGAAAGACTGCGGGATCTTTGTCCACCACACTGTTCCAGGGAGTGTAGCGCGTGTGTGCGTGCATGTGTGCATGCGTGCGTGGGTGTGTGTGGTTGTGTGTGCGCTTGTGTGGCAGCTGGCCGGTCACCGGGGCTGGAGACTTGGGGAGGGGGGCAGGGGGCAACAATGCCGCGGTCCTTCGTGGCAGATCCCACTCCGCTAGGGCTCCACAGCCTGAGAGATGATCTTGCTTTCCAGGGTCCGAGTTGGGAGATGGAAATGAAAGCAACATCTGTGAACGCAACGGCGGGGTCGTCTAGCAAAGGAGTTCGCTGTGGAGCGGGGCGGAAACTTCTCCCAGCCGCCCTTTCTCCTTCCCCAGGTGCCTCCCTTCCTCCTCCTCTTTACTGATTGAAACCAGTGTGTTCACAGGTAGCTTTTCACCTTGTGCCACTCTCCTTGGGGTCTGGCCCGAGCATCTACGGACGGCAACCGCCAGCAGCCCAGCCCCACACAGCTCAAGCCAAGCCAGCTGGGCTTGCTGGGCCCCACAGGCTGCCCTGCTGCTGCCCAGAAGCCCAAGGGCACCCAGCAGCCCTGGCAGGCCTGGGGTCCCTCTGCTGAGGGCGCCTCTTCAGGCCTCATACCACCCCGAGTGGAATCAGTAAAATGACTTTATTCACCCAGCTTCGTCTCATGCTCATTCCTGTCTCCTTGGACAAAGGCTTGGGGGCCTCAAACTTGGAGCAGAGGGAAGCACGTCTCAAAGCCCCACCCATCCCCCACCTCTCCTTGCTCATCCCTGCCACTAGGGGTGGCACGTCATGGACCTCACCAGCTGGGACAGGCTGACTGGGCAGCCACCCTGTAGCTACCCGCTTAGGAGGGCCAGGTACACGGGCTCCACGCTTTTCTCCTAATTACATCTTAGGACCCAAAGACCAGATCAGGAGTTAGGGTGGAAAAAGCACAGAGAAGCTAGGAAGAAAATAAAGTGGGGGAGGGAGAGGGAGAGAGGGAGCGGGAGCGGTCTAAAAATACTAAAAGATGGGGGAATGAACTACTGACGTGTGCAGAAACATTACACTAAATGAAAGAAGCCAGACACAAAAGACTGCAGACTGTATGATTCTATTTATATGCAAATTCTAGAAAAGGCAAAATTACAGAGACAGAGCAGTAGTTGCTGGGGGCTGGGGACAGGAGCGGAGATTGACTGCGCATGGGTTCCACGGGACTTGGTGGGGGATGAAGGGTTCTAAAAGCTAGATCCTGGCTATGTTTGCGCAACCGGGAACATTTACTCAAGCTCATTGAGCTGTGCGCTTAACATGGGCAAACGCTATGATCCAACCATAAAATACGCCTCAACAGATTTTCCAAAAATTGAAGAAGGGACGGGGGGCGGGGAGGGGGGGCCTTCTCCCTCCCATCTTCCAGACCTTCCCTCCTCAGGCCAGGAGTGGCCACTGCAGATGTTGCCGTCGAAGGGGGTCCCCCAAATAAATTACGGTGCCCATAGGGTAGGCAGGCTCGGCCTGAATTACATCAAAAGCTTGCCCCTGTTCCACAGTGACTCACCTCTACAAACAAGCAGATTCAACCAGAAAACACAGACCCAAGATCCAAGATCCAAACAAAGGGACATCTTTGAATGTGGATCGAGCCTGGTAGAGCCACTCACATTGGAAAATATCTCCAGGAAATTCCTAAAAACCTCACGTACCTCTATTCTCTCATGGAGCCCTAAGCCCTGATCCTTCTGAGAAAACAGATCTTTTTTTTTTAACTGAACTTGAAGGGGAGACTGAAGATAAAAGATTTGTCCAGGAGCCAATACTGAGACACATCTAAAGAGGGACAATGCATACTTTTAAAAATAAGGTTTATGGGAGTTCCTGTTGTGGCGCAGTGGAAACGAATCTGACTAGCATCCGTGAGGACACAGGTTTGATCCCTGGCCTCAATCAGTGAGTTAAGGATCCAGTGTTGCCTTGAGCTGTGGTGTAGGTCGCAGACGCGGCTCACATCCCGCATTGCTGCGGCTGTGGCGTAGGCCAGCAGCTAAGCTCCTATTGGACCCCTAGCCTGGGAACCTCCATATGCTGCCAGTGCAGCCCTAAAAAGCAATAATAATAATAATAATGTTTATGGAGAGCTTAACAGACTTTGAGGTGGCCAGACCAACCTTCTGATGGGCCAAACCCGCAGCAAGGCATGGCAGTGTTTGAGGCCGCTACCCTGGGGCCGCTACAGGTTTCCATCAGCCAATGTTGGGTTTTCGGACGTTATTTGAAGGATCGATGCGTGCAGCAGGCAGTGTGTTCCGTGGGGTCTGGGGTCGGGGAGATGCACCAGAACTGACAGCTCCCCCGCACCATCCATTCATTCAGCGCCACTGCAGGTGGGGCTCTGTGGATGGGGTTTCTCAGGCCCCGAGGTGCCAAAAGGACCAAGTCTCATTTCACAAAAGACCGTGATGGAAAGTGCCATCTCCTCCCTCTAAAGCAGGGTAAATATTGTGCCCGGCTACCAGAGGCTGGGGCACACCGGATAGGACACAGTGTCCCTCTAAGCCTTTGGCTCTTTAGGCGGCTTTTACCAACCACCCACTATGTGCCGGGTTGTGGGGCCACAGGAAAAATACACGATGCCCACCTTCCTGAAGCTCAATCTTATTGGGGTGACACAGGGCATATATAGAACAAGTCAAATCGAGGCCGCAGGAGCCCATGTGTGCCACTCTCAGAGCACTTCCTAGGAGCTGGGCCTGGGGATAAGCATTTGACATTTATCTTGAATCCTCACAATAAGCCTATGAGGCAGATATTATTAACCCTATGTTACGTGCAAGACCTGTGATACGGTTCTCCAGACAAACAGAGCTAGTGGGATAAACTGAGGTAAACAGAGAGATATCTGATGAGAGGCTGGCTCACGCAACTACAGAGGCTGAGAAATCTCACCATCGGCCACCTGTAAACTGAAGAGCCAGAGAAGCCAGTGGTGTAGGTTCAAACCTGGCCTGAGACCGAGGGGAGCCAAGAGTACGAATCCTGGTGCGTGTCTGAAAACCCAAGAATCAGGAGTGCCGATGCTTGAGGGCAGAAGGTGGATGTCCTACCTCCACAGAGAGAAAATTTGCCCTTCCTCTCTCTTTTTGTCCTATTCGGGCCCTCAATGTGTAGGACAATGCCCACCCACACTGGGAGGGCGATTTTTACTTAGTTTATTGATTCAAACGCTCATCTCTTCTTCTTCTCTCCAAACCTGCAAGTTATCTGGGCCTCCCTCAGCCCCGAAAGGTTGACACAGTAATTTAACCATCGCACAACCTAACCTCAGGGAAGGTAAGGGACGCTCCCAGATTTGTCTGGTGAAGCGACTCTGTAGGTCAAGGCCATGGTCCCAGTCTGCCTGACAGAGTGGGTGACATCCTTAACCTGCCCTGGAAGTCAGGGGAGTAGGTGGGCCCCAGGGCCAAGGGGTGCAGGATAGGCCTTGAAGGATGGGAGCCCAGGCCAGGAGGGGGTGGGGGGGAGGGCCAGCAGGGAGCGCACACGGATATAGGGTGCAGTGGGAGCCACCAGGTAGAATGGGATCTTTGGGCAGGGAAGCCAGGGGGCCCCGAGGCCAGGGCAGGGAGCCACCAAGAGCCACCAAGCCCAGCTGATGCAATGAAGGGAGTAAAACCTAGAAAAGCAGGCAGGAGGGGACAAGAGCTGACACCTGTTGCTCCAGCGCCTTGGGGTGAGTTGACTCCCATTGGGGAGGTGAGTGTGAGCTTTAAAATATCCCTAATAGGGAGTTCCCGTCATGGCTCAGTGGTTAATGAATCCAACTAGCAACCATGAGGTTGCTTGCGGGTTCAATCCCTGGCCTCGCTTGGTAGGTTAAGGATCCCGAGTTGCCATGAGCTATGGTGAAGGTCACAGACGCGGCTCTGATCCCACATTGCTGTGGCTCTGGCATAGGCTGGCAGCTGCAGCTCCAATTTGACCCCAAGCCTGGGAACCTCCATATGCCGCAGGTGCGGCCCTGGAAAAAACAAAAAGACAAAAAAATTAAAAAAAAAAAAACCCTAACGGGATAAATGTTTAGTGTATGCACCAAGCCCCCTCTTCATTTCCATGCATTCGATGCAGTGTAGTCCTACCCTGGCCCCGGCGGCTCCTCAGGTATCCCTGCCCCCTGCCTCAGGAAGGGAAGCCAGAAAAGGACGAAAGGAAAGAAAGAGGTCATTCTTAGCCCTTAAGCTCAAATAGGCTTCTGCAACTCAGCAGAGACGATAGGTTGAGACAAAGGTCTTGAGCCTCAGAGCCCGACTGTAAGATCACAGGGTCGGGGCGGGGGGTGCTCCCTCCAGGCACCCACCCCTCCAACATTTTTATAGAGCAGGGAGGCTGGAGGAGTGGCACGGCAAGCCCTTCCCCTCTGTGCCTCCGTCTCCTCATCTGTAAAGTGGGACAGTAGCACCCACCTGATGGTGTGTGGAGAGGATAAAATGAGTTAAAGCCTAGCAAGCAGTTAGAACTAGGTTGCGCAAGTAAAAATAACTCAGTAAAATATTCTGATTATTATCGTGGAAGATCGGCGTGTCTGGGGCAGTGTCCCGAGGCCCCTGCAGCTCCAGAATGGGGAAAGACGCCATCCAAAACATTCTCAAGTCCCAGGGAGAGCTAAAGCTGGGCCTCCCTGCGAAGCCAGATCCCCAGACACTTAGACATGCCAGGGAGGTGAGGAAAAAAAACGCCAACCGGACTAGAAACCTGAACGGACCAGCCGTTCCCCAAAACGGCTGAAACTACAGGTCTGCCCTCCGCCGCCGATATCAGATGACAGTCAACTTTGCACATTGACTGCCAGCAAGGAATCCCCTTTAAGAGGGACATGCCTGCTTGCTGCTTTGCCCCTTTCCTTTCTCCAGGGCCGGCACCCCGCCTGCTTTTCTGGGCAAGGATTGACACCTGCAGCTCCAGCGGGGCCGGTTCTGGTGGGAGTCAAGGCTCGTCAGCCTGCCCCAGGCCTCTGGGCAGCCCCGGGCCCTGAGATAAAAGCCTGATCATCCGAGCACTTTCATCTCCTGCTGGACCCGCTCAAACCCCCTCTGGCTCCTTTGCCCCTTCCTCCCCCTCCAGCCCGCCTTTCTCCCTTTCTCGCCTTTCTCCTCCACCCTCAAGTCGTTGTTACCTTGTCCCTGCAACAGTCTCAAGCCCGAGTGCCCCAGGCAGCTTGGCAGGGCTCGGCCAGCTCCATTCCAGGACAGCCATGTGGTGTGGCTGGCTGGCGCCTCACCCCCGCGGCCTCACAGCACTGCCCACTGGGCCAGGCCAGCCCTGCCAGGATACCTGGGAAGAAGCCATCTCTGGCTTGACAAGGAGAGGTTGTGAGAAGGCCGGAGAGTGGCCCTGTTCATTCATGGATTCAGAGCTGTCACCACGTCCTGGTGGCCAGAGATGAGCCGGTTTACCCAGCAAGTGCTGGCTGGGCTCAGTGCCTGGGATACAGGTGCCCGCGGGCTGGGTCTCCGGGCATCGGAGATGGAATGTAGAGGAGATGCTTAATGCTCAGTGAATCGAAATGAGCAGAAAGAAGGGAGTTTCTGCCCCTCACTCCACCAGAACCAGCACTGGCCCCGGCCCAGAGGCAGATGGCCCCAGGCCCAGAGCCTTACAGAGAGGTGCCCAGTGTCCCTGTGCCCCCTTCTGGACAGGCAGGAGCCCCCAAGAACAACAAGATCTAGGGGGAGCCCCCAGTTGCCTGTGAGACTGTCTGGAAGGCTATTAGGCGGGGCTCTGACGAGGACGAAAGCCACCCAAGCAAAACAGAGAGGAGTGGGGACACGTATTTCTGGAGTGATTTAAACCTTGGGACCCTCTCACTAGCCACTAGCCACTGGCCCCAGGCAGCACTGAGCATTTGGCTGCTCACACCCTCAGCTGCTCCTGCTCCTCCTCCCCACCTCCCCCACCTCCCCCACCCATGGGAGCCCATGACCCTGCCTTCACCCCAAGGCTTTCTGCTCGCTCAGGGCAAGGGTCAGCAGCCAGCTACCCAAGGGGCTTCTGCCCGGGGGAGGGGGGTGCTCCTTGCAACCTGGTCAAGCATCTTTGAGCTGCGGCTAAGGGCAGGGCATTTAACTCACCAAGGGAACTCTTCCCCAGTTTGAAGAGCTAATCACTTCAGAGTGAAGTGGATTAATCCTTCAGGATGCCCCACAGGATGGGGGCTCCCTCTCTGAAATGGTTCCTGCTGCAGAGGGGGGAGAGCTGGAGGAGGGCCTTGGGCTTGGCCTGTGCTGGCCTCAGAAAAGGAGCTCACACTCAGGGCTCCCCCACTTAGTAAGAGCACCATATTTAACCTACTGTCCAGGCCGAAACTTTGGATTTCTCAAAGTGGATTTTTTTATATCTTTTTTTTTTTTTCCTTTTTAGGGCCGCCCCCACAGCATATGGAGGTTCCCAGGCTAGGAGTCGAATCAGAGCTACAGCTGCCGGTCTACACCACAGCCACAGCAACATGGGATCTGAGCCGTGTCTATGACCTACCCCACAGCTCACGGCTCCGCCAGATCCTTAACCCACTAAGTGAGGCCCAGGATGGAACCTGCAACCTCACGGTTTCTAGTCGGATTCGCTTCCGTTGCACAACAGGAACTCCTCTTTTTATATCATTTAAATTTTGGCTTTGAACCACGTGACAGTATTACCTATTCAGAAAGTTAGAAACTTCTTTTTAAAAATCACGCACAAGGCGACACGCATGCACGGGGGCAGAATCTGACCCCTGCTACAGTCCTCGCCCACACCCCTCATCTGAAAAGATCGGACTAGCCGTTCCCACGGACTTCCTATACCTAACGGCGACTCTCTCACTGCCTTAAGGCCACCGGCAATCTGGCCCCGCCACGCTCCCCTTCCCACACTGCAGCCAGTCTGGCCTCCCTGCGGGTCCTCTGAAGCACCAGGAACAGACTCCCAGGGACACCCCCCACCCCCAGGGCTTCCCTGCCCAGGACCAGGCCTAAAAACTGCCCCACCCTCCATCCACCTCCCTCAGGTTCCAATGGCACCGCCTCTGCTGAGACCTTCCCCAACTACCCAAGCCAGTCCCCTCTCCCTCCACCTGCTTTAGGACCATCCTTGGCTGGCAGGAGCTTCTCTTTGTTCCAGAAGCTCAAACGTCCTGAATGCATGAGCAGATGCCTGGAGGTGGGTGGGAGGGCCTGGGACCCATTCCCCCGCCTCTGGGCGCTTTCCGGTTTCTGAGCCCTCGCTTCCCAGACACAAACAGGCTCTCACCTCCTCGCAGCTCAAGTGCAGGTCTGACGGCAGCCTTGGACGCATGGTGATGGGAGACCCCCCACCCAGGGCTGGCCTGGGCACCTTAAATGCCTCCCTGGGAGGCGGAGCCCAGAAACAGCAGTAACAGCTGGCGTTTATGGGGCAATTACTGCCTGAGCGCGAAGGCGCTGGGCTACCTGAGTCGCACAGGTGATCTCACTGACACTCAAACACCCCTAAAGGAACCCCAGGGGTGGCCCGTTCTCCCATTCTGCACACCCAACGGTGGGCTGAGCTGCCGGAGCTCGCACAGCCGTCTGTGGCTCCTGACCTCTCCTCCACACACCTGTCCCCAGGAACAGAGAGAAGGGGGAGGTCCCGGAAGAAGTGACTGGAGAGTGTCACCAGGGGGCCCAAGATAGAGGCAAAATGAGCCCCCAAAACAACCTTTATCTCTGAAGCGATATGAGGGACAAGGCTCATGACAGGACAAAGCAGGAACCCTTCTCTCTCAAGCCTCTTAAAGGTGTTTTATTTGTTTGCTTTTCTTTTTTCTTTTTTTTTAAAACAATAATGGCACATTAAAAAAAATTAAGAACTACAAAAAAGGACCACGTCTTGGAATCTGTGTTCACATCGTCCTGCGCCGCGGCCCCAGGACTGGTGATTCCTGCTGGGATTCCGGCCTGGGTGGGGTGGGCTCCCCCGCATCCGGGGCCAGGGCGCTGTCCCCCTGGGCCCCACTAGAGGGCGGCACCTGGAACAGTCCCCCGGGGGTCCCCCTTCTGAGGCCCCCAGGGCCCTGGCAACAGCCCTCCTCTCTCTCCAAACCAGAGCCAGGAGCTGGAAACCTTAGGGAACTTATTTTGGTCCCCACAGGGGACTCTCTAGGGACAGAGCCCTCCCCCGACCGGCAGGAGACAACACCCCCACCCAGGCCGGTCACCCCCAGGAGGTCAGGGTGTCTCTCCCCAGTCCTGTCTCCAGCCCAGCTGACCACGCCACAGAGATGCCCAGGTTCTCAGGCCCCGCCCGGGCCCCTCCTGCCACACCCCCCGGCCACCCCAGCAGGCACAGGAGTGACAAATGCTTGGCCCTCTCAGCTGACTCCCACCAAGAGCAAGAGGGGTCCCCAAACCCCAGGGCCCTGGCTCAGAAGGAGGGGCTGGGTGAGAAAGGGAGTTAGAGGTGGGGTGGGGGTTCAGAGCTGAGGCTGCCAGGGAAGAAGAGAAGCGACAGAGGCTGGCTAAGGGTTTGGGGGGCCCTCCTCAGACTCAGCAGTGAGAACGGGGCTCTGGGGCACAGGACACAGGCCTGGGTGCGGGGGGGGGGGGGGGGGGGGGGGGAGAAAGAGGCAGAAAGAGGCTCGCGTCCTGCCTCTGGTTACCATTGGGGCACAGGCCGGGTGACAAGACCTTAGGCCCCCCAAAGGGAAACAGCGCGCTGCACTCAGCCAGGTCTCAGCCCAGCCCTTGTGCGAGGGAGGGACCCCACCAGCCCAGGCCCTGCCAGCCCCGGCTCCCAACAGCAGCTCCCAAGGGCACCCTTCCCTAGGCCAACGGGACTGCAGCTGGTGGGGGGCCCGGCGGACCAGCTCCTCCTGCCCCGGCCCTGCCCACGCCGCCCTTGGCTCTACTCCTGCTGCTCGTTCATCTCCATGTCGGACACCAGGATGTTCTTCTCGGTGGCCTCGCCGGGCCCGGAGGAGCTGCGGCTATAGCGGGCGCCCTCGAAGGCCCCGCGCTCGACGCTCTGCCGCCGCCGGTAGAGGATCAGGGCCGCGGTGAGCAGGGCCAGGAGCAGCAGCACCGCCATCAGCACCACCACCAGGGCCGCCGGGTTTTCCGGGAGGGCCGCTGCCGCGAGAAGGGCCGCAGGTCAGAAGCCCCGCTACAGCCCCCTGCGGCCCCGAGGGATGGGAAACGGGCGGGGAAGGCTCGTCTCAGCCCTGCCTGGACTCACCTGAGGGGGAGAAGCTGCTCTCCTCAGCTGCGGGGGAGGAGGGACCAGTTAATAACAGCCAGTTAATAACAGTCAGAGCAATAACAGCAATAAGCAAACCTATCTGACCATCTTCTGCCGCGCCAGACACGTTATTTGCTCATGTCATCATTTTGGAGCTACGGTTATCAGCCCCATCTTACACATGACGAAAGTGGGACCGCAGTTTGAGGGACTTATCTGTTAGGCCTTGAGGCCCCTTCAAGGAGCGTGAACTCAAAGCCTTTAGACGGGCCCTCGTCGTCACCCCACCCATCCCCCTGCAATGCCCTTGCTCCCACCTCGAGAACCAGGCCTGCTCCTTCCTACCTGCTACTAGGAAGGGTGTGTGACCCACTCCTCACCCCACCCCATAGGGGCCTCATACGCCCCAACCCGCAAGCGAGTGTATCGTAAGACGCAGTGTCGGCTCGCCCCGGTTATCAGCGACTCATCCGCGGCACCTGCGGCGTCTCTCGCCAACTCTCCTCTTAAACTCTTCTTTCCCTGTGCGGTCAGCGCTCCCTGACTGTCAGGACGTTGTCCCACTGAGCTTGCAATGTCCATCTCCTATCTCAAGAAACTCTTCTTTCTCTTCACCTCATCATGCTGGAAAATTCTTTTCAAACCCAAGGTCACCGAGTCGGTGAATGGTTCGCCTGGGCTTGAACCCCATCCCTGCCCCTCGCCGCTACAAAATGACGGGTCTGCCGTCCAGGTGGGAAATTTGCAGGAAGGGCCAGTCCTTTGCGCAGACCACTTTATCCCAGGGGAGGGTCCTGGTGGCCCCAGCCCAGCTCCAGGTGCACCGGGGCGGGGGAGGCTGAGGGGCGGGCCTTGCGGGCGCTCACCTCGAGGAAGCTTGCAGACCACGCCCATGGTGATGTTGGTGCAGGCGCCCGGGCGCCACAGCCCGCTGCTGCTCTGGATCCAGTAGCAGCTGTTGTGGCTCAGCATGCTGGGGCCCAGGCCGGGGGGCCCCCAGTTGGAGTAGTTCACAGCCGTGTTGTCCTGCCAGACCAGGGTGCCTCCTATGGGAAAGAAGGCACTGACAGAGGGGGTGTTGGGGGGGGGTTTCTAAGTGGAGCAGGTGGAGAGAGCAGGCTTGTTCTAGAACCAACTCCCACCTCCCACGAGTCCTCACTCCCTCACCCTTCACCCAGTGGAGGGCCTCTCCCTGACAGCATGGGGCCTTCCCCTCCAGATCCTACACACAGGGTACCCACCTTTGGGATTGAAGTTCATGCCCAGCCAGGCGCCCCGACTCTGGCCCTCAGAGCTCTGCAGATGCTCCCAGACAAACACATTCTCCATCTCATCCAGGATGGACAGGACCGCCCCACCCGCTGGACACAAAGGAGGCCAGGTCAGGGCAGACATGTCTCCCCAAGAGAGGTCCCAGCCCCCTTCCCTGGCAGCCTGAGCAGAGGACCGGGTGCAGTCATGCATGTCGCAGAGGGGGACCATGTTGATAAGAGTCTCTGTGTTTTGGAACGGAAGGGGGCGCTTATGTGTGAGTGCTGCCTACAGATAGCGTGCAGCATGGGGGCTGCATTTACGGGGTCTCTGAGGGTCCAGGACAGGGGTCTCCACGTATGGGCTCTAGCCGGTCCCAGCCCACCTCTCTGGCAGCGCTGCAGCGCCTCCTTGTGGCCCAGCAGCAGCTCCATGTGGAAGGAGTAGCAGTGCTCCCGGAAGGGAATCCACGCCGAGTCCGCCAGCCCCTGCGGACAGCTGCCGTGGTAGCTTATTCTTCGGGGAGGAGGGGGCCCTGTGGGGGTGCAGGATCGAGGAAGTGGCCCCGGGTCCTCCCAGGGTCGGCCTACCCCCTGCCCACCCCTTGGCCCCGGTGGGTGGCCGCTCACCCCCGTTAACGCCACACATAGCGCCCTGCAGCTTGGTGTCACAGCTGGTGGTGCGCCAGGTCCCATCCACATCCACGTAGGCGCAGCCCCCCAGGTGCTGGGGCTCCCCGTCCTGCCAGCTCACGTAGCCCAGCGGCTCCTCAGAGACCCAGGAGTACCGCCGGGAGCCCTGGGCACAGGGGGCCATCAGGGTGGGAGGGAGGGGGCCAGCGGGGGCGGGCAGGTAAGGCACGGGGGGAGGAGGAGACAGGGAGGGAAGCCAGGCGAGGGCCCGGCCGGGGTGCCCACCTCCTCACTGGCCAGCCCGATCCAGAGTGGCGTGCGCAGCCCTCGG
The DNA here is from genome assembly GCF_016906955.1 of Phacochoerus africanus. Lineage (NCBI taxonomy): Eukaryota > Metazoa > Chordata > Mammalia > Artiodactyla > Suidae > Phacochoerus > Phacochoerus africanus. Next base: position 16,184,911 of record NC_062557.1, read on the forward strand.
GCGGCCTGCGTGAGGAAGGCCTGGGTGTAGGGGTCGGGCACGTGGGCCAGGCTGGCGTTGCGGCTCTCACACAGCAGGAGGGCGTCATGCCAGCGCAGCGGCTTCTGCAGCAGCCGGAAGGTGCCGTTGAGGTAGGAGAGCTCGGCGCCCGGGGCAGGGGGCAACGCTGCTGGGGACGGGCTCAGGGAGGGGTCTACAGGGAAGGGGGCAGGGTTCAGGCCGGGCTCTGCCTCCCTCACCCCATCCCCAGGCATGAAGCCTGGGGGAGCGCTGGACATCAGGGACCAGCTCTCCTCTGGGCATAATGCTTGGCCCAGATCCGCGTCAGCCTCTGTTGTTATTAACAACATATGCCTTGTTTTTTGTTTTTTTTTTTGCCATTTCTTGGGCCGCTCCCTCGACATATGGAGGTTCCCAAGATAGGGGTCGAATCAGAGCTGTAGCCGCCGGCCTACACCACAGCCACAGCAACTTGGGATCCGAGCTGTGTCTGCAACCTACACCACAGCTCACAGCAACGCCGGATCCTTAACCCACTGAGCAAGGCCAGGGATTGAACCCGCAACCTCATCATTCCTAGTCGGATTTGTTAACCACTGAGCCATGACGGGAACTCCTAACAACACCTTATGGCTAATAAATGGATGAGCAAGACCAGGAACCCAGGGCAGAGGGACCCACGCACAGAGGGACAGAAGGCTCAGCCGCAGAAGCTTAGGGCCCCTGACACCACGTGTCTAGCTCTCCCTGGTCAGCCCTCCAAACCCCAAACCTTCCTCCCGAGACCCCCTGGTGCTCACTGCCTTCCCCTCATTGGCACCTTGCCTTTCTGCCCATCTGCTTCCCAAGCAGACTAGACCCTGGGGGTGGCCCCAGGGACCCCTTGAGGTCAAGGGCCAGGTTTCACTCCTGCAGGCATGGCCCACAGCATCCAGCCGAGTGCTGGGGATTCCAGGTTCCCTGGTGACACATACCAGTGCCCTTCTGGCAGATGAAGCCATGTGTCTCCTCCGTACAGCTCCGATCGTCCCAGCGGCCAGTGAAGTGAGCTGAAGGGCTGTGCAGGACCACGGCACAGCTGGTCTGGGGGGAAGGAGCTGCTCAGGGGAGCCCTAGCAGCTGCCCTGCCTGGTGCCACTGCCCCCCAAAGGCTGTGCTCCAAGCAAAAATGTTGGAAGAGGGGGTCCTGGGAGCGGCAGGCCTGGGCGGGGGCGGGGACAGGGGAGAGAGCGGGGATGGCCTCACCGGTATGTTGCCACTGGGAGCAGGGCTAGGGCCAGAGGGCTCCCCAGGGGCCCAGTTGGCGTACAGCAGAGGCTCCTGCTCCACCCACTGGAAGTCCCTCTGAGAGGCATGGAGGCCAATCCAAAGGTCAAAGGTCACATTGGGCAGGCTGGCTGTGATGTATGCTGCAGTTCCCCAGAAGAGAGAGTTATGAGCGACCAGGCAGACCCCTGCCACTCCACTCCAGCCATTTGGGTGGGGGGGCACGGGGGGGGGTTTACTGTGTCAAAGGATAGTGGGGCCTCGGCATGGCTTGGCCCTACCTTGCTCTAAGGGGTTTGCAATGGTGACCAGTTGGGCCTCTTGCTGTTCACAGGCGAACTGCGCCTCTGACCACTTCACCCGGTCCTGGGGGTCCTGGCCCTGGATTCGGAAACACTGTGGGGCGGAGGGGGAGGCGTGACGTCCAGCTCCACCTCCCTGTCCCACACACCCAGAAACTCCACTGCGGACCCCTCAGCCGCAGGCCCTGGGGAGGCTTGGGGGCTGTGAGAGAAAAACAGCAGAACCAGGACATCTGGGAATCCTTGACCCAGGCTCTAGCACCCTCTCAGCCTGGCAGGGCAGAGTCACGTACACTTGCCCACGTTCTGGGGAATTTTTAAGTGAAAAGATTTCTTGGGGCCACCAAGGGCTCTACTACCTTTGGCAGGAGTGCCTGGGCCAACACGTGGGGACAAGGTCTTTCTGGCTCTCAGTGAAACACTTTCCTGAGTGTTGTCTAAAACCTAGTGTTTTTCCCTTTGAACTTAATATTGACCTCTAGGATTTTTTTTATTCTATTTTATTTTATTTTATTTATTTATTTTTTTTTTTGTCTTTTTAGGGCTGCACCTGCAGCATATGGAGGTTCCCAGGCTAGGGGTCGAATCAGAGCTGTAGCCGCTGGCCTACACCACAGCCACAGCAATGTGGGATCTGAGCCGCGTCTGTGACCTACACCCCAGCTCACGGCAACGCCGGATCCTTAACCCACTGAGTGAGGCCAGGGATCGAACCTGCATCCTCGTGGATACCAGTCAAGTTGGTTACCACTGAGCCACGATGGAACCTCCCTCATCTCTAGGATACTTTAATCTTATTTTTGAATGATCTTATTAGGCAGCAGCTTCTAACGCCGTAACTTCACATTTCTCTTTCTCCACCTTTATCACGTTCAGAAGGTTAAAGGAACTCCGTGTGGGAAATCTTTTATCAGGTGAAGACTCTTTATTTGGAAACAAAAGACATCTCTGCTCCCAGGCGGGGTGACGGGAGAAAAGGATGGGAGGGGCTTTGGGGTCACAAAGAGGGGTGGGGAGGAGCTGGACTTCACCTTTCTGGCCTCAACTTTTCTATAAAATGGAAATAAAAACACTTGCCTCTTGGGGTCATTTTCAGAATTAAGGAGAATGCATGACAGAGTTGGTGCTTCATAAGGGGAGCTCTTACTAATTACATCCGACTGATTCCAATGTCAGACTTGGGGTAGAAAATTCTAAACTCAGAAAGCAAGCAAAAGTTTTTGTGGAGGTTTGTCACAAAGCCCATGCATTTTATTTCACAGAAGTAATTCAGAGCCACTCTGAGGCCTTCTTTAAATAACTAGTAAAATCAGTCATAAAACTGGAAGCAGCAGGAGTTCCCATTGTGGTGCAGCGGAAGCAAATCCAACCAGTATCCATGAGGATGCAGGTTCGATTCCTGCCCTCACTCACTGGGTTGGGGATCCAGCATTGCTGTGAGCTGCGGTGTAGGTTGCAGACGTGGCTCAGATCCCGAGTTGCTGTGGCTGTGGTGTAGGCTGGCAGTTGTAGTTCCAATTCGACCCCAGCCTGGGAACCTCCATATGCCGTGGGTGGAGCCCTAAAAAGCAAAAAAAAAAAAAAAAAAAAAAAATGGAAGCATCAAGTTCATATCAAAAGTAGCAAGAAGTAGCAGCTAAAAGGAGGAAGTGGTCAGTTCATTCCAGAGAACGTCTGGGGCCTTCCTACCACATGCAGGTGTATTAAGAGTCAGTCCAGGAGTTCCCGTCGTGGCTCAGTGGTTAACGAATCCAATTAGGAACCATGAGGTTGCAGGTTCGATCTCTGGCCTTGCTCAGTGGGTTAAGGATCCGGTGTTGCCGTGAGCTGTGGTGTAGGTCGCAGACTCGGCTTGGATCCCATGTTGCTGTGGCTCTGGCGTAGGCTGGTGGCTACAGCTCCAATTGGACCCCTAGCCTGGGAACCTCCATATGCCGCGGGAGCGGCCCTAGAAAAGGCAAAAAAAAAAAGAGTCAGTCCGGTGCCAGTGGACCTGCCCTCCAGGAGCTTAAATCTAGCGGGAGAGGCAGACGTGTACATGTGTTACCTACATCCTATGCTACGGTGCTTCAAGGGAGGGCACAGAATGTGTAGAGCGAGATGTCCCAGGGCAGGCTTGAAAGGGCAAAGAGCCTCGCATCCGTCTAAGTCTTCCGACGGAATTATTGGTATCATTACACGGATGCATTAAGAAAGGGATCGATTACATGCACAAATATATTTTGCTTTATATTTGGTAGAAGAAGCCATGAGAATAAGTTTTTGGAAAAACCTAATGACGTGAAGAAATAAGCGCTCCAAATAGAACCCTGTGAAAGAAATGCTGGCTACAAAGCTGTGTTCTTTAGAGGATCTCAACTGTGTGCAAAAAGTCAGGAAATGAGGTAGCAAATATTGGTAGTGGTTATCTCTGGAGAGTTTGGACAAGTTTTCTTTTTTTTTTTTTTCCAAAAAAAGTGTTAATAATGTATGTCTTACTCTCTTTTTTTTTAAGGCAAAAAAAAGGTATAATATTTGCTGGTCTATTCTGGAGACAGAGCTGCATGACACTAAGGGCTGGCTGCACTCGAATGTCTGACAAAGATTTATGGATGATGTGATCGAGTGTTAATTAACCTAATACTCGCGATCGGACTAAGAGGTCTTACAACGTCCTGCAAAGAACGCATGGGTGGAAGCTCATGCTAATGATGCGGGCGCAACCCACAGGGAGGGGCGCCCTTCTCCGGCCGGGATAAGCTCTTTCAGCCACCAGGTAAAAGCACTGAAGGTCTATGGAGTTGCTGGCGTGGCTCAGTGGTAACGAACCCCGACAAGTATCCATGAGGATGCGGGTTTGATCCCTGGCCTCACTCAGTGATATAAGGATCCGGTGTTGCCGTGAGCTGTGGTGTAGGCCAGCAGCCACAGCTTCTATTCAACCCCGAGCCTGGGAACTTCCACATGCTGCGAGTGTGGCCCTAAAAAGCCAAAAAACAGAAACAATGAAGGTCTAATCAGGTCTGATGAATCAGCCCCTTGGGTCAGAAAAGTAACCACTTTTGGAAAAGAAACTCACTCTAGAGGGAATATTTTGAGAACATGTTTAGAAGCACATCCATTCTGATTAATTTTATTGCCCCAAACTTTCCTAGCTGCACACTCAGATAGGAATTTTTTAAATGCTGTTTTAAAAAAAATCTTCCTGGAGTTCCCGTTGTGGTGCTGCAAAAAAATCTGACTAGGAACCATGAGGTTGCAACTTCGATCCCTGGCCTCACTCAGTGGGTTAAGGATCTGGCATTGCCATGAGCTATGGTATAGGTCGCAGACGAGGCTCGGATCCCGAGTTGCTGTGGCTGTGGTGTAGGCCGGAGGCTACAGCTCCGAGTAAGACATACATTATTAACACTTTTTTTGGAAAAAAAAAAAAAAGAAAACTTGTTCCTCCTCCTCCTGTGGGTGGCGGGTGGCTGTTGCTGCGCTTGCAGATGTAGGGCCGAGTACAGGTTCCGAGTACAGCCTGGGAACCTCCATATGCCACCGCTGCGGCCCTAAAAAGCCAAAAAAAAAGAGTAAAATAAAAAATTAAAAAATCTTCCAGACTTTTTTTTAAACCCTCATGATCAGGTCTTCTGATTAGTGTATAAGGCAGATTAGTTTAAAATGAAGAAATGTACAAGCCAATTTTTAAACAAAAACCTTTGTTTAATTGGTAGAAGGACTGAAACATGAAGAAAATGACAGCTCGGCCTGTGATGGATGAACTTTTCCCATTTCGATCTATTTGTCTTTGTGAGGCCACCTTTTAAGCTACAATAACCATTAAACACATATTTTAAAATAATGTGAACTTCAAACAAGCCCTGTGAAGTCTGAATCACAAAGTGCCTGACCAAGATATTTTAAAATAATGAAGTATATGCAATCACTTCGTGCTTTTATCAAAATTATGTGAAAAGTAATAATTATTATAATTGATGGATTTTGAGTGAACCCCAAAATGTTTTCATACCACTAAAAGGAAAATTTTGGAAACTTAAAAATGCCATTTTAGGAGTTCCCGTCATGGCTCAGTGGTTAACGAACCTGACAAGGATCCATGAGGATACGGGTTCGATCCCTGGCCTCCTCAGTGGGTTAAGGATCCGGCATTGCCTTGAACTGTGGTGTAGGTTGCAGATGCAACTCGGAAGCAGTGTTGCTGTGGCTGTGGCGTAGGCCAGCAGCTACAACTCCAATTGGACCCCTAGCCTGGGAACCTTCATATGCCGCAGGCGGCCCTAAAAAGCCAAAAAAAAAAGGCCATTTTAAAAATCTTTAGCTCATGCTTTATATTGTTTTGTTCTTGTGTATATTTTACTATATGTGCATTACTCATATCAGTATGGAAGTAAATACACATATTTACTTCCATACACATGTATAATACACACACACACACTTTGCATGTTCAATATTTTAATAGGAATTCACTATCAAGATGTTTGGTGACCAGGGACCTAGGAAACTCACCAAACTGTACAGACAATGTTGTTAACCTGGTGAATTAGAATGTGTTACTACACTGACTTAGTTTCCAAGGAGTCTAGCCCCGGCACTGGGGCTATGCAGGAGAGAGGGTGGTAGGTACAAGCAAGAGGCCATGACTTTGATGTTGCCAAAGAAACAGGACTCCTGAGGCTCAGCCTTCCCATGTTCACATCCTCTCCCCCGGGTGCCCCCTCCCCACCTCCTACCTTGTTGAGGAACTGGCTCCAGCCAGAGGGGCAGCCTCCTGTGGGTGGCGGGTCTGGGGGCTGCTGATCTCCCGTGCTGTTGCTGCGCTTGCAGATGTAGGGCAAGGCTGTCAGGCACCTCTGGTCCCCCCAGTTTGCTGCAGAAAGAGAAGAGCAGTCACCCCAAGTGCAGGGGTGGGGCTGGAGCTCAGTTCCCAGTGTCCAGCTCTGAACCCAAGTCCTCTGTGGCCGCTGGATCACAGGGACAGGCCCTCCCCTCCCTGCCCTCCATCAGCCTTCTCCTCTCTTCACCAAGCCCTCACCTTGGCTGGCCGTCATGTACACGCACTTCTTGTCCTTGCCGATGGGCCGAGGCTTGCCGGGTGCCCAGGAGATGAAGTTTATAACGGAACCATCTATCCACCTGCAACAGTGACTCCAGCACTGGCGCCAGGCTCAACACCCCCCCACACCCTGTATGCAGCAATCAGGGGGCAGGGAACCAGGGCCCAAGTCCAGGGGCTCAGTGGTCGAGGGCTGAGGAGTGGGGCTACTGAGCTCAGTGCAGCTGGAACCCAAGGACCCAGTGCCTCCAGGTAAGGCCCTGCCCTCCTGGGCATTCATTTCTCTATCTAGCAAAGAAGTCCAAGTATCCTAGAGCAGGGGTTCAAGGGCAACACTGTGCTCACACACCCATGTGCTCCTGGTTCTTCCATGCCTCCTGCATGGGAGGTGGGCTCTGAATACCAAGAGCCCGCTCTGGACCATCACAGGTTCTTGCCCATGTCCTCTGGGGACCTTATTCTTGAGGGAACACAGCATATGAGTTGCCATTATTTAGTGCCTGATAATGTGCTGATTGCCTGCTAAGGGTTCACATCCTTCTTTCTTTCTTTTTCTTTCTTTTGTTTTTTTTTAAATCTTTTTAGGGCCACACTCATGACCTATGGAAGTTCCCCAGGCTAGGGGTTGAATTGGAGGGGCAGCTGCAGGCCTGCACCACAGCCACAGTGACATGGGATCCAAGCTGCATCTGTGACCGGTGGTGCAGCTTGCAGCAATGCTGGATCCTTAACCCGCTGAGCAAGGCCAGGGATCAAACCTGCATCCTCAGAGAGACAGTGTCAGGTTCTTAACCCACTGAGCCACAACGGGAACTCCCACATCCTTATTTCTAATCCTGACAACAATCCTACCAGGGAGGCCTGTGGTTTCATTTTGAGGTGAGAAAACCAAAGTCCAGAACAGGTTAAGTCACTTGCTCAAGGCCACACAGCCTTCAAGGGGCAGACCTGGATTCGAATCCAAATCTGTCTCGGTGTGCTAAGCAGCCACCCCATCTCCAGCCTGGGTGGAGACTAGCCATCCACGCGAGCGCCCCTCCCACACCTGCTGCCCGCTAGAGCTCCCACCTGAAGCGGCCATCGTTCTCTGAGGTGTGCAGGCCGATCCACCAGTGCTGCTCCTGGCCCCGAGAGAACTGGGGAGCGGGAGAGACAGGTGAGGGGTAGCAGGGCCTTTCCCTGGCTCCTGGGCCTGCCCTCCCTGCTCGCTAACGTGCCCACCTTCTGCAGGTTGTGCCCCAGGAAGTCTAGCTCCGCCTGGCTGTGCACAGAAGCCAGCTCCGCCTGGAACCACGTGCAGATGCGCTGCGCCTGAACCCACGTGGACTGGTGCTCGAAGAACTGGTACTCCGCCTCCTGGAAACGCAGCCATTCCATTCGTCCTACGAGGGCAGCACGGGCGTGGGAGGGGAGGCTGGGCAGGGACTACCTGCCTGCCCCACCCCGCGGAGGACAAGGCAGGTCCAGGGCAAAGCCAGGCCTGCTAGGCCTGAGAGCCCACCCGACCTGTGCCAGGAGGGTGCTCCATCCGCTTCCCCTCAATCCCCTTCGTTCTGTCCTGGCCGAGCCCCATCCCCTCTCCCGGCTGCCATGGGGAATGGGATGGGCAGGAAGCCTCACCTTGCGGGCTGACGTCGTCCGGCTCTCGAACGTCCGCACCTACATGACAACAGAAACAAAGAAGCTCCAGGAAAAGGAGAGCCTTTCCGGGACCTCCCGGCCGGGCCCCCCTTTGCCCCATGCCTGTTCCGCCAGCGCCACCCCACTCAACCTCGAGGAATCTTGCAGATCCAGTCCAGCTGCGTCTCGCACTGCATGGCCACCCACTGCAGGGAGGCCAGGTCGAGCACTGCACAGCCTCGGATGTCGTCGTCGTCGTGCCAGCTCCGATCGAAGTTGTGATAAGAGAACTGATGAGATCGGAGCGGGAGAGGCGTCTCAGGGGCCAGGCGCAGGCTGCCCCCGTCCCCCAAACAGACCAACCGGAGGCCTGTGGTAGCAGGGACCGGCCCGCCGCCTACTGGCTCTGGGCAGAGACCCTACCTCCACTAAACCTCTCAAACCTGGAAGGGCCGCACCAGATCCAAGCCACGCCCACCCAGGGCCCGCCCACCTGCCCCGCCTCCTCCAGGCCCCCTCACCCCAAGGCCATCGCTCCAGCGCCAGCTCTGTCCAGCTCCGGGGTCTCGATGGTTCAGGCCAATCCAGAACCAGTGCTGCTCGTGGATCTCGGGCTCTGATTCACTTCAGCACAACCCGGGGGTGAAGACAGAAGACATGGGAAGTGAGAGGAGGAGGGCCCCTTGCAGCTGTGACCCAGGCACTCCCCATGGCCGGGGGCCTCTCCATCTGGGCTTCACACACACCAGGCAAAACACTGCTGGAGCCACCCTTAAAAAGTTCTCTCCCCAGAGAGAACTGGGCTCTCGGACCAGACGCCCTGCTCATAGAGGGTGGGTGGCCTGGCTCCCTTCCCTGGCTTCCCTTTAGGTGGGGTTTGCCCTGCCAGCAAGACTGCAGGCTCTTACATAAGGAAGCTGATGGGGATGGTACTTAGACCTGGGACCACGGAATCAGACACTCCTGGATTTCAGTCCCGGATCACCCATGGACCAGTTCTGTGACCTTGAGCAAAAAACCCAACCTCTCTATCAGCCTCAAGGGATAAGGTCTGCTTTGTAGGGTTGATGAGACTTTTGAACGTGGGTTAAATGTTTAGTGCAGGACCTGGTACATGGTGAGAAGTGATCGACATGAGCCAGTATAATCGCAGGTCAAATAATGTAACGGTGCCGTTTTTTCCTGGGAGGAGATATCCCTGGAATTAAGATCTTGGGTAGCCTGTGTCCCTTTGGATTTGCCTCAAGGTTAAGGGATTACAGGGCTGTGTCACAGGATGCCAGAGGAAGCCACAGGACAGAGATGGGGTTCTGGAGGGACCTCACGGGCAAACGTTTACTTTTGTAGCCTATCTCTTCCTGTCGTCTCTCAGGAAAAGCTGTTTCCTGAGAAGCATGGGTTATTATGGGATGGTGCAGGTTTGGGAGTGGGGGGTGCTCCCTTGGATCAGCCTGTAGGAGATTCTGCCCTGGAACGGCGAGGGTGGTTATTCGTGTAGAAGTTTGTGAGTCTGAGGGATGCTGCTGGCTCTGGTGAGCAACACAGGGTCTCCAATTCCAGGGAGACCAAGGTTACTTGAGGGGGGGTAGGATGGTCCTGGCACTAGTAGCTGACACACAGGTCATTCCAAGCCCTGGGACAGACCTCCCTAGGGCTGTTTTCAGCCACCCCCTGCCCCATGTCCAACAAAACCAAAAGCCCCACAAACATGCATGTGGGCCATCGCCGCAGGCTCGGTACCCAAAGATCTTGTTGAGCATGTTGGCCACAAAGTGCTCCTCCTCGTAGCTGGCCAGGCTCAGCAGCTGGGCCCCCAACTCCCGGCAGGCCCCCTGGGCCTGGACCCAGCTCTTCTTGTCCTGCAGCCGCTCTGAGCTGAACACCTGCAGGGGCAGAATCCAGTGATGCCAGCTGTCCCCAGTGCGCCACCTCCCCACGGGACACCTGCTCTCCCAAGACATGCGTGGGGACGGGGGCTCGGGCCTCCACGGGCAGGAGGTGGAGGCCAGCGAAGACGGCTCTGCTCATCGGAGAGGGAGCCCCACAGAAGGGAAACCGGCCCAGTCACCTCCAGAGAGCACCCCCTGCCTGGTCCCCCTGGGCAGGACCAGTGGGGGGAGCTGGGCTCTTACCCCCACAGAGCCACAGTTTGCTGTGGCCAGGTCCTTTCACGTTCCTGGACGTCTGCTTTTTGTGTAATAAAAGAACATGGACTACATCAGTGGCTCCCAAACCCAGCAGGGGTTAGAAACACAAGTTTTCAGGCCCCATCATGACCCACTGAATCCCAGCCTCCACAGTGGCAGCCTAGAAGATTTTTCTTTTTTAATGGCCACACCCATGGCATATCAAGTTCCCAGGCCAGAGATTGAAACCACGTCACAGCTGCGACCTACACTACAACCACAGCAATGCCAGATCCCTTAAGCTACCGCACCAGGCCGGACATTGAACCCTCGCCTCTGCAGTGACCCGAGCCACGGAAGTGGGACTCTTAACCCACTGTGCCACAGCAGCAACTGCTGGAAGATTTTTTAAAATCAGGCTCCCCAAGCAATTCTGAAGAGCAGGTAGCCTGGCCCCAACATTTGAGGGCCTCTGTAACCAACGGTTTCTATGGTTTTTTTCAATTGTTCACATGTTTACTGAGCACCTACCAGGCCTCAGATTCCACTCACAAGAGTTTCCCCAGTATGGACCTCTATCTGCAGTCTGCCCAGGAGCCACCCACCTGCTGCCTCTTTGCTCTTTTTTTTTCTTTTTTTTTTTTTTGGTCTTTTTAGGCCCACACCCTCAGCATATGGAGGTTTCCAGGCTAGGGGTCCAATTGGAGCTGTAGCCACCGTGGGATCCGAGCTGAGTCTGTGACCTACTCCACAGCTCATGGCAATGCCAAATCTTTAACCCACTGAGCGAGGCCAGGGATCGAACCCAGGTCCCCATGGGTACTAGTCAGATTCCTTTCCTCTGTGCCACGACGGGAACGCCCCTCGTTGCTCTTTTTTCTCTCTTCCCCGACCCCAGGCCAACAGGCTGCCTACCTTGTAGCAGTGCCGGAGTTTGGGGTCTGAGCTCCAGCCTTGGGGGCAGGAGCCGGTGAGGCTGGGCGTGGGGTCTGGCCCGGGCAGCTCCGGCGTCACCGGCGTGCCCAGGCTCTGGCGGCAGATGTAGCGAGCCCGGAACGAGGTGCAGTTCTTCACCTCCCACAGCCCCATGGCGCTGCCCGTGGCCAGGGCCACGCAGCCCCCGCGGCTGTACCCTGGAGGAGGGAGAAGGGAGACCCGCGTGCTGAGGAGGACTCGGGGTCCGGCCCTCCCTCACATCCCCACGGGGCACCGCCACAGCCCCGGCACCGGGAACCGGCTTGGCCGTCTCGGCAGGGACACGCTCTGTGGTGTCGGGGCCCAGGAGTGGAGGCAGAGTCCTAGCTCTGCGTTTGCTCCTGCGAGATCTTTGGCAAGCTGCTGAGCCCCTCTGAGCCGGCGTCATCTCTACCTCATCGGGGTATTGAAAGGGTTAAAAAAGGCTAAAGAATGTGAAATGGTAAGAATAACAGGCAGCACTGGCCCTGCGCTCAGCTCGCTCTTCTAAGAGCTTTACATATAAGAAGCCATCTCAGCCTCAGGTCGGCCCTGCGAGCAAAGTACCGTTCTCCCCATTCGACAGATGAGGAAACTGAGGCTCAAAGAGGGGATGGGAGGCAGCGGATGGGGCACCCCGATAAGCGGCAGTGTCAGGATCAGAGCCGGGCAGTTCGGCTCCAGCACCTGTCCTCCTGACCACGTCACCAGGACTGATCTGTTTCCTCTGAAGCCCCGAGTCTCGGTCCTGGCAGGGCCGGCCCACCTCGGCCCTCGGCTTTACCACGGAAAGTTCACGAAATGGGCTGGGCAAGGGCGGCGGCGGAGGGGCTCACCGGGCTGGCCCCGGTTCCAGTGTGTGTACATGACCTCGTCCCCGCTGAGCCAGCGGAAGGAGCCGGTGCTGTTGAGGTCCTGCAGGGCCGTCCAGAAGTACTCGCCATCCCAGTTGTAGATTAGGCTGCTGACAAAGGCCTGCTCGAACCTGCAGGAGAGGGGCTGGTCAGAGCTGGGGGCCCGCTGGCTACCACTCCCTGGGCCACAGGCCGGACGCCCTGCTCTGGGAGCATGCGTGCTGCCCCCATCAGTAACTTGCTCAGGACCCCTGTGGACCCTGCAGCTGACACATGGCCACCCAGCTCCTGTACCTCCGTGCCTTGCTGAGAAGGAAGAGAAAATCAGACACAATCGAGGCCTCTTTCAGGCATCCAGCCATACTTATGCCTGTTCCTGCCCCTTCCGGGGACCTGACCCAGGCTGGGGATGCTTAATAAATAAGAGTCATTCTTGTGACAATATTGAAAAAGGCCCTGGACCCAGGTGAGGCTCAAAGGATTCGGATCCCTCTGCATCTGACGGCAAAATGCTGCCCCGTTTGGTGGAGGGACCACATCAGGCCAGGGCAGGGCCGAGGGCTGGTCCCCTCCTGTACCTGTTGGTGATGGTGACCAGCTGAGAGCCGTGGTCAGTGCACAGGCGCCGGGCCTCACTGTAGGTTACTTGGTCTTCTCCCAGCCAGTAGCATGATGGGCTGTGCCACGTCCAACCCTGGCTCGAGAGAGTGGGCAGAAAAGGAATGTCTGTGGGGAGGGCCCTCCTCCCTCACCCATCAGTCCTGGGGTGAGGGGGCCCATCAGTGGCACCACTGCGTTTTCCGCAGGCTTGGCCACAGGACAGAGGGGACTGGTTTGACACCAGGACTGGCCCTTCCAGTGCTGGATCTGCACCGTGTCACTCCACCCTCCAATTCCCACTGTTGTCCCCCAACGCCAGACACCAGGGGAAGCACAGCCCAAGTGGCTGATCATGAGACGGCCAGTCGCCTGGCCTGTGGCCTGGCCAAGAAAAATGAGTGGCCCATCAGACTCCTCTCTGGGGCATTTGAACCAAGAGACGCAGTGGGAAAACGGCCAATTGGCTGAGAAACCAGAACTAAAAAGCTGGGAGAGCTGCCAGGACATGGAGGGGGCTGGGTAACACTCAAGGGCCTGGAAAAGCGGGAGTACACGGAGAATGCGGCTGGCCTGGGGCGGGGGCCAGACCCTCAGCGAGGGGCGGCACAGATGAGAAAGAGGCCACCCCCTGCAGGGCTGGTTCTCAGGAGGCCAGGAGGCTTCACCCTCCCAACCCCTCGCCCCTTGGGCCACCCCCAGGGCCTCTCTGCCGACAAGGACCTGAGGCTCCTGCCCTGCAGACAAGGACTTGAGGCTCAGAGAAATGACATGGCCTGATACTGTACACACAGTGCAGGTGCAGCCAGACTTGAACCCACACCACAGAGGCTGCATCTTGCCCCCATCACGGCCCTGCTCCTCAGATGACCTCAGCTGCCTGACAGGCCCTTCGCCTCCAGGAGGTCTTCAAGTGGGATGCCTGGGGATGGGGGCTGGCACTTGGGAGAGAAAGAGGCAGCCCCCTGGGCAGGAGCCAGAGCAGAAGAGAAGCTGGGGTGTGTGTGTGTGTGTGTGTATTTATGTGCATGTGTACGTATATTTGCATATGTGTTATGTGTTTTGTGTATGTGTGTTTATGTGTGTACGTACGTATATATACGTGTATGTATGTGTATGTGTATATGTCTGTGTGTATATGCATTTGTGTGTCAACATGTATGTATGTACAGTGTATATGTATATATGCAAATGTGTTTGTGTGTGTGTTGTATGTGTTTATGTGTGCATGTGTGTGTGTGAATGTGCATGTGTGTATACATACGTGTGTGGTGTGTACATGCACGGGGTGGGGAGGGCACAGATCCCCATATGTCCAGCAGGGCTGTGCTAAGACCTCTGGCTCTTTTGAGGTGTTAACTGTGGCTGCTCTACACCCCCCACACACCCCCATTCCGGGCAGACCCTGGTGCAGGGCAGTTAATCATTGCCTCCCCCCTGCCCCCGGCCCAAGCCAGGACAGAGCCCCAGATCCGTCCCTGACCCCATGGTCCCCCCCACTCTTTGGCTCTCTCCTCCTCCCCATGGGAGGTCGTGCCTGCTGGCATGTCCTGCTCCTCCCCTGGGGGGGGAGTGTGGGGACCAGGTGGGTGGGGTATGGTAAAGGGCTGAATCCAAAGGAAAGTAGTGAGGAGCTAGACTGGCAGTGAGAGGCTGGCAGGAGAAGCGTGGCCTCAGCAGATGGAGCCATAGAGGCTGAAACCCCATGAGGTGTCCTTTACAAGCAACCTCCCCATGTGTGTCCACACCCCTCACACCCTTGCTGGGCTGGGCGCCGGGGGGTGGCCTGGAGGAGGGAAATTTTTGCCCTCATTCATACCCTCTCCCAGCCACTCATTCATTCCCCCCCATCGGGCCTCATCGCTTCCCTCCTGGGGGCTAGAACACAGGGAGGGAGACACCAGGGCGGCCTCGTTCCTCCTAAGGAGGCAGATGCTGGATCGATGGCGTGGCACCAGCAAAGACAGAGGCGGGAAGGCAGGACACAGGCTCTCCACTCGGCTGCTGACTGCGCCAGACTTGGGGGTCCCCCAGCCCCACCTCCTGGCTCTCTGCTGCCTCTGGGGAGTGGCTTCCCATGGAGAGGGGGCTTCGCTTCCTCCCAGCAGCCTCCTACCCGCACTCCACCTCGTCTAGGGGAACTCCCTCTGGAACAGAGCAGTTGGGGGAGCAGAAGGGAGGGAGGAGGCCCCGGGACTCCATTCACCCCTCCCTCCCCGGGAGCCCCTCGGGTTGGCCCCGCCTGGGGCGGCTCCAGAAGCACCCTCACCTTCCGGCAGCCGTGGTCCTCCTCGGCCGTCCCCGGGCTCAGCTGGCCTGCCTTCTTGCAGATGGATGGTAGGGACTGGTTACAGGGACTGTCATTCCAACGACCCTCCTAGGGACACAGGGTGAGGGGAGTCTCAACCCAATGGCCCCAAATCGCCCAAAGGCCTTCAGTGAGCTTGGTATCTAGAACCAGCCCTGCCTCTGACTTGCGGTTGAGATTCCCGTTTGGCAAAAGGTGTCCAGCAGATCCAGGGTAAGCAGAGGCTGGGTGCCCCGACCCTCGGCTCAGCCGATGGAGCTGAAGAGGAACTTAACCCTCGGCCCCTTGTAACCTCAGCCCTCCCGTGCCCAGCGCACCAGCCAGCGGTTCCTGTTTGCCCTGAGCTCCATCCGCAGGGCAGAGGTGTTTGTGTCCCCCGGCCCCCAGGAACACGTGCGACGCGTAGCAGATGCTCAATAGATTATTGTTCATTACAGTTTTATAGCATCGCCTAAGCCAGGTGTCTCTACGGTCACAGCACTGCTGGCTCTATCTCATGGCAGAATGTCCTCTGTCTCTGGAGTGGGCAGCCCGTCCCTATGGCTTTGTCTATTTTTTAAAGGTCTTTAATCTCTGCTTGAAGCTCTGCATCAATTCCTTTATTTACCCACCATGCGTCTGAGCCAAAGCCCTGGCAAAGAGTCACAACTCCCATGATGTCTTGAGGGGAGGGGACCCTGGTCTGGGTAGGGTTGGCAAAGAGCAGCCCCACCTGTGGGGCATGTCCACGTAACATGGGTTCTGACGCCACCTGCTGGCAGGAAAGTGCAGCTGGCAGGAGACCAAGATCATGCCAGGCAACGTCCTGAGGCTTCACAAGAATTAAACCCCTTTAATCCTCCCAATGACCCTCTGAGGTTGGCACTATTAGAGTTCCACTGATGGTCGAGGAAACTGAGGCCCTGAGAGGTTAAGTAATTTGCCCAAGGTGACTCAGCAGGTCGGAGGTGAGGTGGGAGCGCGGGTTTAGGCAAGGGGGGGGGGGTGGTGTTATTAGCAGGAACCAACAGGAGAACATCCTCCAACTGGGGTAGCACCTGGAGGCTGGGGATGATTTGGGGGGCCTTTGATAGGGAGAGAGGGTTCTCACCGGCCCCCAGATGGTGACACAGTCCTCCAGGCTGTCCCGGAAGTTGTTGGGCTCAAAGGGGTGCCAGTGGGTGAAGCTCACGAGGCTCCCGTCAGACCACTCAAAATTCATCTGCAGTTTCAGATCATTGAGGCCAATCCACAGCTCCTCCACCTCTGGGGGGGGGGGTGCAGCAGTGAGGGAGGGGAGAGAGGACATCAGGAGGTCAGTCTCCGTGGCGGGCAGGGGAGGAAGGAAGCGTCCCTAAGCCTCTGGGGTCAACGGGGATATCGAGAGGCCCTGACCTCCCTCCCAACCCCCGGGCCAAGTAGCCCCTCACCCTGCTTGATCTGCTTGGTGATGAACTCCAGCTCGGCCATGCTGTGGATGCTGAGCAGGTCGCCCCCACCCCGCAGACACATCTTCTTGGACTCCTGCCAGCTGCGCTTCTCGGCCTGCAGGCGGTAGCAGTGGCCCTGGAAGGGCTGCCAGCTGGGTTCACACTCCACCTTCACATTGGCCCACACATCTGCGGAGACCCACGAGGCGGCTGCTCAGGCACTGAGCCAGCAGTCCAGCCCGGGAATTGACCCACTGGATAGTAGCACAGGCAGGGACCCAAAGCCACTTCCCCTCCAAACCTGTCCCAGCTCTGCCCTTCCCCACCCCAGGCCCAGTCAGAGTGCTGAATGATGGGAAAAGACCAAACCCTCCAGGGCTGCTGGAGCCCCAGGAGGTGGTGGCAGATTGCCCCCGAGACAGGACGGCCCCTCCAGCTGGGACTCTCAGAAAGAGATGGGCAGGGGAGTTCCTGTTGTGGCTCAGCGGCTTAAGAACCCTACTAGTATCCATGAGGATGCGGGTTCCATCCCTGGCCCCGCTCAGTAGGTTAAGGATCCAGTGTGGCTGTGAGCTGCAGGGTAGGTAGCAGATGTGGCTTGGATCCTATGTTGCTTTGGCTGTGGCGTAGGCTGGCAGCTACAGCTCCGATTCGACCCCTAGCCTGGGAACTTCCACAGGCAGCCCTAAAAAGCAAAAAGGGATTCAGGACAGACCAGCCCCAGGAGCCTCAGTTTCCACCTCTGTAAATGAGGTTTCCTACTGTAAGATTCCACCTTGCTTAATAAATGACACTGCTGTCATTGTCTCAAAGAACATCTACGAGGTGTGGCCCTGTCAGTCTAGGATAAAGCGGGTAGGACCCCTCCCACACCCTGGTCAGCAGCTCGTGAAGTCACCACTGCCTGGCAGGCGTCCCTGGCTGGGATTCCTCCTCTGGCTCCTTCCCACACCTCCAGCTCTGCACCCTGCACTCCAGGACTGAGGAAATGACTGGCCCTTGGCCCTTCCTCACCCCCAGTTCCGGGTGTTTCAGGTTCACGCTCTAGGGATCAGGGTCCGAGGGCAGCAGAGGCAAACAAGCCCTCACTTGGGCCTTGGCAAGAGAAAATAAGACTTCACCAAGCCACCCACGCCATCAGGCTTGGGCAGGACTCTGCCTGGCTGGGCGAGAAGGCAGGTACCCACTTGAAGCATCGCTCCACTGGGATCCACTCCATCCTGGGAGATGTGCCAGGGTCCAGGCAGCCTGCCTCTCGGCAAAGTGGGGAGAGCTGAGAGCCTAAGTGGGGTCACTCCCTGGCTCAAGACCTGTCGATCATCTCTCATCAGCAGCTGAGCTCAGACCCAAGGCTGCCACCCGGACAGAAGAGTTCAGTGGGTGTTCAGACCCACCGGGAGCTGCTTTGGGCCACGGCTCAGGAAGCAGGCTCAGGAGATGTGGGCACTTTGGGGCACAATGGCACCGGCCTCTGAAATGACATGCTTTGAGTGCTGAGTCCCAGAAGGCTGAACCCACCCAAGAAGCTGCTTAGAAAATATGTCTCATGCAGAGACATGTGAGCGGGGAGGAAAAAGGAAACCCAAGGCTAGAGACGTATCTGCATGTCACAAAGCCCCAGAGGAGGACACCCCACAGCAGCTACACTGGGCAGATCCAGGGGACAGAGGACCTGGCAAGAGGCCAGTCCCACTGGGGGCCACAGAGAGGCCAGGACTGCCCATACCGGCCCCGGGGCCCCCCTTTCAGAAAGGGAAACCCTGGGATTGGTCAGGCTCCCCCCGGCTGGAGGTGAGGTGCCTGAGAAGTGAGGTGCCGATGTTTTAGACTTTTGCTCCTGACCCCCCAGGGGGTGAGAGGAGAGGGCAGGGGCCAATGACCCTGAATCAATCTTTGGCAGCACTTGAATGGTCAGAAGCAAAAGTTTTGCTCCATAAGCTCTTTTTTTTTCTTTTTAGGGTCACACCCACAGCATATAGAAGTTCCCAGGCTAGGGGTCGAATCTGAACTGCATCTGTGACCAACTCCACAGCTTGTGGCAACCCCAGATCCTTTACCCACTGAGCAAGGCCAGGGATCGAACCCCCATCCTCATAAATACTAGTCAGGTTTCTAACGTCAATCCACACAAGCTCTTTACTTTTTGTGTTTTGTGGGTTTTTCCTGGTTTCACTGTATTTTCCTTGTAGAAATCCCCTCTCTACCATCCTATGGCTACTGGACTCCTGAAGCAGCCCTTTCTCCCTACACAGATAAATGTTCTCTGCCACCTATGGAGACACTCTTTTAGGCCAGGCCAGGTCTCCAGCCTTACAGCAACCCTGCAGGGGATCTGAGTTTATCCACAATTTGCATCCTTGCTTGCCTAAAGCCACACCCCAAAGCGGTGCCCTGTCCAGAGGGTGAGCTTGGTGAATCACAATTGTGAGCAAGACACTCCCTGCCTTAAAAGCCTGCAAGGCTCCCACAGCCTTCCTGGCCCCGCCCACACTTCACCCAGAAGCCAAGATCCTTCAGGGACTGGCTGCAACCTGCCTTTTGGAACTGTTCCTGTCCCTGTGCCCCCGAAGCCAGTACTTCTCAAACTACCTGAATCGCCTAAGGAGCTTGTGAAATGCAAGGTTCTAATTCAATTAATTGAGAGGGGCGGGGGCACCTGAGATTCTGCATGTATAACAAGCTTTTATAACATCACCTGGGAAGGTGACACTGTGCTGCTGGTCCAGGGACCATACTTTAGCATCTAACTGTAGGGGTGCAATTCTCACCATCCTTAAAGATGCCGTGAACTTCCGCGCCTCCACACCTTTGCGCCTGCGGTTCCCTCTGCCAGGCATGCCCTTCCCTCTTTACGCCTTTTTAAACTTACACTCAACTTGAAAGGCCCAAAGCAAATATCACATCCATGAAACCCTCCTTAACACTCAGGAGTTAATCAATTTCTTCCCTAAGGCCCTCTAATATTTATTATACATATTTTTTATAATAGCACGCAACTCAGGATATTCCAGTTGTGTGTGGATGTCTGTCACCTGCAGCTGACTGACCACCAGGAGGTCACGGGGAGTAGCGAAGCATTTAACCCAGCTCTCCACAAACGTCCCGGAACAAATTAATGGCACATGACAGTGTGTTCAGACCTCCGCGGAACCATTAAAGAACAAGGAGGATCAGAGCGCCGTGGGCTGTGGCCCTGACGAGCCCCGCTCCCCCTCGCAGTCTCGGGGACCACCGCTCACCAGGAGGCGGGGGCTCGGAGGTGGCGTTGGGCTTCTTCTTGCAGACGTAGGGCAGCGCGATGCTGCAGTCGCGGTTCTGCCAGCCGCCCGACGACTCCGTGCGGATCACTCCGCAGTTCTCCTCGCTCGGGTTGTCCGGCTGATCTGTGGGCAGGGCAGGGCGCCAGCACCCCAGACAAGAGAGACTCACCCCATGGCCCCCGGAGCCCTCCTCGCAACCTTGGGCTCCCCCAGAAGCCAGAGCCAGCTCTGACGCCCAGCGCTTCACTTCAGCCCTGGCTGCTTTCTCACCCGCGCCCCCTGGTCCTGGACCCTCTGTCCAGCAGCCGGTTCCAGCCCCACCCGCTCACCCTGGCGGGGCTGCGGGTGCCCTGAGGGCCCTGGTGCCCTCAGGTTAAGGGGTACGTGGGGAATGAAATCCAGGCCGCCGCCCAGGCCCCCGTGAGGAAAGGGCATCAGTTCCTAATTCACGCAAAGGTGGTGCCCAGTCCAGCCGGGGGTGGAAATCTGCAGCCCCCTTCCCCCCACTGCTCCCTGGAGTAGGTTTCAGGGAAGGAGTAAATGGGGGACCGAGCGGCCCCAGGCCACCCTGCACCCAGAACCTCATGCCTCACCACTCTCCCAGTTGAGGTACTTGAGAGGTGAATTGTCTGACCACTGCCAGCCTCCACTGGTGTCCAGGTCATTAAGGCCAATCCACAGTGTGGAGCTATAGCCAGTGAGGAGCCCTGATGAAAGACAGCGACAATGAGGGGTGTCGCCCCATCCCTGATCCTCCTCCCTCTCCCCCACCAAGAGCCTCCACGCTCCCACCAGCGCAAAGGGTGAAGGTGGGGCCAGGTCTCAGGCGCCGGCTGCCCTGCCCCGCCCCCAGGATGGGCCGGACTCTGGAGCCGCCCCGCCTCCCCACCAGGCTCACCATTGATGTAGGTCTGCTCGTGGATCTCGGTGATGCTCAGCAGATCCGCCCCCTGCTGCTCGCAACTGGCCCAGGCCTCCCTCCAGGACAGCGTGGACTGGAAGTTAAACTGATAGCAGCTGTCAGTCAGCTGGTCCTTGTCCCAGAAGGTCTCACAGTCGTTACCTGCCACCATGACAGCCGGATGTGGGTCCCTTCCCAGCCCTCTCCTTCAGGGCCCCGGGGGAGGGTCCCTCAAGGAGGGCAGACCCCCCCCCCCCCGCCCCACAGGCTGCCCGTGTCTCACTCGAGTCCCAAAAGCTCGGCCACCCTCCCGCTGGCCCACCCCACTCTGCTCTCACTCTTGATGGGGCAGAAGCCCCAGCGCTCATCCTTGCCGTAGTCCTGGGTGGTGGCGCACCACAGGTGCCCGTCCTCGCGACCGGTGCTGGTGCAGCCGTGGAACCACTGATTGTCATACTTGAAGGGGATGGTGCACGGCTTCCCGTGGGAGTTGCCCTGGATGGTGTAGACCTCTGCAGGAGAGGGGAGCCGCACCCTTGGCATCTGGACCCCAGAGGCTGCCCAGCCCCCTCATCCCTCAGGGAAAACCCCCTAGAACCCAGGAGGTGGAACCAGGGTGGGAGGGGGGTCAGCAGAGCCCTGGAGGTGGCAGTGGCTCCCTCTGCCACCAGGACAGCCCAGGAGCCTGGGAGAAGTCCCACTGCTCATCCAAAAGGGCTGGGAAAGTGGGGGGTGGGGGAGGGGTGGGGAAATGGGGGGTGGGAGAGGGTCCCCTGGTGCCCTAATGCCTGTCCAAAATCCAGCCGCCCTTGTGCCAAGTTCCACCTTGGAATTCAAGGTCGCTTCCAGGAAAAGTGCCCCCAGGATGGAGCTGACCACCAGGAAAGGCCCCTCACTGGGTGACTCTGGTCCCCATTCGCCCTTGAAAGAGGGTGATCAAGACATATGGGGGCAGTTACCCTGGGACCTTCCCTGAACAGTGGCCCTAGGGGTAGGGGATTTATCGAGTTTTACATTATACACTTTAGTATTGTCTGAGGTGTTTTGTTTTTTTTTTTTTTTGGCTGCACTCCTGGCATGTGGAAGTTTCTGGGTCAGGGATCAAACCTGATCCACAACAGTGACAACACCAGATCCTTAACCCACCGAGCCACACAGGAACTCCTGAGGTCTTTCCAAGAGTGTATTAATTACATAACTTAAAAAAAAAAATTAAATGCTTTGGAGTTCATTTTCTCAATTATTCAAAAATGCTCCCCATTACAACAAAAGAGGTGAGTGCCAGAGGACTGCAGAGACCAAGGTTTTGTCACTCTGGTGTCTGTCCCCCTGTGGCCCTGGCCCTCCTGTGCCAGCAGCTTCTCACCATAATAGGGCCGAGCGCACAGATCTTCGTCGCTGCCATAGATGCGCCACTGGCCACTTCGGCTCTGATCGCCCCGCTCAGGGGTGCCAGCCTTGGATGTGTTGCTGGTGCGGCCCCCCAGGAGCAGGGACAGCTGGTCACCCAGTGTGCGACAGTGCCAGCGAAGATTCAGCGCCTCCCGGTCACATTCGTACATGCCCAGGGAGGCGGTGGTGTTGGTGCCTGGCCAGCCTGTGCCCAGGCACTGCATGCTGCCCAGGTTGAAGAGCCGGTTTCGGGAGACCCACTTCCAGCGCTGGGCAGGAAGACTGGCGTTGCAGGCTGGGGAGACTCGGACTTGGCCCCCTTGAGCCTCCAGGCAGCCCTGCAGTCCATGGCTGAAGATGAGGAAGACGCTGGGCTCTGCAAGGGAAGGCACGACACGAAGCCATCATCTCGGGGGCTCTCCTGGCTGCCCCCGACAGTCAAGGCCAGCGACAGACACTGACCGCGATCCCGGGGCGGGGCAATGAGTCTTCTCACACGTGAAAAATCACTCGGTCCTCACTGCCAACCCTTTGGGTGGTGGTGAGAGGCACTGCGGTGCCCCTGTGCCCAGCCGTGGCAGAGCCCGCGTGGCCAGCCTCGGTTCTAGCCCCACCCCACCTAGAGGCAGGACTCAGCCCTCTGTTTTACCCCCCAAAGCAAAGCCAGCTTCAGATGGCAAGTTGGAAACTGCTGACATTTCTGAAGACCTTATGAGGAGGGTAGGAGTGTCTACATTACACACCGCTCTGCAAATGTTATCCCAACCTGTTACATAGCCTTGTTTTTCTGCCAAAGTTCTTCTGCCTACAGTCATTTCTTCGAATTCTTCCCTCTTGCTCCTCAGCTTCACTGGCCCCATCCTCTAGTCTCATTTAGAATCTTCCCAAATCACGTACCACCACTCCATCCCCGCAAACCCAACCATTCATCTCCCCACAACACCTCACTCACTTTTTTTTAAAATTTATTTATTTATTTTGTCTTTTTGCCTTTTCTAGGGCTGTTCCCACGGCATATGGAGGTTCCCAGGCTAGGGGTTGAACCGGAGCTGTAGCTGCTGGCCTACACCAGAGCCACAGCAAGGCGGGATCCGAGCCACGTCTGCAACCTACACCACAGCTCATGGTAACGCCGGATCCTTAACCCACTGACCAAGGCCAGGGATCGAACCTGAAACCTCATGGTTCCTAGTAGGATTCGTTAACCACTGCGCCACGACGGGAATTCCATCACTCCTAACTTTTTAGACACCACTTAGCTCTCTGATTCCCCAGTCCTGCATCTTCTCACCCATCATCTCACTGAGCAGACACTCCATGGAAGACATTTGAATCCAACCTGCCTCCTGCACACAAACTTTACAGATTAAGAAATCATGATTCAGGAGTTCCCTTCATGGCTCAGTGGTTCACGAACCCAGCTAGGATCCATGAGGACATGGGTTTGATCCCTGGCCTCGCTCAGTGGGTTGAGGATCTGGCGTTGCCTTGAGCTGTGGTGTAGCTTGCAAATGCAGCTCTGATCCCGAGTTGCTGTGGCTGGGGCATAGTCCGGCAGCTACTGCTCCGATTGGACCCCTAGCCTGGGAACCTCCATATGCCATGAGTGTGGCCCTAAAAAGAAAAAAAAAAAAAAGAAATCAAGATTCAGGAGTTCCCTAGTGCCTAGCAGTTAAATCTCTGGCAGTGTCACTGCTGTAGTTTGGGTTGCTGCTATGGTGCCAGTTTGATCCCTGGCCTGAAAACTTCTGCATGCCTGCAGGCTCAGCCAAAAGAAAAAAATACTAAAAAATAAATTCTACCATTAAAAGAAAAAATTAAAAAGAAATCAAGACGTAAATGTATAGGAGGTAGACCAGTGGTTGCCTGGCTGGGCTGGGCTAGGGTGACAGGAACGAGGAGCAACTGCCAAAAGGTACAGGTGATGGGTGATGAAAATGCTCTAGAATTTGACTGCCTTGAGACTTGCACAATTCTGTGAACATACTCAACACATCAACTAAATGCACATTTTTTTTGGCCACATTTGCATCATGCACAAGTTCCCAGGCCAGGGAGAAAACCCGAGCCACAGCAGTGACAATGCCAAATCCTTAACCACTGGCCCACCAGGGAACTCCTAAGTGCACTTTTTTGGTGGTCTTTTTTAGGGCCACACCCACAGCATACGGAAGTTCCCAGCTAGGGGTCAAATACGAGCTGCAGCTGCCTGCCTATACCACAGCCACGGCAATGCCAGATCCAAGCAACATCTGCCACCAACGCCACAGCTTGTGGCAACGCTGGATCCTAAACCCTCTGAGCAAGGCCAGGGATCAAACCCGCATCCTCATGGATACTAGTCAGGTTCTTAACCCACTGAGCCGCCCCAGGAACCCCCTAAATACACATTTTAAATGGCTAGGTTTTACGGTATGTGAATTGCATCTCAAAGCTGTTACATAAAGCTATTATTATGTCTTAACAGTGTTGAGAGAGGGAAAGGGAGAAATGACATGAGTTAGAGAAGTGACGTGAGCTCCTCCTGGTGCCACGCTAGCCAGTGAGCAAACCCAGGTCTCCGTGACGCCCACGTTTCACCACCTTCCTCTCGTTCCTCAGCGGCCATTAAGGACACAAGACACCCACACAGCGCATCCCAGTCTCCAAAGCACTTCCGTTCCATTAGCTCCTCGGGATAATCTTCATGCTTTGAAAGCATGAATCCGGATACCAGGGTTCAAATCCCAGCTCTGCTACTTCCTGTGTGGCTTGGGCACAATGCTTAACCTCTCTTGTGACTTGGTTTCCTCATCATAAGACCACGGGAACGGGTAAATGAGATAATACGTGTAAAGTGTCTGGAACAGGGTCTAAGAGCACCACACATGTTGATGATTCCGTATTATAGGCAAAGACATTCCCTACGGGTAGCGAAACGATTTCACCAGAGTCACATGAGATGGCGCTGAAATTTGGCCCCAGTCTTCTGAGTCCAAACATCAAGATCTTTCTTGGTTTTTGTTTGTTTGTGGCTATGCACCCGCAGCATGCAGAAGTTCCCGGATCAGGGATCGAACCCACACCACAGCAGGGACAACACCAGATCTTTAACCCACTGCACAACAAAGGAACTCCCCAAACACCAAGATCTTTCTGACCCATCATGCTGGCCGTATCATCCCTCTACAAGCCACTCTTCATGGCCAGGAAGGATGATGTTTTAAGGATATAACTAAGTTCTACAAGATTTTTAAAATAATATTGGAGTACTGACGGTCATAAAGAAAACAGTCATGAATTCAATGACATGATTTTTTTTCATGGCAAGAAAAATGCCATAAGCAAAGTCAAAATTGAAATGACAAAAGTATAGGTAACTATTAAGAGACAAATAGTTTATTCCCCAATATAAAAAGAGCTTCTACCAAGAAAAACAAAAAAACCCCAAAAAAACGGGGAGTTCCCATCGTGGCTCAGCGGTAATGAACCCGACTAGGATCCATGAGGTTGCAGGTTCCGATCCCCGGCCCCGGTTAAGGATCCGGCATTGCCATGAGCTGTGGTGTAGGTCGCAGATGCGGCTCAGATCCCACATTGCTGTGGCTCTGGCGAAGGCCGGCAGCTGTAGCTCTGATTCAACCCCTAGCCTGGGTGTGGCCCTAAAAGCCAAAAAATATCACTACTATTACTAAGTTACGTAGAAAATAGCAACAAGACAGAAGTAAAAGATGTGCACGCACAGCTTTAAAAACATGAAATACAATATATATATTTTTTTAACGTCTGCACCCATGACATATGGAAGTTTCTGGGCCAGGTATTGAATCTGAGCTGAAGCTCCTATGTTGCAGCCGTGGCAACGTCTCCTCTCAAACCCCCATCTCCACAGTGACCAGAGCCACTGCAGTCAGATTCTTAACCCACTGCGGCACAGTGGGAACTCTCAACTGGCTTTTAAATATCTGAAACGACAGCCTCTCTCATAGTAAAAGAAAAAGCAATGTAAGTCAGATCAGTCTCTCTCCTGCTTAAAGTCCTTCAAAGATGATTCATCGTTCTTCAAATAAAATTCACACTCCTTCCTATGAGCCACAAGATCAAGCATGTTTTGGTCAAACCTACCAGTCTGGAGTTCCCGTGTGGCTCAGCGGGTTAAGACGCCAACATGGCATCCATGAGGGTTCGATCCCGAGCCTCACTCGGTGGGTTAAGGATCTGGTGTTGCCGCTGGCTACAGTGTAGGTCACAGATGCAGCTCGGATCCAGTGTTGCCGTGGCTGTGGCATAGACAGGCAGCTGTAGCTTATTCCCCCCCCTGGCCCAGGAACTTCCATAAGCTGCAGGTGTGGCCATAAAAAGAAATAAAAAAAGAGAGAGAGCGAGCAAGAACCTACTGGTTTGATCTCGGATCACAGGGTTCCCCCTTGCTCACATTGACTCCTCGCCCTTCCTTGAACAGGCTGACTCTTTCCTGCCTCAGGGCCTTTGCACTGCTTCCTCTGCCTGGCACTTCACATTGCAAAAAAAAAGTCATATCTTTAGGAGTTCCTACTGTGCAGATGTGGGTTGGGAATCTGACTGCAGTGGCTCAGGTGGCTGCACAGGCACAGGTTCGATCCTTGGCCCAGCATAGTGGGTTAAAGGATCCAGCATTGCCACAGCTGTGACCCACGCCAGATTCAGACTCAGATTCAGTCCCTAGCCTAAAAACTTCCAGATGCTGCTGGTGCAGCCATTAAAAAAAAAAAGTCACATCTTTAGAGCCTCCTTGACCCCCCCAACCTAAAGTAGTGACCACAGTTACTCTCTAGCAGAGTCTTCTTCACGGCATTGATAGTTATGTGATATTTTTTCCAATATCTGGGTTATCTGTGAGTCTGGGTCTACTGACTATTTTTTCTCTTGATTATGGGTCACTTTTTCCTGCTGCCTGCAAGTCTAGTAACTTATTATATATACTGGCCATAGTGGATAATGTTATAAGGAGTCTGGATTTTTTTTATTGCATATTGGACTTGTGGATGACATGTTATAGGGAGTCTGGATTTTTTATCTTCTTGAAAAGAATGTTGAGTTTTGTTGCGGCAGGCAGTTAAATTACTGGTGGATCCTCCTGATCCTGTAGAGGCTTGGATTGAAGTTTTGCTAGGGTGGGGTTGTTTGGGCTTTTTAGTCTTAAGGTGTGGCCCTTGCCTTGGGTTTAATCATAAGGTGAGGCCCTTCTAGAGTTTCAAAAGCAAACTTTAGGCAATTGCTAAGCCCCTCTAACTTGGTGGAAACTGAATTCCAAACTCTGTTTCCTCAGCACCAGGAAGCAACTGAAATCTCTTCCTCCCGGCTGCTGCTGCTTGCTGGGTTCCTTAAAGCTTCCCTCTGCCCAAGCACAGTTTACAGCTGCCAAGGATTTGAGGAGAATCCTGCCTTTCCAGGATCTGCCCTCCAGATTTTTAGCTTTTCGGGTAGCCCCACACTCTGACCAGTAAAGCTGCCATGTTCCGTGTGAGCTCCTGAGACGGGGCAGTGCTCTCTGGAGGAAGCTGCTTAAATGAACCAAGCACCTCATCCCCCCCGCCCCCGCCCCCCGCCGCCTCTTTAGGGCCACACCGGAGGCATATGAAAGTTCCCAGGCGCGAGGGGTCCAATCAGAGCTGCAGCTGCCAGCCTAGCCCCCAGCCACAGCAACACCAGATCCAAGCCACATCTGCAGTCTACGCCGCAGCTTGCTCATGACTACTAGCTGAATTCTTAACCCGCTGAGCCACAATAGGAACGCCCTCATCTGTATCTTTTCTGTCGAGGACTGTCTCCTCCTCAGCATCTGCCTGTTTTTGGTTTTTTCTTTCTATGCCGGCCCACGGCTTATGGCGCTCCCATGCCAGGGATCAGATCTGAGCTGCAATTGCGACCTCCACCGCAGCTGTGTCAACACTGGATCCTTAACCCGCTGTGTTGGGCCTGGGGATCGAACCTGTGTCCCAGTGCTCCAGAGATGCTGCTGATCCCATTGCACCATAGCAGGAACTCCGTGCACCTGCCTGGTTTTGACTGCTTTCAAATCACTGTATTTCGTATTTTCTCTTTAGTCTATAAGGACTCTTAGCCACAGAATTAGACTAGTTACAAGCAAAACTGCCATTTCTAGAACCAGAACTCAAGAACTGACATGGTTTTATTTTGTCTCCTCTCTTGTTCATAAGCTTCTGAGCGGACTTTCTGTCCTCACCTCTGTATCCTCAGTACCTCTAACCCTGCCAGACTCAGAGCCGTGCTTAATAAAATAGCGAATGAACAAACAAATGCATGGATTTCATGCCTAGATGACAATCACAACCAACCAGTCTAACTTTCTGCTCCTTGTCCCAGCCGCCAAATTCATTTTCCTAAAACAGAACACCTACAGCTCCTGTCACTGAAGCACTCAGAACTCCAGAGTGGGAAGGCTGGTGGGGAGCGACCCTGGTCTGGTCACTCTATTCTCTGGCAACGCCAGGATGGGGGTCCTCTCTGGGCAAGACACAAGTGACTTCCTCAAGGACCAGGAAGGGCAAGCGCCACAGCTAATCCTTCCTGTCACCCGCCTCCCTGCCCCCAACCACCTCCTTCCTCTCCAGCCACCTCCAGAAACCATAAACTGGTGCAGGACTGCCCGAGCCTCCTCTAAGGACTGGGTGTTCGATGCTCAGAAACTCCACTCGCTACTAACAGAAAGGACAGTCGCTACTAACAGAAAGTGGCCCTTAGCAGGGGGCGGGGAAAGGGCCTGGGACCGGAAACAGGAGAGAGCAGGGCTTGCTTTGATGGGTGCTCTCGGAGATGGGACTGGACATGCAGCTCCGAACATCACAGGAGCCCACGGCAGCCCAGGGGGACCATATCTCCCCCTCCTCCCCGACCAGAAAACCCTCGCAGGCGCCAGATCAGTTCCAGCCAGGCTGTGCGGTCGAAACAAATGGCACATGCGGGGTCCCGGAGAGGCCACCTTCCCACCACTCGACCGAGGAGGCAACTGGGGGCCAGAGAGGGGAAGAAACCAAGACAGCCAGCCAGTCTTCGTACCTTTCAAGGCCTATTTCCTTCTCCGTCACATGAATCACTGCTCCAAGTCCCCTCCTCCCTCTGCCGTCCCAGGTTCAGGGTTCGAATCCACATACCTTCCAGGAGAGCTGCTGTGTGCACGGTATGGCCCAGGCACTGCTGGGAGCACGAGGCAACACACAGCACCGTCCCAGTCAGAGAAAAGCGGGTCTGGACACAGCAGGACACGAGGGCAAGCAAGCCCTCCAAGCCCAGGGGCCTGGGGGGCGGAGGAGCAGCTGTGCCTCGGGAGGCTCTGAAGTCACGGAGGATCCGGAGGGGGCAGAAGGTGAGGAGTGCGGGTCACAGAACTGCCTTGGCGGCAAACAGAAAAGGACAGGAGGAGGAATGTGGGAGCAGCGGGGTGTGAGGCCTGCAGGAGCCGAGGCGAGGCTGAGCCAAGCTGGGGGCTTCGGGCTCTGGAGAGAGCTTTCTCCACCCAGAGTCGGGGGATGGGGCGGGGCCCTCCCCGAAGGGAAGCCGTTTCTCCAGGGGCCAATGCAGGCGGGGAGGAAACCCGGACTTGGCCAGGCTGGACATGCTAAGGCCAGAGGGAAGGGAACAAGGCATTTTGAGAACTGACTCTTAAAAAAAAAAAAGGAGTTCCCGTCATGGTTCATCAAAAACAAATCTGACTAGTATCCATGAGGATGCAGGTTCGATCCCTGGCCTCGCCCTGTGGGTTAAAGATCCGGTGTTGCCGTGAGATGTGGTATAGGCCGGCAGCTGCAACTCTGATTCAACTCCTAGCCTGGGAACTTCCAGGAGGCCCTAAAAAGCAAAAAAAAAAAAAAAAAAAAAAAAAAGAACTGACTGTGTCCTTCGCACCTGTGCTCTCAGGAAGAAGCAGGGGGAGCTGAAAGCATGGAGGCTTGATGCCACCCATTCTGAGAAGGCCCTTGCCACCCTTATCCAGCCCAGGTAGCAGTGCAGGGAGTGGAAGAGGCCCTCACCAGGACCTTGGTAGGGTCCTCAGCAAGGACAAAGATGACCCCTGGTATTTGATGGCAACCACACCAACACCACACTGGGCATCCGGTTGTGGCTCACAATGCCCTCATTTGGGAACTGAATAAATGAATGAGGCCAGGCAGGCAACTGCGCATTGAGCGCCAACTGCATGTCATTCATTCATCTGTTCAACAAACATTTACTGAGAATCTCACAGGTGCCAGGCAAGGTGCCAGGCACCAGGGGTGTAGAAATGAGCCACTCAGACACAACCCGGCCCATGTCACCGCGTGGCCTGGTAGGTGCCCTGCACGGAAGATACAGAGAGGATAACGGAATCCTTGACCTCCCTGAGCTGCCCACAGTCTCTGGCCTTCGTTGTGTCTGCCCAGCAAACTTCCCACCCTCTTCCCCTTATTAGTTATAAAGACTTTTCCTGCAGCTCTGGCTGTGGGAGTGGGCACCACGTTCACTATTGGCCAATAACCGTGGCCATCCCCCTGGCCGCAATGATTGGCTTTTAACTCAAACGTGGCTGATCAGAACACCCCTCCCCCCAACAATGGATCACACGAAGACTCCTCTCCCGTTGAGATTGCCCAAGGCCACGTTTCCTACCACAAAGAAAAGACCCTTCTGCTGTGGGCAAGAAAGGCGATAATGCGGAAAGAGACACAGAGCTTAGAGACGGAAGGAGGGGAAGCGAGCCCTCGTGGTGCAGAATGTCCAGCCCCTGTCCCTGAGTTCCCGTGCCTCTTCCTCCAGTCTGTACATCATTCAGGACCATTCACAGCCACGTTCCCTTTTTCTACTGAGTTGGTTTGCACTGGGTTTCTGTCCTTGTAACCAAAGAATTCTGATAAACACACAACCCTAGCTCCTGGAGCCAGAGCCTCTCTCCCCGTCAGGAACACCGGTCCATGCTTCTCACTCCCCTGGAGGTATTGCCCTGGGGTCCCCTCTGACCGTCAGACCAGTGATGAGCTTCTGGGGCCAGTGATAGCATCTGGGCCACATGAGAGGAGGGGCTTGGAGGCTGGACCCACCCATCCTCCTGATCACCTCTCCGACTGCTCCCCCAGAGGCTTTCTCACTCATGCAGGTGACAAGCACTGTACTAGGTACTACAAGGAAATCAAAGGACGTGCCTTCAGCCCTCACTGTTTACAGTGAAGCTGGAATAGCAGAATGCACAAAGCAACCCACGAAAAAGTTACAAGCAACACATCAAGTATGCAAAACAGGTCTAGTTTATACTGCCCGGCTGGAGGTAAATGGATAGAAATGCATTTTCTAGGTACCTGAAATGTAACAAGAACCTTTCTTGTGTGGGGTCTACACCTCTTTGCTTCTCAGATCCAGGGCATCACCCTGGAAAGTTATTCCTGTGCTCAGAGGCAACTGGGTTTTGAAGCTATCTGCCCTACATTGAGTAACCCCACTTTCCCCTCCAGGTTGAGGGTCACGATGGCCCCCCTTTCTTTCCCGCCTGCTGTACCTTCCCGTATGGAAGCGCGGTGCTACAATGAGGCTGAGTGCAGAGGCTCACAACTGCCTCAGGAGCAAACCTCAGCTGTGCCTGCAGCTTCCCAGACTCAGCCCAGCAGCAGAGGCAGCCAGAGGTCTGACCTCGGATAAGACGGCTGCTCCCCGTGACAAGCCAAAGACATCTTGCTGAAAGAAACAAAGGGGAAGTTAATTCTAGCGCAGCGCCTGGCATGCAGCAGACCCTCTGCCAACATCCACGTGTCAAACAAAACCCTGAAAGGTGCAAGCAGCGACAAGGACATGGAGAATGTTCCAAGGTGGGGGAACGGCAGGAGGAAAGACTAGGGACCAGGGACCAGCGGGCAAGCCCAGGGGTGCTGACCAGATTTGGTCCCAGAGGCACGGCAGGGTGGCTGCCAGCCGCTGAGCCTCTCTGTCTCCCCCATTGGCACCCCTCCCCAGGCCACGCAGGGGCCAGAGGTCATCCCAGGGAGAGCCAGGGTCCACCCGCAGGGCCGCCAGCCAAGAGAAGCAGCTGTTTTCAATGAGCCACTTGGCCCCGAGGCCAGGCCTGGAAATGTCCAAGTCAGCAGAAGCTGCCAGCCCCACCCTGCTGAGGGACCCAGCACCCCACCCTACACCACCCGCTACTAGAGGCAGTGTCCCAGTCTCTGCATGCACATTGGACCTGGGGGGGAGGGTGGAAGAATCATATGACTTTGAGGCCCAATACCCTGCCAACCGGTGCAACACCCCACCCAAATCCTGGGCTCTTGGGGGCTTCCCTCTCCTGTCCACCCTCCAGGCCTTTCATACTCTCCTCCCTCCTCCCTAGCATCCCCCCCACCCCCACTCTGGCCAGGCCAAACTGCTTGCCCTCCGTCACTCAGCGCTCATGCAATAAAACCAAACACACATGACTGCGTGCAGGCTCCACTGCTGTTGCGTGTGTGCAGGGTCTCTCCATCTCTCCAGCCGCCATGAGCCTCCTGTATCATTCATTTCTAGAGATGCTCTTCTCCCCGCTCAAAATGTCTGTGTTGCTCAAGGTGCTATGCTGTGTTCTGTTAAGATGTTAAAACAAACTGGCAGAGGGTGGGTTAAGAGGGGGGCTTGTTACCTAATCAGTGCAAAAGGGGTGTGTGACGGGAGCGGTGGGGGATGGGAATTTGGGTAAATTCAGAAAGGTCAGTAGCACCGGCGGGCCAGGCCGTCCCCAGGTCTCCCAGGCAGTGCCAGCTGAGTGGGGCTGACCCTTGGGGCGCTCTGGGACACAAATCCTCACTTGCCCTGACTTTGCCCCCTGGCAATTTAATGGTGCTTGAGCTCACCCCCTGCTGGCTTTTGTCTTAGACTAAAACATCGCTATCTTTCCTTCAGCCAGTTCTTTCCCAGGCCTGTCTCGGAGGAAGGCGGGGTGCAGCGTGCGAGCCCAGTCTCGCCTCTAAGCTCTGGGGGAGCCGGCAACCCCCTGCTCCGGGGCAGCTCCCTCCGCCTCGCTCCCCTGCCCTGGCCCCAGTCTCTTCCTTACTCGAGCATCCCAGGGGCGGGCGCACCTAGACCCCATCCTCCCTCACGCCTGCCTCCAGGACCTCAGGTGCTGGAACTTCGGATTCGGAGTTCCGGCGCCCGTCTCCCCCACCGCCCCGGCCCCCGGCCGCGCAGGGCACCCCCGTCTCGGCCCCGCGCCCCCTCCGCGATGCGCCGCCCCCCACGGCCGGTGCCCCGGGCGTTGGAGCACGGAGCCCCCTCCCACCCCGCGCCCCGAGGTCCGCCCAGCTCCCCGCCCAGCTCTGCGGCCCCCGGCGCCGTCTGCTAGACCGCAGCCAAAATAAACAGCCCAAAGCCACTTCCTTTCCCGGGGGGGCCACTTTCACAACAACGGTCGGCTCCGGTCGCGGCAGGAAGTGGCTTTCTGGCCAACACAATCCAACCTCACTGACCAGGCGGCGGAGGGCAGGAGCCAGGACGCGGGGCTGCAGCCGGGCCCAGCTCCGCGCTGGCGCCTGGAAGGGGGCGGTGGGCGGGGCGGAGCCGCTCCAGGCGCAGAAATCACCTGCCGGTCCCCGTGATCGCGTCCCTGGCAGCGGCGCCCACCTGCTCACTGATGCCTGGCCCCGCGGCCTCTGCAGGGCCGCACCTGTGTTACTGATCGGCGGGTGCCCCGTGCTGATTATTGCACAAAATCACGGACAGGTGAGCCCTAGCCGCAGCACCGGCTTCCACGCTCCATACCTGGTGGATCGAGGATGAATAAATGAACGGGTGAGAGACTTTGTTAGGAGACACCCAAGCAAACTGAGAGAAAGCAATTTTTTTTAAATTTAGTTTTATACGGAATGATTGCCCAATGGTGACCTGCTGCACAACACAGGGAACTCTACTCAATCGTCTGTGAAGGTCTATACGGGAAAAGAATCTGGAAAAAAAAAAAAAAAAAGGATGTGTGTACATGTGTAACTAAATCTCTGTTGTACAGCAGAAATCAGCACAACATTAAATCAACTAGACTTCAATAAAACTTTACAAAATGAACAAAAATAAGATGAGATTTAGTTTTGACAAAGTGGCTGCAGAGGTGTGGGGAGATGGGGGCAGTAACTTCAAGCTAAAATATACGAAACTCCCCTGTTCACTGCAAAGTCAACAGAAAGGGAGAATCTCCTTCCAGCCTTTCTGTATCTTCCACTGTGACTTTTCTTTTTGAAAGTAGATACTTACAAAAAAGAAATGTGTGGCAAGTTAAACGGAGATATAATGATCTGTTCATGAGAAATTAAGGTTTCAGATGTAAACATTCGACTCACAAGAAAACATTCGTGAACAATTTCTAGCTAACAGTCTTTCAAATACAGAAAGAAAGGAAGGACCCCCCTCCCCCTGCACACAACACAGTAAGCTCCTCATTGGGCAGGTGCCCCTTGAGGGTCCAGGTTCTGTCCTTGGCTTCTCCATGTCCAGGCGCTTGCCTGGCATAGTCTGGACTAAGGTAAATGTGAAATGATAGAATGACTGTGACATGGGAGGTCTAAGAAGTCATCTTGTCAATCTTTTAGAAAGTGGAAGCTGGGTATTCCCTGGTGAAGGACACAGGGTTGTCACTGCTGTGGCTCTCAGGTTTCATCCCTGGCCCCAGAACTTCTGCATGTTGTCGGCATGGCCAGGGAGAAAAAAAAAAAAAAAACAGTGGAAACTGAACCACAGAAAGGTAAAGGAGTCATGAGTCATGACCTTTTCATTAGAACTTAAGTCCTGAATAGCAGAATGCCAGTATGTGCTTATGTAAGTTGACCATATAATTTATTGTCTCATATTGAGAATGAGAAGGGGAGTTAGTAATAATTACACCACCACTACAATAAGCTTGACCCCAGAAAGTTGGGACACACGGTCAACCTGCACTGATACAAGTTCATGTCTACCATGGGCTTGCTAATAAGTACCAGGCACTGGGTTCCCAGGCTTTCTTGTTAATCCTCAGAACAACCCTCAGAAGTAGGTAAAATTCCTATCTCCATTTGACAGATAAGGAAACTGAGGTATTAAATAACCAAGAGATCAATCATCTTGATAACACGATTAATAAGGGGCAGAGCAGGAATGGGAGGCCAGGAAGACCGTCAGTTCCAGAGCTCAACTCCAAACAACTACTCCAGGTGCTGAGAACCCATAGGCAAGATGCATTTGGCTCTCACAGGATAGGAAAGAAAAGTGAGCCAACGTTTAAAACTAGAGATTTCACATAAAAATCTGAACTTCCAAAATAGCAACAACAACAACAACAACAAAAGACAAAAAAAAAAAAAAAAGGAGTTCCCGTCGTGGCGCAGTGGTTGACGAATCCGACTAGGAACCATGAGGTTGCGGGTTCGGTCCCTGCCCTTGCTCAGTGGGTTAACGATCCGGCGTTGCCGTGAGCTGTGGTGTAGGTTGCAGACACGACTCGGATCCCGCGTTGCTGTGGCTCTGGCGTAGGCCAGTGGCTGCAGCTCCGATTCAACCCCTAGCCTAGGAACCTCCATATGCCGAGGGAGGGGCCCAAGAAATAGCAACAACAACAACAACAACAATAACAACAACAAAAGACCAAAAAAAAAAAAATCTGAACTTCCCAGCTTTTCTCAGAAACATTGGGAAGCCTGACAATACTGAGCCAGGGAGCCAATCACAGTTTCTGGGTGGAGCTGCCCACCTGGGAGGGGGGGACTCACCAGTTTGCCACAGTCCCAACCCACCCCTTTTGCACCCCCCTGCCACAATAGTGAGGTGGAATGAGTGATTATGTATTATGCTCACACCATTGTTTTTATCAGAGTAAAAAATCTATTCTCTGTTATCCTGGTCTCTACTAAGAATGACCAGAGGACTGTGTCTATTTCAAAACTGGGAAGAAAAAAAAAAAAAGTATGTGGGGGGGAGGGTCCCTCTAAATTAGGTTCCACTGCCTCACAACCACAATGTCCCTGTGACATGCTACATTCCTTTCACGAGACGTGTCTGAAACACAGCACAATATGGTTCTGAGAAATCGTGACACGTTTCATTGCAAGCTTTTGCTCTACTCGGCAGTTCCGTGACCTTCTGACGTGGCAGCATTCAAGGAGGCCTTGCTTGGTCCTCAAAGCAAGGCATGGGCTCTTTAAAGTTGTGATGAGAAAAACATCCCTTTTGAGTTGGTGCCTCGACATTTTACAGCCTAACAAGCCTGCTGACACCCAGAGTCTGGACATTTAGATAAGGGCCTGAGCCTGGGATTCCCACCCCAACTTCCTGCTTTGCTTTTTCTGGGCTACCTTTTAAAATAACCACTTAGAGTTGGGCCCTTGAAAAATTAATGACCTTCTAAGTGCTAGGTACCTGCTACCCTACTCCCTCCCTCTTGCTCACCAATGACCTGGGAAAGAGGGCTGCCCTTTCCTGGGCCCTGTGTGCTGCCAACCCCCTCATCCTGTCTCTGGGATCCGCCAACCGCCAACCCCCTCCCCCTACCTCTGGGATCCACCAACCCTCTCACCCTGTGTCTGGGATCTATAAGTAACAAATCCTTATTTGTATGCCTCTATGTTGGTTTACTGAATTGTGCCTTCAATCAAAACAACCCCAGGGTTTTTACTTCCCCAAAGTGGGAGCTAGGATGCTGAGGGAACCACCTGCCCACCCAGAATCCCTGTGGGTGCCTTGCGCCTTCTCTAATCTGCATATTCTCCCTACTCTGCTTTTTGGCCACCCCACAGCACTTGGAGTTCCCTGGGCCAGATATCAGATCTGAGCTACAGCTACATAGCTGGATCCTTTAACCCACTGTCCTGGGCTGGGGATTGAACCTGCATCCTGGTGCTGCAGACACCTCAGATCCCCTTGTGCCACAGCAGGAAATCCCTAATCTGCATATCCAAACACATCAGCTCTGGCTTCTCAGTGCAAAAGTTAAATGAGGTTAGAATCTCTGACTTGGGAACCATCAGGATCTCCCTAAAACTATACACCAAAGGTTAAACACTCGCTGACTTCTGTGATGACAGACCCACACCTTCTCCAAGACACCTTGGCGGCGGGGCTTAGCAGACTTTGGAATCTGGACCCAGCCAGGTTCAAATCCCTTCTTGGGCTCTGGGGCTGGAGCCTCACTGCTGCAAACCTCGCTTTGGGGAAGACACCAACATGACCCATCTCACGGGTTTCTGGGAAGATGAGGCAAGAAAATGCTTAAAGATGCTCTGTACCTGGTAAGCGCTCAGCGACGGAAGGCAGTTATTGTTTCTGACATTTAAGAGCCTCTGCCCCGATGAGGGCCGCGAGCTCGAGAATCTGTTTGTTTCACAGCAGAGAGCCTGGGAACCAGGCTTAGCAGATCTTGCAGTGTGGATAAGAGGAAATGATAAGAGTAAATAAAGCCAAGGACTCAGTGTTTAAGCTGCTCTTCAGAAGAATTAGAAGAAAAATAAATCCACAGTCCAGATGCAGAGCCCTCCCCCAATTCCCATGGGTGGGTCCCTGGCAACTATCATTTGTTTCCGGCCTCGGCCTCAGGCCTCAGGGCTTCTGGCGCCTCCTCAGGTGCGCCTGGAAGGGAGGGAGCCGCAAGGGGAGGCTGAAGACAGTGTGTCGGGGAGAAGTGGGGGGATTTCTGGGGAGGTCAGGGAGGCGTGGGGTGTGCTGCTCTCCCCGCCACATTCTGGCTCTACAGCAATCAACTCCAAGGGCTGTCGTAAAGGGAAAAATGAGGTCACAAGACACGCAGCTGGATGGGGGAGTGTGGAAGGAGGTGGCAGAGGGCCCACGCCACTTGGCGTGGCATCGCCGGGACAGGAGGAGGGGGACAGAGTCTGTGTGGGGCCCCAGCTGGGACTCAGGCAGTCACATGGTGGTGGGGCCCCACGATTGGGAGGAGGAAAGGGCTGGGGCAAAGCAGGCGAGAATCCTGCCTAGAAGTTTGGGTTCTGATTCTGCCATTACAATGTAAATGACTTAAGGGACTCTTTTCTTTTTCTCTCTCTTTTTTTTTTTTTTTTTTGGCCACCAAAAAAAAACACCTGCAGCATGCGCAAGTTCCCAGGCCATGGATCAAACTTGCACCACAGCAGTGACCTGAGCTGCTGCAGTGAGAATGCCAGATCTTTAACCTGCTGAGCCACACAGGAACTCCAGAGGCCTCTGTTTTGTAAACTCAACTCAAAAATAGCCTCCCTGCCTCTCCACAGACTCCTGGGGCGGAGGGTGGTGGGAAGGGGCAGGGGTGGTGCAGTATCTAAGGGAGAGGTCTACCAGGATACTGACATGGCCCTTTGAAGGTCTCTTTCCCAATAAACGGTTCCTTCAGAGCAGGAGCTGTCTTATCCATGCATCTTCCAAATTTGGGGCTTGCAACAGGTGCTCAATACATGTGTGTTGAACTGAGCTGGACCAGGGGAGATGGAAAGGCAAGCTGCCCTGGGTCCCATGTACAGGGGTTTAACATCCTCTGAATCACATCTTTCTTTAAACACAGGTAACAGAGTTCCCGATGTGGCACAGTGGGTTAAGAATCTGACTAGGGAGTTCCCGTCGTGGCGCAGTGGTTAACGAACCCGACTAGGAACCATGAGGTTTCGGGTTCAGTCCCTGCCCTTGCTCAGTGGGTTAACGATCCGGCATTGCCGTGAGCTGTGGTGTAGGTTGCAGACGCGGCTCGGATCCCGCGTTGCTGTGGCTCTGGCGTAGGCTGGTGGCTACAGCTCCAATTTGACCCCTAGCCTGGGAACCTCCATGTGCCGCGGGAGCGGCCCAAGAAATAGCAACAACAACAACAACAACAAAAGACAAAAAAAAAAAAAAGAATCTGACTAGTATCTATGAAAACTTGGGTTCAATCCCTGGTCTCGCTCCATGTGTCAGGGATCTGGCATTGCTGTGAGGTGTGGTGTAGGTCGCAGCTCGGATCTGTCGTTGCTGTGGCTGTGGCCTAGGCCAGCGGCTGTAGCTCCAATTGGACCTCTAGCCTGGGAACCTCCATATGCCATGGGTGCAAAAAAGCAAAAACAAACAAACAAAAAACTCCCCTCAAAAACCAAGATGGAGGCACAAGTTCAATCCCCGGCCCAGCACAGTGGGTTAAAAGATCCGGCGGTGCCACAGCTGTGGCATAAATTGCAGTCATGATTGGGATTCAATCCCCTGGCCTGGGAACTACTATATACCACAGGTGTGGCCATGAAAAATAATAATCATCAAATAAATAAATAAATGAAAGTAGATCGAGTATGGACAATGAATAGAATACGGGAAACACGAAATTATTTGTTGCGCCAGGAGGTTCAGATTATGCATAACTTTCTATTATTATAATGTTTCCAGAGCAATTTAAGACTGAGGGAAGGAAGACACAGGGGGAATCTTAAGATGTTGAAGGAACCAAACCTCCCTGCCTTTCACAGAACTCAGCTCTGTGCTCAGTGTTGTTTTTTTATTTTTCTTTTCTTTTTTTGGCTTTTTAGCATATGGAAGTTCCCAAGCTAGGAGTTGAGTCGAAGCTATAGCTGCTGGCCTACATCACAGCTCACAGCAACGGTGGATCCTTAACCCACTGAGCAAAGCCAGAGATCGAACCTGCATACACATGGATAGTCATCAGTTCGTTACAGCTGAGCCACAACGGGAACTCCCCCACGCTCAGTGTTTGGTGAGTTTGATTTTCTTTTCCCTGGAAGCTACCAAGGGTCATATACACAAGACCCCATCATCCCCGCCATTGTGACGTTACCCAGGCCTCTGATGACACAACAAAGGAATGTCTGCGAGGGCCTCCCAAACTCCTCTCTTTCCCCACCCTTTTACTCCCCTGTCCCGATTTCTTCTATATATTTTAGGACCCTATTTTTTTTTTAAAGTAGTGCTCCCACAACCATCACAGATCCTCCATCTCTGATATTAACTACAAAATCAATGGCATGGTTAAGAGAGCTCAGGCTCTGGATTCAAGGCTGGGTGGGAATTTCTGCTCTTAAACTAGTCACCTGACCTCTTCATCCTTCAATGTCCTCAACTGTTCGGTGGAGAAAAAAACTCTTGTTTACTGCACAGAACAATTTCCGGGCACCT
Organism: Phacochoerus africanus; assembly: GCF_016906955.1. NCBI lineage: Eukaryota > Metazoa > Chordata > Mammalia > Artiodactyla > Suidae > Phacochoerus > Phacochoerus africanus. The sequence goes on from NC_062557.1 coordinate 16,225,013, forward strand.
AGCCTATGCCAGGAGCCGAGCTGGGGCTGCCCACCAGGTGGCTGGCAGGACTGGCTGAGATGACAGTGGAAGACTCACCACACTGCCCCACACGAGTGAGCTCATGGTAGCAGCAGCCTGGAAGGCAGCGCTCCTGGAGGAGAATTGGGCACCATGTGTCAGAAGCCTACAAAAACACGAGCCTTTGACCCAGAGTTCACTTCTGAGAAATTTAACTTAAGGAAATAATTAAGAATCTATGCAGAAGTTCCTGTCGTGGTGCAGCAGAAACAAATCCGACTAGGAACCATGAGGTTTTGATCGCTGGCCTCACTCAGTGGGTTAAGGATCCGGCATTGCCGTGAGCCGTGGTGTGGGTCGCAGATATGGCTCAGATCTGGCATTACTGTGGCTGTGGTGTAGGGTGGCAGCTGTAGCTCCGATTAGACCCCTAGCCTAGGAATCTCCATATGCTGCGGATGCGGCCCTAAAAAGACAAAAAAAAAGAATCTATGCAAAGATTTCACTTCACAGAATTATTTATAATGGCAACGACTGGGGGAAAATTAATGAATTAATGCCCAACAATATGGTGCTGATGGAGTCAAGTGAAATAGACACATGATGAGATACTATGCAGGCAACAGTCATCAATTTATAAAAGAGTATTTATTTATCCATTCATATATTTTCGCATTTTAGGGCCACACCCACAGCATATGGAAGTTCCCAGACTAGGGTCAGAGGTTGAGCATAGCTACAGCTGCCAGCCTATGACACCACAGCCACAGCAACGTGGGATCCGAGCCACGTCTGCCATGACCTACACCACAGCTCACGGCAATGCTGGCAGTGCCAGCTCCTTGACCCACCCAGGGATTGAACCTGAGTCCTCATGGATACTAGTCGGATTTGTTTCTGCTGTGTCACAATGGGAACTCCCATAAAAGAGTATTTAGATGTGAATAGAAGTTCATATTGCAACTGACTTTAAAAAAATGGAACGTATAATATGTCCTTATTTCTTTTTTCTCTTTTTCTTTGGCTGCACCCACGGCACATAGAAGTTCCAGGGCCAGGGATCAAACCTGAGCCACCAGTTGCAGCCTATGCCACCGCTGGGGCAACGCCAGATCCTTAACTTGCTGTGCCTCAGGGAACTTCCAAAATGTTCTTGCTGCAATTTTCTTTAAATCAAGTCTGAAAAGAACTTTTTGCGTTCTTATTATTGAACTTGGGTGTCCAAATCGCCAGGGGTGCTTGTTCACAGTACGAGTGCCCAGGCCCTAGAGTGGACCTACTGAATTAGAACCTCAGGATGAAGGAATATCTGGATTGTAAACAAGACTCCCAGGCGCTTCTGAGGCTCACCAGAGTTTCAGGATCACTGTATATGCCTAAGTGTTAACAGGCGTTATCACTGACTTACGGGATAGCTGGTGGTTTTTATTTGCTTCTCTTCTTATTTTCTACAATTTACATTTGGAAATTAAAAAGAGATATGACCTGAATGTTCAACAGGGGACAAGTTATGGAACATCTGTACAACGGAATCACACGCAGCCAGTGGAAGCACTGGGTGGAAATACACTAATGACATATTGGCACAAGATAGAATACTACATCTATCTCTACACAGTTTCACACAGAGAGAGGGAAGGGGAAGGAGAGAAGAGACCTTTGGAAGGATGTTCTCTAAAATGTTAACAGTCACTGTTTCTTAGAGGCGAAATTTTAGGTAATGTTTCTTTTCTTGTAACTTTTTTCTATTTTTAAATTTTGTCCTATGAATAGATATCTTTTATTAGTAGTATAACCTTAGGGCTGCACCTGCGGCATATGGAAGTTCCCAGGCTACGGGTCGAATCAGAGCCACAGCTACCGGCCTATGCCACAGCCACAGCAACGGGCGTATCCTACACTGCAGCTCATGGCAATGCTGCATCCTTAAACCCACTGAGAGGGGGCAGTGATTGAACCCAACCCTTGTGGATACTAGTTGGGTTCATCATTGCTGAGTCATAACAGGAACTCGAGGTATCATTTTTTTTTTAACAATCACAGAAATTTTTCTTATCCTGAAAAGAAAAATGTAACACTGTCTTTTCTCAGCCTTATTCAAGTTCACTAACTGAAGCTCCCCAAAAGTTCAGATGTTCTGCTGAGGGCCTGGGACAGGGGAAGGTTAGTGAAACAGAAAAGGGGGAACACTAGCAAGGAAGGAGAGAAGGCAGTCTGACCCCAAAGGCCTTTGTAAACCTCAGTAAAAAAGCTAAGTGTGTGTGTGTGGGGGGGGGGGACAAAAAAAGATACTTCTCAAATAAAAATTTTATTTTTTGTCTTTTTCCCTTTTCTATGGCCGCTCCCATGGCATATGGAGCTTCCCAGGCTAGGGGTCGAATCGGAGCTGTAGCCACTGGCCTACGCCAGAGCCACAGCAATGCGGGATCCGAGCCGCGTCTGCAACCTACACCACAGCTCACAGCAACGCCGGATCATTAACCTGCTGAGCATGGGCAGGGATCGAACCCGCAACCTCATGGTTTCTAGTCGGATTTGTTAACCACTGCGCCACGACGGGAACTCCGGGAAAGGTATTTGTAACAAATATGGCAAGAAGCTTATATAAACCAATGAGAACAATATAGAGACCCCAGTAATTTTAAGCTCCTAAAACCTGAAGAGATAAGATGATTAAGGATACGCATGAACAAAGAAAAGAAATATCCACCACTAACAAGGCGATGGAAAAAATGTTTCCCAGCATTTGACGTACTACTAATGCTCCTATTTGCTGGATCTGATCCTTGATTACATGGGTGTGTCCAGTTTGCGAAAATTCATTGAGCTGAACATTTATGCTATGTTCAGTTTCTGTATTTATATTAGAGCCTGTGGATAAAAACAAAATAGACACTGGGTGGGAGGAACAGGCAGAGACAGAGGAGGAGCACATAGGAAGATTTAAGTATTGTAATGTCCTCTGTCTTGGGTTAGGTGGTGGATTCACAAATATTCATTATATTATAACGCATACAGATTAGTTTACAAAATAAAAGAAGATCGTGCAGGGAACCAAACAGACCTGGACTACAGCCCCTGCCCCTCACTAGATACATAATCCTGGCTCGCAAACTCTCTGGCTTAACTTCCTTATCTGTGAAATGGAAGAATGTGAGGATTAAAAATACAGCGCATGTGCAATTGCCCAATACTGACCCTGGTGAACTATGTGCTCAGTATTAGTGTGGTTTTCATTTCTCTCATTTGGTACACAATGTTATACAGAAGCATCATAAAGTTTTCAAAAAGGAGGAAGCCTTCCAAAAGTGTATGCCCTGGTACCTTTCTGATCTGCACACTAATCTCATCCATATATACTGCCATTTAGTGCTTAGAGAATTTTGTGGCCTGGTGCTCTCTAAATGCAAACTTGTTTGCCTTTGCTCCCGTTGCCCCTTCTGTAAAGACTCGGCTGATGAGTACAAGATCAAAAGGTTCCCGTTTGGTGGGGTCGGAGTGGCGGGCCTATTTCTCAGAAGAGCTACACCCGAATCCGCATCGTCAGAGAAAACCCCACCCTGAAGCTGACCCTGGTACACAGGCCTCCTTGCCTGCAAGGAGAGGAAGCCCAACTAAAATTCATCCTTAAAAAAAAAAAAAAAAAGAGAGAGAGAGAGAGAGAGGAGAGGAGTTCTCTTCTGGCCCAGCAGGTTAAAGATCCCGCATTGCTACTGCTGCGGCTTTGGTTGCTGCTCTGGCACAGGCTGATCCCTGGCCTGGGAACTTCCACATGCTCTGGCGCATCAACAACAACATCAAGAGGGGCAGGCATGAAGTGGCTCGGGAGAACTGCAACCAATGTCTCAGCAGATTGGGGACCCGGTCCCTGAGGCTGCGACCCCAACACCCATTACTCCAGCTCACCTTCCGCAGTTGGGACGTCCCCTCCGCGCAGACCAGACTCGGCCCAGCTGCCTTCGCGCCCCCTCTACGCCCCCCCAAAGCCCACAAGTCTCTGATTGGCCACCTGGGGTCACGTGCTGCCGGCTTGAACCAGTTAGGTGAAGGGAATAAGGGAAAGATACGACTAGAATCACGCGGTTGGACAAGGAGAACGTTGGCCACTGCCAGCCCATTGCTCCAAATAGAGACTTGTTTAAAATATGTTTAAAAAAAAAAAAAAAAAGGCTTTATAGGGAGTTCCCCGTTGTGGCTCAGTGGTTAATGACTCCGACTAGGAACCATGAGGTTGCGGGTTTGATCCCTGGCCTTGCTCAGTGGGTTAAGGATCCGGTGTTGCCGTGAGCTGTGGTGCAGGTCGAAGATGCGGCTCGGATCCCGCGTTGCAGTGGCTGTGGCATAGGCCGGGGCTACAGCTCCAATTAGACCCCTAGCCTGGCAACTTCCATATGCCGCAGGTACGGCCCTAGAAAAGCCAAAAAAAAATAAATAAAAGGCTTTATGATCAGCCCTGCTAAATAATCTATAACATAAAATAGCAGGATATGACATAGGTAACTTCCGTTAAATTTTGGTGTGACCTTTATCAATTTTATCTTGTCTATATACCTAAAATAAAAGTTACGTTTACTTATATGCTACATATTTTAGAAAAAGGATTTTTGTGTCTTCTAGTTTTGTAAAAACCACTTCAATGGCTGTATGCTCCTCTGTGATGGGATGTACCCCATTTCACTTACTCTTTTTCTAGCTATTACTGGCCCTCAATTTGTAAGCAGATTTTTCTTAATTATACATAATGTTATATGGAACAGATTGTTACATCAGCCTTTGTTAGCACTTTGCAAAGGGTATCTTGCTTTTTCAAAAATTGCTAATGATTTAAAACATTTTCCAAAGACATATTAAGACATTAGTATTCCTTCTTTGTAAACCCTGTTCCCAGCCTTTGTTGTCTCAGCTATTTTGATCTTAGATGCCTTAAAATTACTGGAGGTTCCTGTGTTTTTCTCATTGGCTTATATGAGCTTCGTGCCATAGACTTTCCAAATAGCTCCTCCCCGTTTGTTCTAAATTTTATTTGGTACCCCCTCTGTTTACACCTTCTCCCACTAAGGGTAACTGCTCTCTTGACTCCAAACAGCAAAGGTGTTATCTCTCTTTAGTTTTTTTATAGATAGGATCATGTGCTACCAATGCCTTGCATCTGGTTCAGTGTGTTTGTGGGCTTCATCCACAATGGCCAATGTGGCTGTAGGTTGTTCACTACTTAACTGTATGGAGCCACCACAATTTATCCATATTCTATGGGAGATGGGCATTTGAGTTGTTTTCAGTTCAGGGCTATTATGAACAGTGCTGCTCTGGGCAACTCTGCCGTTTTAAGAAAGATTGTCTGCTAAATACAAAGGAGAAAAGGTACTTTTTTCAGTGGAGAGATCTGGTAGACACCACCTGAACCAAGTGATCAAAGTTTGCATCACCAATAAGGGAAAAAGTTGACTTAACCTGATACTGTGGGAAGGACACAGAAGCCCCCCTGTGGGGGGCTTTCCAAAAATGTTTAACATGAATCCAATGATTAAATGATCAGACAAATTCAGACTGCAGACATTCTACCAAATAACGGGGCCTGGATTCGTCAAAACTGTGATGCCATGAAAGACCAAAAGACCAACTATTCTAGGTTTTTCTGGGGGGTGGGGCATGCCTGTGGCAGGTGGAAGTTCCTGGGCCAGGGATCAAACCTGCAACATAGCAGCAACCCAAGCTGCAGCAGTGACAACGTCGGATCCTTAACCCACTGCACCATAGGAGAACTCCCAACTCTTCTAGATTAAAAGAGACCAAAGAGACTTGACATCACATTGGGTCCTGGATTTAAATAACAGCTAACATCATTGGGACAATTGGAGAAATCCAAACACAAACTGCATATGAGAAAAAACTACTGTATCTGTCCTCTTTCTTGGATGTGATCATGGTATCATGGTTACATGGGAGAATGTTTTTAGGTGATGCATGATGAAGTACTGATGTCCCAACTACAACTCATTCAAAGCTTCCCTACACACACAGCGAGGTAAAACAAATGGGGCCCAATTCTAACCTAGAAGTGAAGAGAATGGGGGTGCTCACAGAATTTTTTTTTTTCGACTTTTCCAGTCATGTGAGAAAGACTAAGACCACTGTAGTCCTCTGGGATTTTTTTCCTACTCAATATCCTGTCTCTAAGAATCATTCACGTTGATGCAGGTAGTGAGGTGCGTTAGCTCCTAGCTGCATGTATATTTCACTGTGTGTCTGTATCGGCAGTGTATTTATCTGTTTCTTTCGCTGTGCATTTTGTCGTTTTGGCTATTGTAAGCAGTGCTTCCAAGCTCTTTCCAAACCACCAAGGTTCTTACATCCTCAGATCCTTCAGAAACGAGGTTAAGCATCTATGAAGTTAGAAAATCTTTCCCTTGGGGACCATGACTGACTGCAAGGCCATTTCCTGTTGAAGTCCTACTTGACCAGGCTGGTGTGACTCAGGGCTGTTTTCTCTGCGGTCAGACAGGTTCCTGACCCTGTGTCTGAGATTTCAACTTTCTTCTCACAAACTTAAAAAACTGTGCCTAAAATGAAAGCAGTGAACATCTGCCTCTCGAATATTGTTCTACATTTTGGGGGATTCACTCTCAAAATATAAGCTTCGGGAAGGCAAGAGCTATCCTGGCTTGCTCACCATCGTGTCTCAGCATCAAATACCCCACTTAAAACATTGTCGGTGCTCAGGAAAACAAAAACAAAGCAATTCACCAAATGAATAGGAAAATGAACGTCAGTGATCAGGCATGAATCTTCACTTAATTATTACCGCTGTGTGTATATTATTTTGTGAGACTGCCTTATGGTCAAGAGAACTGTCCTTCTTAGAGATATTTCCACGACCTGGCATTGGTTATATATTTGTCACTTAAAACTGCGTACATTGTCCATCATGTTAAGGTACTTGGGTCTGATTCGCCATGATCTTATTTTTGAGCATCCAGATGGCTTCCGATTTGTTTTCCTAAATAACACTCCTGTGAACATTTTTTTCCCTTTGGGATTAATGCCTTACAAATTCCCCAAGAGAGGTCAAAGGACATGAAGTCTTACATACCTAGTTTCTTATATCTTGTCTCCAAGACTGAATACTGAAAAACTGAACTAATTCATATGCCCCAGTCACACATAGTAGTTTCCTCACAGCTTGGCAAAGAATTGGTTTTCTGTTTTTACCAATTTTTTTGGGGGGGTGGGGGGTCACACCCACAGCATATGGAAGTTCCTAGGCCAGAGATCAAATCCCAGCTGCAGCTGTGACCTCTGCCACAGCAGCAACACTGCATCCTTAACCCACTGTGCTAGGGTGGGGATCAAACCCATGCCTCCACAGAGAAAATGCCAATCCTTAACCTGCTGCACCATAACAGGAACTCCCTGTTTTCAGTAGTTTAATTATGTATTTTTTTTGAAGTTAATTTAACTTTTATTTTTTATTGGAGGATAGCTGATTTGTACTGTTGTGTCAGTTTCAGGTGTACAGCAAAGGGATTCAGTTACGCATATACATATAGCCCTTATTTTTCAGATTCTTTCCCCATATAGGTTATTACAGAATATTGAGTAGAGTTCCCTGTTAATTTCTTTCATTTCTAGTGATCTTTGCACTTTCTACACGACAACTTGCTTGGTGACTTTTCTTAACTGTGATCAGCTACAAACTGAAACTAAACATTTAAAATTATAATCAACCTGCCCAATATCATTTAAAAGTAAAGTGCATTGCTCTGGTGTGTCTCAAATTCAGTTGTTGGGTTTTTTTGTTTGTGTTTTGTCTTTTTAGGGCCGAACCTGCAGCCTATGGAAGTTCCCAGCCTAGGGGTCGAATCAGATCTGCAGCTGCCAGCCTACGCCAGAGCCACAGCAACGTGGGATCCAAGCCGCGTCTGTAACTTACACCACAGCTCAGGGCAACACCAGATCCTTAACCCACTGAGCAAGGCCAGGGATCGAACCCGAGTCCTCATGGATACCAGTCCGGTTCGTTACCACTGAGCCACGGCGGAAACTCCACATTAAGTTCTTGTAACATTCTAAGTCTACTTTTGAAATTGATTCCAGTTTACTGGCCTTTTTTTCTGTGTAATTCAATGCCATATGTTTTTCATGACTGTGACATCATCTAAAACTGGAAGGATAAGTCTCCTCACTGCCTTTCTTCTACAACAAACAAAATTCTCATCATGAGAAAAAGAAAAGGTCATGATGTGAAAGGGTGGAAGTTAAACGAAACTTACCGTTGAAATCGTTTTGCAAAACACACATATATCAACCATTCCGCGTACCCCTTAAACTTAATACAACGTTGTATGTCGATTACATTCATTAAAACGGGGGCCAGAACGTTCTCTGGAATACTCGGCTGCTCTCTTGTTTGTTTCGGTATTTACTAAAGGACACCATGTCAAGACCTGATGTTGTGCAGGGGTGACAGAGCCCTGCCAGGGAGGTGCTCACGGTCCCAGGAAGGGAGGGAGGGGCTCCGCCAGGCGGGCGACAGCGATGAAATGGGACTGGAGTCTGGGAAGAAAGGCTCCTGCCAGCGGAGGTCTCAGGCGCGAGGGGGACTCAGAGCCACACCTGTGGAACCAGGAGTGCCTGGCAGAGAGAAGAGCAGGAACAGGGGCTTCCCTGGGCAGGACTCGGGGTGTCTGAATCCGACTTGCTCAAGGGTTTGAAGAGAAAGGTGAGAATCTAACCGTGGAAGGCCTCACATTCTCAGCGCAACAATGTGGGCTCTGGACAGAGGCTGGAAGCCTGGAGGAGGAGACCTCGGAAGCAAACTGCATCGGAGGCCAGAGGGAACAGCGTCCATCAATAGGGAAGCATTTAAAAAAAAAAAAAAAAAAAGACAGTACATCCCTTCAACGGACTGCCAAGCACCATTAATAATGACAGCTCTGGAAGCTCCTGGTGTGGCTCAGTGGGTTAAGAACCCAACTTGTATCCATGAGGATGCTGTTTTATCTCTGGCCTTGCTCACTGGGTTAAGGATCTGGTATTGCTGTGGTTGTGGTGTAGGCCGGCAGCCTGCAGCTCTAATTTGACCCCTACCCTGGGAACTTCCATATGCTGTAGGTGTGGCCATAAAAAAGGGAAAAAAAAAAAACCAGTGACAACTCTGGAGTTCCTACTGTGGTGCAGTGGGTTAGGAATCTGACTGCAGCAGTGCCAGTCCCTACCGGTCCCTACGGAGTCTCAGGTTCGATCCTGGTGGAGGGTAACTTCCATACACTGCACATGCAGCCATTTAAAAAAAAAAAAAAAAAGACAGTTCTGAAGCCTGTCATGCAAATGCCACAAATATTATAAAATAAAATTTATTGTATCATGCAGTATAAAATGTGGTCCTGGAGTTCCCATCGTGGCTTAGCAGCAACGAATATGACTAGCATCCCTGAGGATGCAGGTTCGATCCTTGGCCTCACTCACTGGGTTAAGGATCTGGCATTGCCCTGAGCTGTGGTGCAGGTTGCAGAGGAGGCTTGGATCCCACATTGCTGTGGCTGTGGCATAGGCCAGCAGCTGTAGCTCCGATTAGACCCCTAGCCTGGGAAACTCCACATGCTGCAGGTGTGGCCCTGAAAAGACAAAAAATAAAAAATAAATAAAACATGGTCCTATTTGTAAAAGGGTTGATGTGTGTGCATATGCATAAAAGACGGAAGATGACTCTGAACTATTGCGGGTGGAGGGCCGGGAGGGGCCTCAGATGTCCCTTGTGTTTGGTCTGACGATCTCCCGTGAGGTGCATTATTAAAACTGAGGCTGTGCACAGCACACATGTGGCCAGCCAGGCCTGAGGGGGCACTGGATTTAGTCACTGGGGAGTCTACTTGGTGTGCCCACTAGGAGGCCACCCTTAGGCAGTCCGCTTGCGGGGAGGTAGGATGACCAGTTGCCCGGTTTGCCTGGGCCTGTCTGGGGTTTGCAGTGAAAGTGCAGAGTCCCAGGGAACTCAGCTCTGAAGGGAAGCTTAGCTGGAGGAGCTTCACAAGGAAGAGAGATGAATAAGGAGGGTAGTGAAGTGAGGGGCTTGAGGGCAACTGCAGACGGCTTTGTTTTTTTTCTTTAGGATTTAGTTTACTTTCAGAAAAAGTATGGTTACTTTTATTATTTTGTATTTGTTTTGTTTTGTTTTTAGGGCAGCACCTGTGGCATATGGAAGTTTCCAGGTGAGGGGTTGAATCAGAGCTGCAGCTGCTGGCCTACACCACAGCCACAGCAACCCAGGATCCGAGCCACTTCCGCAACCTACACCACAGCCCATGTACACCAACGCTGAATCCCTAACACACTGAGTAAGACCAGGGATCCAACCCCTGTCTTCATGGGTTCGTTACTACTGAACCACAACAGGAACTCTAAAAGTTCCATTATTTAAAAAAAAAAAGAAGTGGCTGTATTTAGGACTTTGTATATTGAAGACTGTGTTTTTTCATATTTAAGTCCCTTGATATTCATGTTTTCTCTTCCTAATAATAATAAAAATAGCAAAATTTAATATTATTTGCTAAGAAATGTCCGGCATTGCATCATGTATCTCACACAAATATTATGTCATTTCTCTGTAATCCTTTTTTTTTTTTTCCTTTTATGGCCACACCCAAGGCACATGGAAGTTCCCAGGCCAGGGGTAGAATCGGAGCTGCAGCTGCCGCCCTACACCTTAGCCACAGCAACGCCAGATCCAAGCTGCATCTGTGACCTACCTCAGAGCTCATGGCAACGCCGGATCCTTAACCCACGGAGCCACAATGAGAACGCCTCCGTAATTCTTATGATACCCCTGCGAGTATTTTATTTTTCCCATTTTACAGATGAAGAAACCTGAGCCTCTGCTCCATATCACACAGCTGGTGGGTGGCTTAATTAACAGTCCCACTAATAGGGTCCCATTCCCATCTAAGACTGAGAGGAGGTTGGACATTCTCTGCCACACCACTGCCCTTGCTGTCTACACTGGGGAGCACTGTGTCCAGCTCCCTTCCAAACGCTTTCTGAGGATGTCGGGAGAGGCTGGAAACCTGGCTTGTTTCTCCCTGAAGGCGCTCCAAACTCACCATGGAAGCGTCTCACCATGTCCTTCTAGAAGTGACCCCCGAGAGAAAGAGGTGCCCCTCATTTCGATGTTATCCCTGTGTTTGCCATTTGTAAACTTGTCTCTTTAGCCCAAGTGAGCCCAGGAGTCAGTGACCAGGCCCGCTCGGTGTCCTTCTAGGATCCCGAGTCTAGAGGGCAGGGGCCAAGGGGAAGGGCATCCGTGCAAAGGTCTGGATGTAGGGGGAGCAATGAGGGTTCAGGGAGGATGGAGCAGAGCTGCTGAGCAGAACAGGGGAAGGTGCAGGGGGGCAGGGGAAGCCAACGTGGTTTCACAGCCATCATCCCGCAACTCAACCAGAGCTTTTGGGGGGCAAAATGCGCAGCCAGAGGAACTTAAGTGCAGGGCTGAGGGGAGGCAGAGAACATGGGCCCAGCCAAGCGGGATGGGAGGGGTCTACCCGGTCCAGGGGCTCAGGAGAAGGGACAGAGGGTCCGAAGAGGAGGGGGAGGGGCGGGACACTAACCACCGGAGTTCCACTTGGGGCCACGGGCGATGGCTGGTGGGGGACCAACCCAATCTGTCCTCTAAGGGGCTGGCTGATGCTACTACACAGCCTTCGTCCCGTCCGCCTGGCCGAGGAGTTCCTGGGATCTTCAGCATCCAGGATGCGTTCCAAGAACTGCATCACCACTCCAAGGCCCACCCCACCTAGATTTATAGGATCCAGTCATGGGAAAGCCGCCCGTCCCCATCTCATGAAGGACTAAACCGGAAGAGACACTTCCTGTCAACAGGCCCTCCAAGTCCAGGGACCCCCACTGGAGGTGCAGGGGAGGTGGACGCAAAACAACCCGCAGTCACGGCGCTCTCAGCACCGCGCAGGCTCAGGGAACCTCCTCTGACTGACGGATGCGCGCGCATGAATCCCTGGCCACGAAGACCTGCGCCACCCCCTCCCGCCTGGCACCCCTGCTTATCAATCTGCTTGGAGCAGGCGCCTCAGGCTCTCTGAGGACACCAGAGGGCTTGGTCCCCGCACCTGGGGACCACCTTACCCCGTTCCTCCCGAGAGAATGTTCTAGAGGACGTTGAACTTTGGGGGGAAAATACTGTAAAGCAGAATTTTCCAGCCTTTCCTAACACACACCCTAAGAGTGTTGATTTTGCGGAGACGCAGCGTGGTCTGGTACTCAGCAGTTACACCTGCTTTCACCACTTTCCAGTCTTGTGGTGATGGGGTCTTGCAAACGACTGAGCATCTCTAGTCTTGTAGACTGCCTGTATGCAAGACGAGTGATAACAGGAGTTCCCGTCTGGCTCAGCGGAAACGAATCCGACTAGGAACGATGAGATTTCGGATTCCATCCCCGGCCACGCTCAGTGGGTTAAGGATCTGGCGTGGCTGTGGCGTAGGTCAGCAGCTACAGTTCCAATTGGACCCCTAGCCTGGGTACCTCCATAAGCCACGGGTGTGGCCTTAAAAATTCCAAAAAAAAAAAGACGACTGATAACACACTCCAGGTGGTGTGGGAGGTGGAAGAGACAGTTGCCTGCACAGCACACGGCCCAGCGCAGGAAGAGTGGTAGCCACTGCTGTTATCACTTCATCCCTCTCAACGATGCAACGCGCTCCTCTTTAATGCTTAAATGAGTAGTGAATTCAAATGAATGCACTTCTGAGAATTTCATGGTGCTTCTGGAATCATCTCATCAGCCCAAATCAGAAGGCATCAGAAAACCGAGATTTCTCAAGTGTGAACGAGGACCAAGACCTCCGGTGGCCTCGTCCTCCCCTGCCTGCACCCTCACCTTGTCCAGGTCAGCCCCGGAGAGGCCTGGATCTCAGCAATGACCATAGCTCAGCTGGGCACTTCCCCAGGCCTGGGAGCTAACTGAAAGCCAGCGGGTTGGAGCAAAGAAGGCTGAGCCAGGGGTTGGGGTAATAGGAAGGCTCTGGATTCCGTGACTCACCGGGACCTGAGCTGGAAGTGCTGCAAGTGCAAGAGATTTGTCTGGCTGACTCTGGCACTAGCAGCAAGTACCTGATGCCTTTTGAAGGGAACACCTCCCTCCCTTCTTCAGACAGCATTTGTCTGAAGTCTGTCCCTGCAGGAAGATTTCCCAAGGTCTCCTCACTCCCAGACCTGGAGGCCTGATCCCCAAGACTCCCAGCAACCCTCTTGCCCATCCGCACCTCATTCCTCTACTCAGAAACTCCCAGGGGTTCTCAGGGTTCACCACCACCAGCCAGCCAGTCGCGTGCCCACTTTGGCCTCTCAGGAACATGGCCAGCTTCCTCTTCACTGGAGCTTCTCCCCCACCCGACTCAGGAACTCTCCACCCGAGCCCAGCAAGCTTCACAGAACCCCCAGAACGGCCCAGCCCACCTTCCCAGTTCCCCCTCTCTGCTCCTCTCCCTGTCTCTGCAAAGCCTGGTTCCACCCAGCCCCCTTCCCGAGGCTTGGTGCTCCTCTGCCCCCAGTTTCCTCTGCCTCCAACAAAATTTTCTTTCTCTAAGGATGCAATTTACTTCTCTGTACCATTCCTCCTGCCTCGAGTATTTGGCTCAGCCTTGAGCAGCCAAAGCTCTAACAATGCATCAATACTGCAACTAACAAAGAGCTCTTCCAGCCACAAGCTTCTCTGAGTACTCCACAGAGGTGGAAAAAAAATGGATTCTGCCATCCCACACCCAGAAGGCGCTGTGGCGACCCATCCTCTCCCCTACGGGTGGTCTGGAAGCCACCATAGGCACCCCACCCCCAGTGGCCTGCCAAGCCAATCCTCTCTCCCACAAGCCTTTCCTGGGGTCATTGGGATCCGGGTGCTGGGACATTCTTCTCAGTGGCCACCTAAGTCACCAGGCACAGGGGGATGGGGGACATGGTGGACTAGAAGAGGAGGATCCTGGGCAGAGGGGACAGGGCGGAGCTATCTCCTCTCGCTCAGCTGCTGCTCTGGAGACCAGCCCCCACCCCCCCATCTCCAGCTCCCCGACCCCCTTGCCTACACCTAAGCTTCTTTGGGAATGATCAGTGCAATGCCACTGCAGAAGGGCCACTCAGGCTCTGGGGGCTGTGAGTTCAGGGACACAGCCTGAGGAAGGGCAAGGAAAGTCCAGAGGAGACCACTGCCCCCTCCCCCCCAACACTCCCCCAGGCGGAGGGGCGCTCCAGGCGTCCTCCCTGACCTGGCGTCTCCCCAGGCATTTCCAGCTCCCTCTGACAAAGGCTCCATAGGGGAAAAGGCCAAGTCAGCACTCTGGCCACAGCTCTCCCAGGGCCTGGCTTTAAAATGTGCTCTGGGGCTTGTGGAATGGCCATCCTCCTCCAGCCCTCCCACCCAGCCTACCTTCAGAGAGGAGCAAGATACAGGCACAAGAGCAGGGAGGCAGGGGGACAGCCTGTGTGCCCTTTTCTGCCCTGGGTAGGGAGTTACTGCCTGGTTTGTGTTTACCGGACATTCAGTTCCAGGTGGGTTGGGAATTCAGCAGGGGGGCTCTGCTAGGTGTGACTATGTGTCATCCTGGCCCCACCTCTCCCATCCGCACAGTCCCGGCAGATACGTGTCTTGGTTACCCATGTCACACCGAGACACCAGGCAGGCCAAACCAGCAAGCACTGGCCACAGCTAGAGGCCCCAGACCCTCCAGAGGGCTGTTTGGGGCTTTGCACAAAACTGCACGCGCCTCACTGACTGTCCCCTTTCACTCACCCCCATCCCCAAATGAAACATAAAGCAAGACCAAGCTTTATAGGCCCTTTACAGGCCCAGCGCAGGGCCCACACTCCCTGGCAGTTCTCGCTCTAACTCTTGGAAGTCTTCCGGGAAGCAGATCGCTCCCTTTCCTTCTTGGATTCTTGGTGAGGGGGTCTGTCTGTCCCCACACTTTACCGTCACCCTCGAAAGAGTAGCAGAAAGAGAAGGCACAGCTTCGGGTTTTTGTTTTCTGTTGGTTGGGTTTCTGCATCTTTAGCAGCTCTTTCGCCGCCCAAACCCAGGATCTGTCCACTCTGGAGGGGTGCCAGTTTGGTCAGAGCCGCCCACACACCACACACACACACACACCACACACACACACACACACACACACACACACCCCAAGCCCAGCCTGTCGCTGCATCCTCCGGATGGGACAAAACTGGGCCACAGAGCTCGTTCGAGCGGTGCTGATGCCGCATGCCACAGGCTGTCCTTGAAGACCAAGTGTGGAAAAGAAAATATAAACAACCCTGAGGTGCCAGTAAGGGCAAACAAGCCCTCAGGAATAATTCAAAAACACCAATAACGCATCGGTCCTGGAGCCCGTTCTGGAGCCTCCCGGCCTGGATTCCCCGGACGCGCCCTGCAGGTCCCCGGGCCGAGGGCAGGGCGGGCGCCGGGTGGTCCGGGAGGGCGGGCGCCAGGGTCCTCCCCGCGCCCGCCCTCTTCCTCCGAGGCAGCTGGAGACCCCCGGGCTCCCCTCCCCCGCCGCCCGCCACATCTGGTTCCACTCAGGTCCTCCCCCACCTTCAGGCGCGCTCCTCCTCCTTTCTCCCCCGCTTTCAGAAAAGCGGAGCTGATTTTTTAAAGCCCAGTCTCACACACACACGCACACACGCTTCTGGAAAAAAAAGGAGGGAAAAGTTGGGAGAGGCCCGCTCCCCGGCGCTCCCCCCGCGCCCGGCCCCCGAAGTTGGCCAAGTTGGCAGCGCCTTACCCGGGAGGGCGGCGGCGGCGGCGCTGGCGGCGGCGGCGGCGGCCCGGGAGCAGCCGAGGTGCAGACCCCCGAGGAGCAGGACGCAGCGCAGCAGGTGACGAGGCCAGGGCGCGGGGACCCGCCGGCCGGGGCCCATGCCCGCGGCGTGGCGCTCTGGGGACCCGGGGACCGAGGGCGCACGGGCGCGGCGCGCAGTGGCAGCCCCGGCGCTGGGCTGCGGTGACCGCCCGCGAGGGGCTCGCGTCTTCCTCCGGGTCGGGACGAAGTGATGCCTCCCGGGGAGAGGAGGGGAGGAGGAGGAGGAGGGAAGGAGGCAGGCCGGGCGGAGGGAGGGCGGAGGGAGGAGCGCAGGACCGGGGAGGAGGGTTTGAGGGGCAGAGGGGAAGGGAAGCGGGCAGCGTGGGAGGGGAAGGGGAGGAGGAGCGGGCAACCGGCCGGGGCCCAGAGAGAGCGCGCCGAGAGGGAGAGGAAGGGGAGGCGGAGAGGAGGATCTGCGGGGTCGAGAAGGGCCCCGGCGTGCACTCTTTTTCTCGCTCTCCTCTTTCCTCTGTCCCCGCCTCGCCTTCCCTCTCCTCTCTGCCCGGGCCTGGAGCCCCAGACGCTGCGTCACAGGTCCCCGGTTGGCGCGGGCGGGGAAGCAACTGCAAAACTTTCCGCAAACTTCACCGCGTGGCTGGAAGTGGGCTGCGAGGCCCGACTGGGCGGGGGCGGCGGCGCGCGCCGCTGACCCAGGCAGCCAGGCCCAGCCACTGGCGCCCCCTCCATCCCGCCTCTTTCTGCCAACGTCTCCAGCCGCTGAGCATCCGCTACCTCAGTGCTCAGGACCCCTCCCCCGGTCTGATGGGGAAGGGGCGGAGCCCAGCACTCGGCCACCGAGGCAAAGATTGGGGGAGGGGGAGCAGGGCCCCGTGCTGTGCGCTGAGCGCAAACACTTGCAAGTCTTATTTTAGCATTGGTGTGACCCCCTGCGTCAGCGTCTCCGGCGCGAGGGGGTGTGAGTGTTTTTGCTGGTTGGGGCTGTACCCAGAAACCCAGGGAAAAATCTGTCCACTGGACGTCCCAGAAGACAGACATCATCACTCTCACAAGCAACCGTTTTGCTGGCGGTTCTTAAAGGACCAAATGGAAATCTCATAAAAGAGAAGTCAAGCCACAGTTATTCCGTATTACGCAACAGGTCACCGCAGCACAGAGCACTGGGCTGAGAATTAGGATGCTGGAGTCCAGCTCCACCTCTACATCTGATTCCCGGAGCGACCTTGGAAAAGTTACTTGGGCTGTCTAGGCTCAAAGCCGGACGGAGAAATGTAGAGACCCTAATGCAAACATTCACGTTCTCCCACCGCGAGTAATCAAATAAAAACACTATGAAACCGTAATATAAACTTTATTGTTTCCTGTGCTGTCCACCTCAGTGCTATTTTTGGAAATAACAAATTCAGTGTTTTTCCTCCTTTTTTTTTTTTTAACTACCCTTGCCTTGCAGAATCTTTCCTCATGGCTGCAATGGGGGTATGGGGGCCAGAGATGCTCACTTAGCTTTTTCCTTCTCTGCTGTGCTGAGATTCTTGGCAAATCAATGTAGAGACTGTGGGACTCCACTATCCACACCCTAAAAAATGGTTATTAGTAATCGGGCCAGCAAAACCCCAGGCCCTCCATAGCCAGCTTAGGCAGCTCTGACAGAGCTAAGTCCCTTTTGGTGACTGCTGCTTCAGTGCCCTTTGATGCACATCTTCTCCATGTCCTGGGATCCCAGTGGCTCGGAGGCTGCTGGCCATGTTGGGGCTGCTGCAGAGACCATCCTCTTGGCTTCCCTTTCCTCGCATTACTTCCAAGGAGGTTCTGGAGCTAAGGCGCCTTCTCTTTTTCCCTGAGTGGCTAAACCTTCTCTCCTCAAAGTCATCTTACATGCTCCTCCCTGCTTGCTGATCTCTGGATGCGCTGGCCGTAGTTCTCACCAGGCAGTCCCCCTGCCTCTGACAGGGAACTCAGGCAGGGCTCCCAAGGAGCCCTCCAGGTTCTAGAACAGAGTTGAGGTTCCCTTCTCTACCAGTCCAGGTAAGTTCAGGCCTCTCTCCCACCAGCAGGGCAGAAGCTGACTACCTGAAATCACCAGTGCATCTCGTGGGTCCAGAATGTCCATCACTTGCCCAGCAGCACACCCCCCCCCCCCCCCGAGTGCTCAGTGCACAGGAGTTGCTCCCATTTCTTCGTTTACACATCAACAACCACTGGGGGAACAAAGCTGAGCCGAGTCACAGTCCTAGAAGAGTTTTGTTTAGTGGGGAAGGCAACACAATTTTGCCATCTTCCAGGCAGAGAAGACTGCCCCAAAAGAGCTAAGGAGCAAGTGCTGCGCCAGCAGGGACAGATGTTTGCGCAAGTCTCTGAGGCCCTGTTCTGGTCTCTGCCGAGGGTGAGAATTCCTGCTGTAGTGCGCCAGGCTTACACACTGGATTCTGCTGATTGTCCGGGCCCATGTCCTCAGCCACCATCTGTCTTAGGTCTTGAGCGCGCAGGGCAGACAGCCGGCCGCATCTGGGCAGTTCTCCCTGTGGAGAGTCCAGCCCAGTCCCCACCTTTTAAAGATCCTGTGCAGGATCAGCCGTCAGCAGAACGTGGTTGCAGGCTACAGGAGGGTTGGGTGTTGTGAGGGGCTGGGCCTTTGAGAGGGACCCCTTGCCAGCACCCAGACCTCATCACATCCAAACAAGAGTCCATGTCTTCTGTGCCCACAGCCTCCTCACTGTTCTGTTAAAACTTAGGCGAACAGCCATTTGTTGATGGCCATGCATCAAGCTAGGTGCTAGGGATTTAGTCAGTCCAGGGGATCTTTGCCAAGATGATACTCACTCTGATGGAATCCATACCGAGGAGTTCCCGCCATGGTTCAGCAGTAATGAACCGAACTAGTATCCATGAGGATGTGGGTTCGATCCCTGGCCTCACTCAGTGGGTTAAGGATCTGGCGTTGCCATGAGCTGTGGTGTAGGTCACAGATGCGGCTCGGATCCTATGTGACTGTGGCGGTGGCCATGGCTGGCAGCTGTTGCTCTGATTCAACCCCTAGCCTGGGAACTTCCATATGCCATGAGTGTGGCCCTAAAAAGACCAAAAAAAAAAAAAAAAAAAAAGAATCGATGCTGGGAAATAGCTCTCCACTGCTCCACTGGTTGCTAGACAGCAAAGGTACCGTGGGTCTGATTCCATCCACATGAGTTACCTCAGCTCTGAGGTGACAATTTGTAGGTGTAAGGAGGGTCACCATCCCCTATCTTGTCCCCAGAAAGCAATGTTTTGAGTCAAGGCGGGGGGGGCGGCCCTTCCTGCTTCCTGTCTTCCTTCAGGGTGTCTCCCTTTCTCCTCACCCTGCACGCCTCTCCACCCCACCCCACGCCACGGTCCAGGAGATCTGCCCAGGCCAGTTGTATCGGGATTGCAACACCGAGTGCCTTCCTCTGCCTGAGAAACCACCACCACCTCGCCCCGGCCCCCGCCCCCCGTGCCTCAACGGTCTCCGGGTTTAAGTAAAAATGGTGTTCTGAAGTGTAAACCAGGCCAGATAGAAGCCTCTTTCTGAGCTCACTTTGGCTGGCTGATAAATGTATGTCCGAAAGTCCCCCGGCATGGCGCAGTGGGCCAAGTCCAGGCCTTGGGAGGGCGGCCGTCCGCTATCCACGTGTCCTCCAGGTCACTTCCCTTCTGGGTCTCAGGGGCTCTCAGTGGTGCACGTTTTGGTATCATTACTCACTGTGCTTAGGGTTCCTCTTGCATTAGTCTCCTCTTCCCAGGTGCTGGGGCTCAGCAGCTTCTCAGCCAGGGGGTGCCCAGGAGAGCAGAGCCCGTGCACACTCCCAGCCTAGAACAAAAGCTTAGGAAAGATGAACGCAAGGCAGGAAGAATGCAACTGGATGGCCAGATAGGATAGGAGGACCTAAAGGAAAGACATGGTCAGTCCTGAGGCAACTAGACAGGGCAGTGTGAGCCCCCAGGGCAGCTAAGATCTTGCCCGCCCTGCACCTTCCCAAGCCAGGAGGAAAGTCTGGCCTGGCACGGTGCTGGCCTGGGTGGGTCCCATCCCCTCTACCTTCTCCCTGGGCTCCTGCATCGCCAACCCTCAGCTCTCCACTCAGACCATCCGCTCTCTTGAGTCCCTGTGGCTACCCCCTCATCTGCAGCACTGAGGACTGATGGAAAGAAGGCAGCAGGCTTGGGGTTCAGACAGACCCAAGGTACAAGCCTGGGCTCCACATCTTCCAGGCTGTGTGATATTGGGACAGTTGACCTATGAAAACTATTTCCCCCACATCCACATTAAATTCCTGGGGCATTTTATGGCTGGCTGTCTTCTACTGGCTGGTCTACCCCATCATGGCCACAAATATAACCCAGACACAATCCTGCCCCCTTCCGCTGGGTTCTTCCCTTACTCCCTGTTGATGGAGGACCTAGAAGGGTCTCTCACTCCCAGAAGGGCGGCTGAGTTTGTATCCACTTACTTTCAGCCTGAGGCCTGGATCAGAAGACTTCCTTTGAAGGGACTCCAAGCCCAGCTTCTTCCTCCCCAGGGAATCAGAACTACCTCACGAGACTCCCAGGAAGAGGATGTGCAGACCTGCTCCATGCCTCTAGGTCTGGAAGTGGCCTCCCAGTTGGACGAGTCACCGAGTCACCTCTGCAACACCCAGTTATCTGCAAGACCTGGGAGTAAGCTCAGAGCAGGGGGCTTGCAAACCAATGCCTCAGGATGCTGGCTGGCTCCTGCCTCCACTCAGGAGCAGGTCAGAAAGAGGGGGCAGAGGTTGGCCTGAGGCAGTGCTACAAGCAAGGGGGGCAATAGAGCTGAGCTAAAGAACTGGTTCCAAGGGGGTGGGATGCAGTTCCCAGAACCTTCTCCTGCCCCACCCAGCTGGTGCCGGCAGGCAGAGGCGGGTGGGTGTCACGTGACCCTGTCTGCTCTACCCAACCTAGGGCCCTGTCCCAACCAACCTAGAGCTGCAGGTCCTCTGAGGACGGGGTGAACCAGGAGTCAAGGCCTACTCTGGTCCACAGCTCTGGGTGGGCCGGTAGCTTCTGCATCCCTCTTCAAGAGGTCGTCTGAAGCTTCAAGAGGGAGGGAGGCCCTGACCTCCTCTTGCCAATTCAGGAAGGACAGGCAGGCTGAGGTTTTCTCTGGTCTCAGTTACTGCCCACTGCCTTGTGAGACTCCCGTGGATCCTGGCCTGCGGCAGAACAGGTAGGGAAGTGGCTGTGCAAATGCAGAGCCTCCCCTGACCCATCCTTTCCACGCTGAGTCCCTGATGCATGTGGCTACATGCAGCTGCCCCCCCCCCCACTCTAGTCCCCAGGGAAGGAGCAAGAAGCAGGCTGGGGCACCCGTGGGTGGTGACCAGCATTTTAAAAATGAAGTAAAATGGTAAATATCAGAGTGCATTGCACGTCAGCCTAGTTCTAGTCTGTGAAGCACGTGTTGGGTCGAGATGGTAACACAGCTGAAAAACAGCGCTGTTGAAGACATGGAACCAGCTACCACAGGCTCCCCGACCATCCCAGCTCAGCTCTGACCAACGACCTGCGTCTAACACACTGCCCCGACCTCCTCCTCCTCCTCCTCCTCGGTCTCACATCGAAGGTCCCTCACCCCCACCTGTCCAGCCCTGCTTCCCCTTCCAGGCGCTGCGCTCCAGCAGGCCAGCCTCTCGTGGTGCCAAGGGAGCGCACGAGTGTGAGAAGGCGGGGAAGTGAGGGAGCCACGTTCAAGGTGCTGTGAGAGCCCAGAGGAAGGAAGGCTGCCAGGGAAGCTTGAGCTGAGTTTTCAAAGCCAATCAGATGGCCAAGGCCTGGAGGCGTGAGAGAGTGCGGAGAGAACTAGGTGTGACAAACACTGCGTGGCAGGAGTAGAGAAAGTGAGAAGGACTTTCTGGGCAAACACTGCCCTTCCTCACTCTATTCACTTCATTCTGCCCATCGTGCAATGCCCAGCTCAGTGCCCTCTTCCAAACCCCCAGGAACCCCATCTCACTTGCGCACGGAATGCATCAGCTCCAAGCTTACACTCCTTACATGTAGCTTCTAAATGCTCATCTTCTTCGAGCAGGAGCCAAGTCTGCTGTTCCTTTTTACCTCCCAGAGCTTAGCCCAGCATATTATAAACAGAAGGCTCTGAAGACATGTTTTGAGTGGGTACATGAAGTTTAGTGCTCTGACAACTGTAGCTCAGAGTGTGAGGGCCTAGGCCAAGGTCACACAGTATAGACTTCACTCGGAGCTCTCCTGTCGTCTTGTGCTACCAGGTAACAGAACTGGGTGCAGTTTGTCCCTGGGCTGAGGAGCAGGCTTCGCATTAAGGTTGTGGCAGGGTCGAGAGTCTGCGGGTGTAAAGAAGCAATGGCTCCTAAAATTAATTTGTAGAGAAAGGCCTTCCTTTTCATGCTTCCCAGTGGCAGGCCCTTCTCCCAGGGCACAGGACTCAGGTCTGGGGCTGACTCTAGGACAGGCTTCCTTCCAGATACAGGCCAGGGCCGCCCGTGCTGGAGGGCCTTCTATGTCCTGCAGACATCTCTCCAAGGGGCGCTGTGATTCAGAGGAGGCATCTAGCAACACCCCCTGCTTCTGACTTTTTCAATTCCTGAGACCATCTTCACATCTCTCACCCTCTTCAAGCTGTACAGCAACCATGCGGAAGTCAAGGCAGAGGGTCTGATTCTCACTTGTCACTGAGGACCTAAAAGCAGCTATTACAGAGCTGCCCAGGGGTGCGATGAAGGAGGAATTTTCACATCCTCATCTTTTAAGGACGATCACAGATGAGATGGCTTAGGGAACCTGAGGCAGTAATGTTATGTGAAACCATGCCTCATCTTCCCACTGAACTTTGGTTCTAGCCCAGGCCAGCAGTCTCTAAGTAGATTTCTAAGGGTTATCCCTGAGGGAAGGGGACTCAGTGAAGGGAGCCTGTGGGAGGACAGCCCAAGATGAGAGCAAACTATGATACGCCTCCAGCTGGGGGCCGAGGGTAGCCCTCAGCTCCAGCTGCCTCTGCCCCAGGATGGCACTCAGGGAATGCAGCTCACAAGATCTTCAAGCCTACGGTCCCTCCCCCTCGATGCTGCTCCATCAGTTACCAAGTCTATCTGGGCTCCGGTTTCCTCACATATAAAATCAGCAAGATGCTTCCACCTTGCCCACACCCGGGCTGTGTCAGAGTCCCTTCCCTTTGCTGATGCTGCCCTCTGCCCCCCCCTCCCCAAGCTGCCCTCAGGGTGAAAAGGCTTGGATAGCACAGGAGACCACCACAGTTCTCTGGCTGGACACTTCCCGCCACACCCAGGAGGCCTGACCAGTGGCCAAGGACGGGTGGGGCCATCAGCCAGGCAGCTGCTCTCTGACCCCTTCGCACCATGAGGTCATTCGGGGTCTTTCACCCAGCACCACACACACATCCCCTCTGCTGACTCCAGCCCATCTCGGGCCCCTGCGAGCTTCCCTGGCACAATAGCGCCCTTTATTCCTTGACCCCACCATGTCCCAAACCTGCTCCCGGGCCTGACTGCTTTCCTAGCTTCTGACGGGTTTTCCCAACCCACCCGCAGGGCTCAGCATCAGCCAGAGTCTCTTACCACTCCCTCCTCTCCCCGCAACCTCTCTTCAACTCTCTGCTCCCTGAGACCCTTCCAAGGAGCTTCAGTCCAGCCCCAGGCTCCCCTCAGCCCTGAGCCACTTTGCCAGGCTGGGCTCAAGCAGACCCATGTCTCAGGCCTTTGCCAGCCCTGGACCCCTCAAGTTAAACAAAAATGTGATAAATTAATTTACAAGAAGGTACTGATGAGTTGTTATATATATTTTAAGAGAATGCTAAAGGTAAGAAGCTTTGCCCAAAGTGAGTGTTTCTCCAGTTTACTGTTGGGCACCAAGGCACCTGCATAAGGGTATAAAATGGCATACGTATGACATCTGGGCCTGGGACAGCCCAGAGCTTAAAGGAGATGTTTACCCCAACACAGAAAATAAAACAAAGCCATCTTCCGGCTCAGTGAGTTTAGATAAGGCCACCTTCCGAATGGCCCCCTTTTGGGGGGGCTTGTGCATTTCTAACGGGTTCCCAGGTGATGCTGAAGCAGCGCGCCTGGGGACCATGCTGGTCTTTAAGGCGCTTCTTCCACACTTGGCCAGCAGCAGTCTTGGAACTGGGGTAACAGAAGACCTTGTAGGATAGAGGTTAATACTGAATCTCAAGCCAGAGAGGAAGGCCACCAAGGCAACGTCTCCCGACAACCCGGAGAGCAGAAAGGCTCTGAACCTCAACCACTGAACTTGGGAGTGTTATTTACCAGATCCTGTGATCTTCTTTAAACCACATTTTTTGATTCCCCTCTATGTGCCAGGTACTTTAAATACCTTCTCCTATTCCTAACTATAACCGTGCAAAGAGAGATTCCTGAAGCTTGAGGGAGATTTGAACTAGACCTAATTTTAACCGTTTGGTGATTCTGCCTTAAGAAACTAAAACGGGGAGTTCCCGTCATGGTGCAGCGGAAACGAATCCAACTGGGAACCATGAGGTTGCGGGTAAGATCCCTGGCCTTGCTCAGTGGGTTAAGGATCTGGCATTGCCGTGAGCTGTGGTATAGGTCGCAGACGTAGGCTGGCAGCTGTAGCTCCGACTCAACCCCTATCCAGGGAACCTCCACATACCACGGGTGTGGCCCTAAAAAGCAAAAAAAAAAAAAAAAAAAAAAAGAAGAAGCTAAAACGGGAGTTCCCATGAGGATGCAGATTTAATCCCTGGCCTCACTCAGTGGGATAAGGATCCAGTCTTGCCATGAGCTGTGGTGTAGGTAGATGAGGCTCGGATCCTGTGTTGCTGTGGTGCAGGCTGGCAGCTACAGCTCCAATTCGACCCCTAGCCTGGGAACCTCCTTATGCCACAAGTGTGGCCCTAAAAGACAAAAAAGAAAGAGAGAGAAAAGAAAAGAAACTAAAACACAACAGCCAGTTTGTGTACCACGTTTCTCCCCCACTTACCACAGGCAGATTTTAATTACAGATGAAGAGAGCTTGGGCGATTAGAATGATGAGTAAGGGAAAAGAAAGAAAGATTCTCAGAAAGCAAAAGTCTGCCAAGGTGGGTCAAGTTAGTTGTAAACTTTGCCTTTTCAGAAGCAAGGAGCTGGACCCAAAGCTTGCTTCTGGCTCTAGGATTCTAGGAGATAACTGTTTAAAGAGAGTTATTTATTTATTTATTTATTTGGCCACACCTGCAGCATATGGAATTTCCTGGGCCAGGGATCAAACCTGCGCCACTGCAGAGACAACACCAGATCGTAACCCACTAGGCCACAGCAGGAGCTCCTCAAGAGAGTTATTTTCTAAATTAAGGGACACAAGAGCTCCCTGACTGCTAATCTTCTCAACTGGAGAAAAACCTCCCTTCCTGGACTAGAAGGCAGGCAGAAAACAAACCTTCTAAAAAAGACAGCAGGTCAACCACAGAAGTGGGGGGCATACTGCTCTGACTGGCGAGTCTCGTTTTGAAGCCGCCCGTGTCATGACGGAAGATTCGGAGCCCAATTGCTTCCCCTCCGCCCCTGTGTTCCATCCCTTCCTGGGCCCAGTGCCTTTGCCTCTAGATTGTGAGCTCAGAGCTGTACCTTCTCCCCATTCTGATCACCGATGTATTTCCACCCACAAGCACAGGTGTTGGCACAATAGGGGTACAGAAGGTGTCGCATGAATCCGCACATTCCCATCGTGCCTGCGACGTCCACTGGGACTCTGCCAGCTGCTAGGATTCCTCTAGCTACATCCCAGGATTCCTCTAGCTACATCCCAGGAGGTAAGGCCCTTGTTTGAAGCTAGAGAACTAGAGTAAAATCAAGAGGCTGGGAAGTTCACTTCTTAAAACTTATTTTAATATCCTCCCCACCCCCCCAAATTGGGAAAAGCCAAAACAGTCTGGCTGAGTTTAATTACAAATTAATACACATTTTTTGTCATTGCTTAAAGTAAATCAACACTGTGGCAATGAGGGATTATCCTCAGAAAAAGTGAAACCCATATTAACAAAATATGTCATGGAAGAACTCCACTTAGTGATTTCATGGCTACTTACAGGTCTAGAAAAGGTCAACATTCTGCATGTTCCCTGGGGCTTATCCATGCAGTGGAAAGAGGCCTTGCCCAGACTCAACCAAGCCCAATCAAGTCCTAGACTCAATAAAACCAAGAAGAGAGGGCTTCCCTTCTTCAGGATGAGGGCAGAAAAGAGAGATCACCAAATAAAGTCCTTCGGCTTCGCTCAGAAGCACTTAGGGAAAAGGAGGCAGGAAGTTAGAGGGAAGGTTTAAAGATGCAGCATTCCTTCAACCTTAAAAGAAAGTTAAAACTTTAAAAAAAAAAAAAAGAAAGAAAGAAAAACAACAACAACCTCAAAACATCAAAACTGCAACATCATTGAATGAGAGGGAGGAGATAAGGAATAAAATTTAATTATCTTGAGTAAGTTTAAACATGGTCTCAACCTCACCCATCTCTTCACATACCCAGACACCATCTTTCGATGTTGTGCTCAACCTGTGAGACCCCACGGGCACTCTGCTCAGCAGCAGCAGCGATGGTACATATACACACACATACCTGCATCTATTAGGTGTGCACACATGTGTATAAACGTGTAAGACAATAAAATCATTTTGGAAAGCTGGGGGCAACGAGGACTCTGGCGCTGACTTCCTTCCATTCAGAGTTCCACAAGACAACAGCTACCCAGGAACCTACCCTCCTCTCTTCCCTTAAGATCTCCTAATACCGGGGAGAGAGGAGTAGGTCCACAACACAAACAAAAGTCCTAGAAACATGTGTCCGTACTGGACTTTTTCAGTCGTAAAAGAAATACTAGAGTTATCTGAGCGCTCACTACCCTTCCTGACTTCCCTCCTCCTGCCCAGGGAACTCGCATGTCTGAATGCTGCATCTTTAAATATTTCTGGCTGAGCCCTCTTGCCACATATGTCAGTAACATTCCAAGCTGGCTACCACATGTTCAGACTCTGGCCTCCTTCCCCCTCTACTGTCGAGTGCTCTGCTGTTTCAAGGGCACGGTGGGGCCACTCATCTCCCGTTTCAGCTCCATCTTCAATTGATCATACATCTCAGAAACAACCAAATTAAAACCTAGTTCCAAAAGAATGTTCATTTTTGAAACGCCTATTTCCTTTGAGATTATTTTTTCACTTCACTCAATGCATCTATTGCAGTGGGTTAGATAAAAGCGTGTGTGTGTGTGTGTGTGTGTGTGTGTGTGTGTGCGCGTGTGTGTGCACATGCCCACACAGACATACACACCAGGGGGACTGGAGACTGTTTCCTGCCAAAACATCTAACAGAGGGAAGCTTATATGCTGATCAAGTTTTAACATCACGGTTAACAAGAGATGTACACCATTTAGCAAGCACACAGAGACTGGGTTGGAACTCCTGATCCCTGGAGCATTCGGCTCCCCAGCCCATTTTCTGCCTACCTTTGGAACAGTTTCAAAGGTTACTACATTCAGAGAATCCAAGAGGACTGCATGGACAGATGAGCCTTTATTTAAAAAAATAGCACTTCAAATAAATTAAAAGGGACAACCGTCAAGTGTTCAAATTGTGAAGAAATAGTTGAAAACCTAAAAAGACTCCAAGCTGCAGAGCTCTAACCTCATTCTTTGTCCAATGGCAAACCCCCCATGTCTCAGTACCCCCCTCAGTTTTCCCCTACGGAGATGGGGAAGGAACTGCAGACGGGAGACCGGACGGCGCGAAAGCTGCGTCTGACTGGAATGAACACGGCCACGAACTTGCTAACAGGGGTTTCGCTTTCTGACCAAATGTGTTCTTTCAAAAATAAAAAAGGGGGGAGAGAAGTTGCATGTTTTTAAAAATTGAAATTATTTAGGGATAAAACACTAACTCTAGTGCCTTTAACGGGCAATAGCAACTTTTTTCCTCCGAAGTCAAACACCATCCCCAGCTGAGCCTTTGTGCTACAAGCTTTTCAGGAGATGTTACCTAAATTTTATTAAAAGAAAAGAACAAGTTTAAATATAGACACTGGACTAGCCCAGTCTGTATTTTCAAGTCCACATTCTTCATCTGAAGCACTGCATCAGGGACCCCCCTGAGTCTGCATGTTTTCAAGTTCACAGTACATGGAACCAGTTTTTCTTTTTAATTTTTTCCTCACTCAGAGCAGCCACATGCAGTGGCCCTTGACGCCGGAACCTGGGGCGGGGCCTTTTCCTACGAGGCCTGGCCAGAGCTGCCCGAGGTTTCTCCTCAATGAGAATCGATGCTGTCATGCTCTATGGATGGGAAAAAAAGCAAGAAAATAAAAGCACCTGGTACAGGTTTCATGAGATCCATTCGGATTCGCTATGTTCCAAACCCGCTGCTGAATGCCATTTGTCCACTCTGTGTGTGTTGAACAGTTTGTGGCCTAGGAGTGGGTCTCAATTCGAAGAACTGTTATTGGACGCCCCAGAGGTTGATGCAATAGCAGCTCCAGCAGGGCTACTTGTGGAGACTGACTTTCGGATGTGAGGAAGCAAGTAGGGGTCACAGGCCAGCTGCTGGACGTCGATGCGGTCCTCCTTTCGGTAGGCCAAGCATCGTCGAATAAACGCCTGAAAGGAAAGTTTCTTGAAGAAGCCTGAAGCAGATAATCCTGGCACCCCAAGGGGGAACCCAGGAAGTTCTGGAGCAGCTGCCAGGGGCCAGAGCAAATGTCTCCTAAAGAGAAGGGGCTTAGGGCCTTTCCCGGAAACCACCAGGCAGACCTGGAGAAGCCTGGGCGAGGAGACACACCAGCAGCAGCACCTCTCTCTGGCCACTGACTCCCCCGATGACGCTGGCAGAGCCAATCCTGAGGCAGAATGGCGCATGTCCCCAAAGCACAAAGACCAACGCAAAAATCTCTCTCTCGGCCTTGGCTGGTGTGCATGCGCACAGTCTAACTTCATGGTTCTGCATCTACAAACCATGGTCTCGCGTGAACTTCCAGAGGGCATGGGGACTGCAGTGACAAACCACCACCAGGCAGGGTGAGGAGGACACTGACTAACAGCATAACGAGTCACAGGTCATGAAACAAAGGATCAGGCACATCTCTACGCAGCAAAGGAAAACCTGAACAGCACTTGTCTCCCTAAAAGTACTGCAGACATAAAAACATACTGTGAGTTGGGTTTGATTGTCTCCTCTGCGTCAGGCATGACGAGCTGTGGAACCTCAGCTTCTACAATTCTTAGCACAGAGGCCCTCACGTAGATTATCTGTCTTTTCCTATTTTTTAACCAGACAGTTCTATTTAATCAAAACCTTATAATATAGTTATTTAAGTAACTGAATCAATTTTAAAAAATCCAAAATATAACATCGCTATCATCCAAGTCCATACTCTACATTAGGCTAATAATGATGCCAGGATGCAGCTCTATCGCCGGTGACGGATGTGCCACTCTGGCGCAGGATGCTGCCAGTGGGGGAGGCTAGGTGGGTGAGTGTCGGGGGGAGGGGGATAGAAATACTTTACTTTCCACTCAATTTTGCTGTGAATCTAAAAAGCTGCTCTAAAAAGTCAAGTTGATTTTAGTATATCTAAAACACGAAATGAACTACTAATTTTGTTTTTTCCATGTTTAATTATTAAAATTCCTGGTTTTTCAAAAACAAAGATACCTCTAGGTAGTTGCTTTATTAAAGCATTTGGAAGATAAAAACAGATTCACAGAAATGAACGTAATGATTCGTGACGGTAAAAATATAAAGCTTTCTTAGTGAGACACCTGGAACTAGAAGGTTTTTCTTGGGTTGGATACCAACCAAATAAACTCCTTTTGCCTTGAATTTTATCTCTACACAGGTACTGGAGTAGGCTTTTGAAAGGGCAATCAGATCACAGAGCTGCCCTGATTAAAACCCTCGAGTGCTTTCCCGTCACGGTTTATAACCTATCCTGCTGCCTCTCCTTCCACTCTCCCCTCTGCTCTGCCTGCTCTGAGGTCCTGCTCAGCTTACACTCTTCTTCCAAATCTATACATGGCTCTCACATTCACATCAGTCAAGACTTCAGAAAGTCATGTCATCAGTGGGGCCATCTCTAACCGGGCTATCAAAATACGGGGTTTCCCACCTCTCTACTCCCTTACTCAGATTTGTTTTCTTCATAATATTTATCACCATCTGAGATGTATTCTTTTTTTGTTGTTTTTTTTAGAGCCATGCCTGTGGCATATGGTAGTTCCCAGCCTAGGGGTTGAATCAGAGCTGTAGCTGCCAGCCTACACCACAACCACAGCAACACAGGATCTGAGCCATGTCTGAGACCTACACAACAGCTCATGGCAACTCCAGATCCTTAATCCACTGAGCAAGGCCAGGGATTGAACCCGCATCCTCACGGATACCAGTTGGGTTCATTATCACTGAGCCACAATCCCGAGATGTATTCATTTTTAGTTACTGTCTGTCTCACTTAGTAAAATGTAAATTCTTTAATATGGGCAAGGAAACTTTGTAGCTAAGTGCTACATAATCACAGCCCCTTCTCCAATAAACGTTTGTTGCAGGAGAGATGAGGAGAAGTGGGTAGGAGGTTAGAGAAATTACCTAGAGAAGTAATAGAGGAAGCAAGGCAGTCATTTCTGCTGACCACGGGGTCAAAACTTACCTTTGCTTCAGGTGTTACTACTGGCTTTGGTGGGAACTGCACCTCAGTAGCTTTGAGAATAGTATTTTCTTGTAGAATGTCTTGCTGGGACTGGTTATGACCAAAAGGCTATCACATAAAAACAAAGCAAACAAAGGTAGGCCTCTGGTTAAAATTAAAGAGAACATAATTCACTTCGCTGTGACACTGTAAATCAACTATACTTTAATAATTTAAAAAAATGAGGGGAGAGAAAAAAATGGGGTATGGGCAAAGTGGGAAAAACACAAGAGTCAGGGCCACTCAACGAGTGGCTTTATCCGTGCCACAAATTGCGATTTTCTAATAAACTCCTAAAAAATGATTTTACACCTAGTGTCATCTCTACAGTGTCTCTACTGAGATCACAGTTCTTTCTGGAAAACTTCCACCACCATTATCAGCAGCACTTGCACAATATCAGAGTATAACTAGTAACTGAATAACTCTCCATGTTAGGCAGGGAGGATAAAGACCTGAAGACCCAGGGGACGTTCAAGAGGAGGCTGAAATCCGAATTAAGAGTATGGTCTGGGGATTGTAATCAAAATATAAGGAGTCGAGGGGAACTCCCAAATGGCTTCTGCCCACAGCCCAACAGGGAAAAACGAAACATACAAATACACTGAGAGCTGAAACAGGAATACAGACATCCCACGGATCCTAATGCACACTTGTGCTAATAAAAGCTCTTGGGACCCTTAAGAACAGCTCTTGGGAAGATTACATACTTTAATAAACTATTTACATATTTCCCTATACGTGCTACCAGAATCAAAACAGAGACTGGATCTGAGAAGAGCATAAAATGAATATTTTCAACAGCCCAGCAGAAATCATTAGGTGCCCTAGAATTAAAATTTCCTGCTTGTGCATAAAGCTTTTATAGTTAAGTCTGTATTTTCTTCAAACTACAACTTTCAGGATTCCATTTTGTATAACCCAATGATTAACTGCAAAAGAATAATACACACAATGCCACCATGTACACGCATCACCCAAGAGAAACCACCACGCTCAACCTTTCTCATTACCTTCCTTCCATAGAGACACTGGTAGAAGATCACACCCACGGACCAGACGTCAACTTTATTTGAGATCTTTGGTGGTTCTTTCCCAACCACAAAACACTCTGGTGGTAAATACCTGTGACAAAAGGGAAATAAAAATTCTTAGAAAAAGGACTGTATAAATCTAAGACATGGACAAAATCACAAAATAGAAGACCTTGTTAGAAATAAAAAAATCTTAACAGCTGAAAAGTCAACTTAGACCTGACTGGATAAAGTAGATGAAAAGACACTCTAACCTAAGGAGGCAATAATATCCAATTATAGAGGCTTAAAGTATATACTTCTCGATTTACTGAGAGAGGTAAATGTTCTCCCTAGTTCCTACTTTACTCACCCCAGCCTCCTTTCCCAGGGCTGTGCCTAAAATAAGTTCAACAAGTTTTACAAAGGAGAGGAGAACACAAAAGAAGTGCTTTTTTTTTTTTTTTTTTTTTGCTTTTTAGGGCCACACTCAGTGTATGGAAGTTCCCAGGCTAGGGGTTGAATCAGAACTGCAGCTGCTGGCCTACACCACAGCCACAGCCACTCAGGATCCAAGCCTCGTCTGCAACCTACACCGCAGCCACGGCAATGCTGGATTCCCTGACCCACTGAGCAAGGCCAGGGATCGAACCCGCCTTGGGTACTAGTAGGATTCAATTCTGCTGCGCCACAACAGGAACTCCAGAGTGCATTCTCTTTTACAATATCTGTGGCAAAAAACATTAATACAACTAGTAATGTGATTTTCATTCTGGCAGAAGAAGTCTCTAAAATTACTATTTTAAAAGCCCAGGAGTTTTCTTGCGGCGCAGTGGGTTAAGGACCCAGTTTTATCATGAAGTAGCTTGGGTTGCTGCTGTGGCTCATGTTTGATCCCTGGTCCAGGAATTTCCATATGCTGTGGGCATGGCCAACACCCACCCCCCCAACCCCGCAAAGAAAAAAAAAACTTCAAATGAATTCAAGACCCAGTAAAAATCTCTGAGGGGAGTAGCTGTTCTGTCTTTTTGCAGAAACCTCTTTTGGAAATCTAGACTGGAAATGACTACAGTGCATAATCAATGGTGACATTAAAGTTCCAATTATGAAAGGGTATTTTACATCTCCTACTTTAAGGGTGATCAGGGGCTTACTAGAAGGCTAACAAATAATGCATAAAAACTCAAAGTACCAGTTGGCCCAACTCAATCCTCATCTGAATTCATTCCCTCCCCACTCGCTCCTAGCCTCTAAAAAAGACTAGTTGGGGGAGTTCCCGTCGTGGCGCAGTGGTTAACGAATCCGACTAGGAACCATGAGGTTGCGGGTTCGGTTCCTGCCCTTGCTCAGTGGGTTAATGATCCGGCGTTGCCGTGAGCTGTGGTGTAGGTTGCAGACGCAGCTCGGATCCTGCGTTGCTGTGGCTCTGGCGTAGGCTGGTGTCTACGGCTCCGATTCGACCCCTAGCCTGGGAACCTCCATATGCCAAGGGAGCGGCCCAAGAAATAGCAAAAAAAGACCAAAAAAATAAATAAATAAAAAACACTAGTTGGATAGCCAACCACACCAAATTGTATGGTGTGGAAGGCAAGTGCCTCCTGGCATTTAGGAAACCAAATAAATATACTTCTACTCACTGCCTGGAGTCTTAGCCATGGCATGCCTGGAAGGCAGAATCCTAAAGAAAACAGATCAATTTCTGCAGATTTCATGCTGGCAAAATCAATTCTGTAAAACTTTATTTTAAATCCTGATGAGCTTCTGGCATTAAAATCTAAATGTATAGCTGGAAGGGGACTAAAAGAGTTGAGAGGCAAAAAAATGTTCAAACGATAAGCTTTTTTTTTTCCCCCCAAGAAGTTTTTTTTGGGGGATGGGGACGTGCTCATGGCATGTGGAAGTTCCCGGGCCAAGGATTGAACCTATACCACAGCGGTAACAATGCTGGATCCTTACCCCACTAGACCACCAGGGAATGCCTTTTTATTTTATTATTACTATTATTATTTTTGTCCTTTTAGGGCTGCACCCGCAGCATATGGAGTTCCCAGGCTAGGGATGTAATCGGAGCTGTAGCTGCCAGCCTTTGCCACAGCCACAGGCACGCCAGATCCGAGCCTCGTCTGCAACCTACACCACAGCTCACGCCAACGCCAGATCCTTAACCCACTGAGAGAGGCCAGGGATTGAACCCGAAACTTCATGATTCCTAGTCGGATTTGCTTCTGCTACACCACAATGGGAACTCATATTTTATTATTTTATTTAATTTTTTGTTCACATCTGTGGCATGTGGAAGGTCCCAGGCTAGGGATCAAACCTATACCACAGCAGCCACCCAAGCTGCTGCAGTGACAACACTGGATCCTTGACCTGTTGAGCCACAAGAAAACTTCTAAAATGACTTTTTGAAATGTACTTATAACTTTTTTCACAAGAAGACTTCTAAAATGACTTTTTGAAATGTACTTATAACTTTTTTTGTGGAGGTGGTGGGGAGGAAGTAAGTTTTGCATGTAATAAGGAAGGACAGTGGTTGTTGAACTTGTCCAAATACAGAGTAATAATGTTGCCAAATATTTAGAATACAAAAGATATTATTCCTGGAGTTCTGCTGTGGCTCAGCAGAAAGGAAACAACTGGTATTCACAAGGATGCAGGTTCAGTTCCTGGCCCTGATTAGTGGGTTAAGGATCCAGTGCTGCCGAGAGCTGGGGTGTAGGTGGCAGATGCGGCTTGGACCTGGTGTTGCTGTGGCTGTGGTGTAGGCCAGCAGCTGGCAGCTTCTATTTGACCTCTAGCCTGGGAACTTCCATATGCTGCAGGTGTGGCCATAAAATTTTTTTTTAAAGGAGAGAGAGAGAGAGATTACTCCTTAATAGAACATGTCTGTCATGGCACTTTCAAGGTCTCAGTTTCCCCATCTGTAAATGAAGAAATACACTAGTTCTTCACCCAAACAATACTGAAAATAGTAAGTATTCTATTTCCCTATCCAGGACTTTGGACAGGAGAGTAGAAGATAGTTCTAAGATACTACACTGAATTGTTTAAAAAAAAAACCTAGTTGCATCACTCCATCATGATAAAGTGCTCAGAGAGAAAAACGATTCTCAAGGCCTCATCTATGAGTTACTTATTTAAAAGTAGTATTCCGTGTAGAAGAATCGTGGAATAATCAAATAACGCAATGGTCACTTAAAATTTGTTATGTCCTCCCATTCTGTCTGTATCTCTCTGGGACAACATACTGAATATGGTGATTATAAACACCAATATGGAGACTTTTTAAACCTCCAGAGAAACCAATAAAATTTAATTTTCTCAGTAGCTCCCTACCTTACTCTTTAAAAAAAAAAAAAAAATCTTCAAATATAATCCAAAGAAAGAATAATAAAATGAACCCCCAAGTAAACATCATCCAGTTTTAATAACTGTCACATGTGGCCAGTCTTTGTGTGCACCCCTCTACACCTCTTGATTACTTTGAAGCAAATTCCAACCATTATATATAATTTTTATTTAAATTCCAATCACCAATTTATTATAGCTTAGCAAATACAGCAATAGGCAGCAATGAGATAACTAATTTAAATGGGAAAAATCTTTACTTTAAAAAAAGAATAAGCTATCAAATGAAAAGCTCAAATCCAAGTTCTAGTGAATTTATACAGCAGTATAAATTTCAAGTATTTCCGAAGGCAGATGTTTTTGTGTCATTTAGTGACAGGAACACTAACCCACAATAACCACAATAGTGAATAAACACTGTAAATGTAGCTTCTATTTTAAAGCTAGAATCTCAAAGTTTTAATTTAGGGACAGATTTCCACTGTAGGTACCACCTCCACAAACAATAAGGAGAAAGGGAAAGTGGAACTTTTGTGTACATGGTGCTTTCAGCAGGACAGGATTGATTTTTTAACACGCATAACTCCAACATGATCAGACTGATAAGAACAGGGCTGGTCCTGTGCTGAGAGCAACACTCCGCTCTTCTCTGTCTGCTTTCCCAGACAGTCAATGATCTGCTAAGAGCCAGGGCCCTCCAGCCTCAAACATAAGTGATCTGACCAAATGACCCTGGGGTTTATCAGCACATGTTGCCCCCCCCCCCCCATAGTGCTGCTCGAGGCTCCTCCATTTTTAGTATCACACATTCCAATGCCTGGCTTTGTGCTACCACCTCAGAAGTTTAAAAAGGAGCTCTGTTAACACACCTTTATAATCACAAAGTCAAATGACTGTGCTGCTGGTATCTTGCATGGGTCTCACTGTCAAAAGTAATTAAAAGGCAGAAGTAGGGTAGGGAACAGAACAGGCAGGTAGAGCTAGCTGGGGGAGGGTGGTTGGGGGAGATGAGTGACAACAGATGGGAAGAAATGTGGCTTAAAACCTTTTAGAACATGACTGCCAGAAGCGATAAATTTCTTGGCAAACCATGCTCACTTTTCCCTATTTAGATTTCACAGGATGCTATGGTTATTTTACATCCTGATTTTCACAACTCCTTAGTTCTTGAGAGTCCACCATGCTCAGACAACTCTAGAAACAAATCCCTCATTCCCTTAACTTAGGAAGAGAGAGACCTGCATTTGTACTGAAAAGAATTTAGGGCTATTCCTTTTTTTTTTTTGCTTTTCAGGGCCACACCTGTGGCACATGGAAGTTCCCAGGCTAGGGGGTCAACTTGGAGCTGCAACTGCTGGCCCACGCCACAGCCACAGCAAAGCAGGATCCGAGCTGCATCTGTGACCTACAGCAACGCTGGATCCTTAACCCACTGAGCAAGGCCAGGGATCAAACCTACATCCTCACGGATGCTAATCAGGTTTGTTACTGCTGAGCCACAATGGGAACTTCTAGGACCATTCTTTACATACACAATAACAACCTCACTCTATCTACTCAGCAGAGCCAGACCTATAAAGGAAACACACAACTCACAACACCTGGCCATACAGGTTTTCAAGAACAGAAAGAAAAATATAGACAAATTAATGCACATAAAAAGAGTCAAACTGTTGAAAAGATAGTTAATATTTGGAGAGGGCAAGTCCACTATAGTTTACAGCATTCTTGCGTATGCAGATAGGATGCAATTTAATGAATAGTTACCAACACCACCGCTCCATAAGCCAACTTGACAGACCTCCTGGATACCTACCAATAAGTACCAGCACCTTGTGATGTTAGCTCCATGCCATCCACTGAATTGTAGCTATCATCATCCATGATCTTGGAAAGACCAAAATCTGTGATTTTTATCTCTCCACATGCTGTACCATTTACTAAAAGAATATTACCTAAAAAGATAAAATCTTCATGAATAAAAAGAGACTTACTAATTAAGAGAAAAATCCAAGGTAATAACAGACAAGAACGAGACAACCGAACTCAAATTCTTGCACATAATAGCAAACATCTAAATCTCTGGAATAAAACTTTCTGCACTCTGGATGGTAGGGGAGAGTCTTAAGTGTCAAGCTGTAAACTTCTATTTTCCAAGAACCACCTGCTTAATGTGCCAAAACCAACACTATGAGCAGTGGAAAAAATAATTAACTTGCCAAAGTAAAATATCACTTGTATGGTTGGTCAAAAATAGTGGGAAAGTTTCACCTGAACTTTCAGTAAGGATCTCAAACCACCATGTTTGGAATAGTAGTTTTGAGGGGGGTGGAAATCAAAGAAAATATACAAGGGAATCTAAGCTAGTACCACAGTGCCACCTACAGCTCCTGGGGCAGGAAAAGGTATTGAATTCAGTGATAGAAAACCCAGTCATACAATAGCCATCTTTTAAAAAAATCACTTCTTTGTAATGAATTTTTTAGTTATTTAAATTACCTTAGAATAATGAAGAGTGAGATTTAATATGCAGCTATCAAAGGGGAAAACAAAGTTAACTGTGCCCACCAGGAGGTAAATGGGAATCTTCCAACACCCAAGCTCAACTGGTTGGAGCTGTCTACAGAGAACACAGGCAGATTTCTAAACAACAGCTGAAGATGCCAACAACGGACCGGAAGTACGCAGTCTAACTGCTCCTACTCTGCTAATGACTATCAAAGTTAGAAGTTACCCATACGGAAAAATAGAAAGCTCTGCTTAGAATTTAATGAAATGGAAGGCGTAGGTGCAAAAATAAGTTGCTAACGTGGGGGCACTTATCAAAGAGACGGGGAGTATAGGAGCTGCTGCGTAGTGTGAGTAATGGGAAAAAACAAAAGCAAGCTTGCCAGAGCAGCTCTTTATTAACTGGACTGACATCCCGAGCTGCCCCGGCTCTAATGGGGCATTGTTTCTCCAGAGTGTTTAACATAACAGGACCCACCCTAGCTTAGTGCCACATGGCCAGGACTCTTATTCCCACACCTACCCAGGCAATTTAAAGTCAGATGTTAGGCCTTCTTTGCTCCTGCCAAATCCTCTAACATTATAAAATTAAGTAGCTTATAAGACCACAGAAAAACTACCAATACTGTCTCCTAAAAATCAGACATACCTGGTTTGAGGTCATAGTGTATGATGGGAGGTTTTATTTCATTTAAATACTTTAAAGCATTCACAATCTGCATGATAATGGATCGAGCCTCCTTCTCCGACATTAATTTGTGCTGTTTCAGGTAGAAGTCCAGATCATTTCCCTCACAGTATTCTAATACTGTACAAAACCTAAAGACAAAAAAACCAACGTTTGACTGTGGGATAAGATCAAGTAGATTAAGTCTAACTAAATGAACCCCAATGATGTCAGGTAATTAGCTTACTTCTTTCTTCTTTGCTCCTTGAAATACCATTCTTCATTCAGTATTAGCTACCTGAGTGGGTTACAGGGAGACAAGCGCTTACTCTCCTGGTCAAGAGTCTTCACATCCTTGACGGTGAACCTGTTCTGCTAAAGCTCACCCAGGGCATACCTCTCCTGAATCCAGACTGTGATACTGACAAGAATACGGACTGTAATATATTTAAACTAAACAACAATGGGGCAGGGGTTCCTTTACTATGCATTTGATGCTCCATTTTATTTTATTTACTTTTTTAGGGCCACATCTGAGGTATATGGAAGTTCCCAGGCTAGGGGTCAAATAGGAGCTGCAGCTGCCAGCTCACGCCACAGCCACAGCAACATCAGATCTGAGTCACATCTGCAACCTACACCGCAGCTTGTGGCAATGCCAGATCCACTGAGCGGGGCCAGGGATCAAACCCATATCCTCATAGATACTAGTCGGGTTTGCAACTTGCTGAGCCACAGTCAGAACTCCGATGCTCCATTTTTGAACAAGTAGATTATGATTAAGTACACAATTCTTGCTGCAAACATCTTCTATGAGCCCAAGTGCTGACAGTGAGCAGAGACTGGTTGCATACTACCTTTCTCCTGGCAGACTGGCACATACAGTTCTATAATTTCTCTTTGCTAAACACACAAGGTATAAAACAGCTTATTTATTTTTGCCTTTTTTAGGGCCGCACCCATAGCATACGGAGGTTCCCAGGCTAGGGGTCCAATCAGAGCTGTAACTGCCAGCCTACACCACAGTCACGGCAACGCTGAATGCTTAACCCACTGAGTGAGGCTAGGGATCAAACCCTTGTCCTCATGGATGCTAGTCAGGTTCTTAACCTGCTGAGCCATGACGGGAATTTCTAAAATAGCTTTTTTTAAAGTACAGTATCTGTAGGTCTAACAAATGTATTAGTACACAGAACGGGTTTTTTCTCTCACTTCTATCAGCATTATCATACAGGCCCGATTTAAAACTACAATTTTGTGGCATTATGGGTCATGTGTCTATCTTCCGAGGCAGTTATAAGGTGAAGTTAAGGTCTCCTGAGTGATGAGTACTTTTTAAATTCTTCTAAGCTATGACTCAGGTCTAGCTAGGAAATAAAAACTACTTGAGTATTTTAAAAAAGAGAGGCTTTAATCCAGGGAACTGATCACATAGATGGAAGAGCTGAGAAGACAAAAGTGGCCAGTAAGCACCCCAGAAATCATCTAGAGCAGGAAATCATTAGCAACCTAATAAGGCCAGAGGGCCAAGAGAGAGGAGATGGTGCAACCTGAACCAGGGTCACAAAGGAAACCTAGAACCGTAACTGCAGGGAGGGGTCTCCACCCACCACCACCTCTGTCTTCCAATTGGCTGAACTCCAC
The DNA here is from genome assembly GCF_016906955.1 of Phacochoerus africanus. NCBI lineage: Eukaryota > Metazoa > Chordata > Mammalia > Artiodactyla > Suidae > Phacochoerus > Phacochoerus africanus. The sequence continues at coordinate 16,264,721 of NC_062557.1, forward strand.
TGAACAACAAATAGCAAAGCACCCTAATGACCAAAAAAAAAAAAAAAAAAAAAAAAAAAAAAGTAGATTGAGAAACACAGCCTACAAAGGCAAATTCACATAAGACATGGAACAGGGAAAGGTGAAAAGCAGGCCGGAGAGCAAACAGGCTCAGGACTAACACTATGTGGCTGTGAGCATTTTGAGGCCTTCAAAAAGCAGAGCAATGAACACAGTCCTATAGGATCCCCAAACTGAACAACAGCTTATGCTTCTTATAAAACATAGCATGTCCTAGCATGCTAGAACCTTACTGGAGAAAATGTGCCTAAAACCTATAGATTCTCTGATTTGAGATGCTGAAATCTGAGACAGACTCTCATGCTTAGTAAACTTATTATTTATTTTCCCTTTTTGGCTGCCCCACGCCATACTGAGCTCCCAGACCAGGGATCGGATCTGATCCAAAGTTGTGACCTACATCACAAATGCAGCCATGTGGGATCCTTTAACCCACTGTGCCCAGCTGGGGACGGAACCTGCATCCTGCTGCTGCGGAGACACTGCCGATCCCGTTGCACCACAGCAGGAACTCCAGTAAATTTATTTTTGACCCAAATGAAAACTGAAAACATCATCTCACTTTCTATTTTTTGGCCGAACCTGAGCAGCATGTAAACAACTCAAGAAGAGCACAGAATCAATTCAACTTCTCAGATTAGTTAAAAGTCTGTATACAATTCCAAACAACAGATAATCCAAATCATTGTATTTGTCTTGGAAATGATTTTTGTACTCACATTTAGGAGTAGGGGGATGTCCTCCCTAGTATTCAAGGAACTTTCTCCAAGCAAAACAGTAAAGCCACCCTGCAGAAACCTGCTCTCTAGATACTTTTCTGAACCCCACTCTGTGCTATGCACGTGACTGTGCCCATTGGAAAGGGGAAATCTCTCAGTGGATATTTCCAAAGGGAATTATGGTCTCCTTCTGGGGCTATTTCTTTCTTTCCTCCCCCCACCCCACGCTTTTGGCATGCAAAAGTTTCCAGGCTGAGGATCAAACTCGTGTCACAACAGCGACCCCAACCACAGTAGTGACAATGCCGGATCCTTAACCTCTAGGCCACAAGGAACTCTAATGGTGGGGGGGGGAGGCATGAATTTCTAAATGTGGGCCAGCTCTCTGCATAGCAGTCTCTAAGACAGCTGCTGTCTGGAACAGGCCAAATACCCTGGGAGGCAAAGGTCAGACCTCAGTATGTTTTCCTGACTCAGTTCAGACTCCTACGGAGAAAACGTTTCCAAATACTGAATGAAATATTTCTAAATTTCATCTGAGACAAGTCATTTAACTTTTCTGGTCCTCAAATCTCCACCTACAAAATGAAAAGGCTGGGGAGTTCCTGTCCTGGAGCAGCGGAAACAAATCCAACTAGGAACCATGAGGATGAGGGTTCAATCCTTGGCCTCGCTCAGTGGGTGAAGGATCCAGCATCACCGTGAGCTGTGATGTAGATCGCAGACACAGTTTGGATCTGGTGTGCTGTGGCTATATGGTGTAGGCCGGCAGCTGTAGCTCCGATTTGACCCCTAGCCTGAGAGCTTCTATATGCCGCGGGTACCCCCCTAAAAAGCAAAAAAAAAAAGGGGGGGGGGGGAGCTGGACTGAAATCCTTAATAAACCTATGAACCTGTATTTTAAGACAGAGCATTCTCATTCTATGACAAAAATCACATTACTGGTACTTTAAAAGGCCTGTCAGTGTTGATCAGCGTCTCCAGGGTGGGGCAGAGACTCTCTTGATTGGTACTTTTAGGTGGTATGCTGGCACCAATATGTGGCAGTTACTGAGAGCTGATAATTAAATTTGCAGGAATTTTGTGAGCTGGTTATTAAGCTATTGGTAGGATGAATAGACAAACAAAAGGTGGTATATCCATATAATGGAATATATTCAGTTATAAAAAGAAAGGCAGTCACAAAAATCCACATACTGTATGATCCATTCATATCAAAGTCCAGAATAGCAAATGCATAGACACAAAAAGTAGATCAATGGTTGCTTAGGGCTTGGGGTGGAAGGTAGAGGAATACGAGAATGATAGCATAAGGTGGTGAAAATGTTCTAAAATTGACTATGGTGATGGCCGCAACATATCTATGAATGTACTAAAAACCACTGAATTGTATACTTTTAAATGGATCAACTAAATCTCAATAAAGCTATTCTGTTTATTAATTTTTTTATTTTTATTGGACATGCTTAGAGTATTTATACCAGAGAAATTGGCAAACACTACAAATTAGCCCTATCTGTCTTCTCACCAAACTGGCTGTTAAACATTTACCAGGACATAGCTGCATACCTCCTATGACCAAGAGATGTCTTTCTGGCCTAAATATGAATTCATATATGATGATCTGCCCATAAATATATCTGGTCCCCTTGGTAGACCCATATTTAAACTCTATTTCATGAGTAGTCAACACATTGTAACTATAATAATGCTAACTATAACACTGTAACAAAATAATATTATCTTCTAAGCTAAAATGGCACAGCACTTACGAGTCAGTGTCCAGTGAAAAGTAATCATACAGCTTAACTATTCTGGGATGATCCAGTTCTTTGTGAATCCGGTATTCCCTACATGCATGCCTGTAAACAAAACAGAAAATTAACATTGTGTACTTTGGGCCTGTCTCTTAGAACTCCTCCAGGATACTCCTGAATATTCTTACTTTTCCATTGTTCTTGCATATTCATTCCATTCAGGTCCATCTAAGTCCCCTCATCTTACCACATCCATTTGCTCTACCAGATCTACCAAACTGTGGAGAAAGTAGCAGGTTCTAACCTTTTATCCCTTTCAAGTTCATTCTATGACCATATCACCTCTTTTATATTTACACCCAAATATCAGAGCTTTAAAAATGATAAAGACAGTGTTTTTTCCTCTCCTCTAAAGCTAATACTTTCTTTTCTTTTTCTTTTTTTGGCCACTCTGAGGCATGTGGAGTTCCCAGGCCAGGGATCAGATCCAAGCCATAGCTCCAGCAATGTTGGATCCTTTAGCCCACTGTGCTGGCTGGGGACTGAAGCTGTGTCCTGGTGCTGCAGAGACACTGCCCATCCCGTTGCCCCACAGCAGGAGCTTCTAAAGCTGACACTTTCTATCTATAAATGTTTATATCCTGGGGTTACATCAAGGGGATCATTTTTAGCACGTAAACTCATCGGGTAAAAGGATTACCAGTTAGATAAGACAGTCAGCAATGCTTTGTATTTTTTTTTAAAACTTACTCCTTACAAAAAGAATTTAAAGGACTATCAGCTTTATTTCTTCTAAGAAAATGTTAACCTGATAAGGAGTTTGAAACTGCGGAATCCCTAGTTTTCTTAGAACCAGAATTTATATGTATGTACTAACATCTTTTAGTATTTTTCCAATTTAAAATTATTTACTAAGATTAGGAATAAAAATGTACTATATAATCTAACATATTTATACAGTGAATTTTTAAAGAACATTTAGTTCCTATTTACAAAGATGGTAATAGGATATTATATATTTTAAGTACTATAACATCATTTATTTGGGATACTTTGTTGTAAGGCAAGAGTCAGAATAGAGAAACCTTTGGAGTTCCCGTCGTGGCTCAGTGGTTAATGAATCTGACTAACATCCATGAGGACGAAGGTTTGATCCCTGGCCTTGCTCAGTGGGTTAAGGATCTGGCGTTGCCGTGAGCGGTGGTGTAGGTCACAGACTTCGGCTCAGATCCAGTGTTGCTGTGGCTCTGGCGCAGGCCTGCAGCTACAGCTTCAATTCAACCCCTAGCCTGGGAATCTCCATATGCTGCAGGTGTGGACTTAAAAAAAAAAAGAGAGAGAGAGAGAGAAGAAACTTCCAATAGTGTGGAACAATAAAACAAACAAAAAAAGTGATGTTTTCTGAAATTAGTATATTCTAGCAATGTCAAAAATATACAAAAAATATTCAACCAAAGAAAAGCTAAGGGGAGTTCCCATTGTGGCTCAGCAGTAATGAACCCGACTAGTATCCATGAGGATGCAGGTTTGATCCCTGGCCTTACTCAGTGGGTTAAGGATCCAGCAGTGAGTGAGCTGTAGTGTAGGTCACAGATGTAGCTCAGATCCCAAGTTGCTATGGCTGTAGTGTAGGCTGGCAGCTGCAGTTCTGATTTGATCCCTAGCCTGGGAACTTCCATATGCCTCAGTGTGGCCCTTAAAAAAAAAAAAAAAAAAAAAAAGGCTGAGGAACAATTTGGGAGGGGAGAGGGGACAAATAGGAATATAAAAGGAATCTAAAAGTAATTAAATGTTTTTCCCCTATGGAAACTTTGGTTAGGCTTATTTTTCAAGCTGCCATAATTTTGGCAGTTTTTGCTTCTTCTAATGCTTTATTTCACCAGCATCTTGGTGTCTCTCTGAAAAGACAAGACTTGCCAGAACTGAGACAGGGCAGTATTAGAACACTTCCTGCTCTGGGTGTTTTAAAAATAATCAAAAAAGTTTGATTTTGCGCATTTCACAAATGAAATGTACCATCGAGGTAGAGAAAATACAGAAAAATAAAGGAGGCAAAAATTATGAATCAAAGGAAGAGTCAGGAGTTCCCGTCGTGGCGCAGTGGTTAACGAATCCGACTAGGAACCATGAGGTTGCGGGTTCGGTCCCTGGCCTTGCTCAGTAGGTTAAGGATCTGGCGTTGCTGTGAGCTGTGGTGTAGGTCGCAGACACGGCTCAGATCTTGCGTTGCTGTGGCTCTGGCGTAGGCCAGTGGCTACGGCCCCGATTCAACCCCTAGCCTGGGAACCTCCATATGCCGCGGGAGCGGCCCAAAGAAATAGCAAAAAGACAAAAAAAAAAAAAGGAAGAGTCAAAGTCTTCACCAATTAAGAAAACTTTCTAACTTGATCCCTATGCTGTACAGCGGGAAAAAAATAAAAAATAAAATTAAAAAAAAAGAAGCAAAAAAAAAAAAGAAAACTTTCTGTGTGTCACTGAAAGCACTTCCTCAGTGGCTCTAAGGCCTTTTCTCATGAGTCTTTAGGCAAGGCAGGGGCTTTGCTCCACATGTTCAACTTTCAATTAAGCATCCAAGGGATTAATGTACTGTAAATACAGAAACTTAATAGGAAACTGGAAGAAACTTATCTCCTAAAATATCAGTCTTTTACTTTAAGTGGATATTTAGACCCTCAATGATTGTATCCTAGAAAATTAGCAAAGAGTATCATACAAGAGCATACTAACTACTCCAGATATAATTATTTCTGGGGACAGCTTTGTATGAAATTATTCCTACTGTAAAGTTTTTAATATGTTACTTTGGGGAGTTGAAGAAATAGAGTAATACCTATCAATGCTTTAACAATGTAAATGTAAAACAATTAGTTTACTTTCTATTTGTTTGTGGGGAAATGAGAGGAGAGGGGATACAGTATAGAACTCAAAAATAAACCTCCAACAATATTTTACTTTCTTTGAATTTTTCCTTCTTTTTTACCCTAATAAATGTCTTGATTCCAGATGGGACTTGGAAGTTATCACCACACAGAGGAAGCAATCAAAAGGCCTGGAGTTCCCGTCGTGGCGCAGTGGTTAACGAATCCGACTAGGAACCATGAGGTTGCGGGTTCGGTCCCTGCCCTTGCTCAGTGGGTTAACGATCCGGCGTTGCCGTGAGCTGTGGTGTAGGTTGCAGACGAGGCTCGGATCCCGAGTTGCTGTGGCTCTGGCGTAGGCCAGTGGCTACAGCTCCGATTAGACCCCTAGCCTGGGAACCTCCATATGCCACGAGAGCGGCCAGAGAGATGGCAAAAAGACAAAAAAAAAAAAAAGAGAAAAAAAAGGCCTTACTCTGAAGGGTAATAGTAGCATTTTCACATTTTATAATGTTACCACAACACTAAAGTATACTACTTCTCAGCTCAACACTGAATTTTTGAAGTACCTCTAAAATCTGTTACGTGCCTCATATAAGCCTCTTTAATTTAAGTTCAAGGTAGTTAAATAACATTTTTCTAATTCACTACTATCTGTAGCCTGAAATTCAACAGTATGATTTTGTATCACTTAGCAAGCAAAGTCTGTCAAGGAAAGGTGTAAATGCTTAAGTATTTCCTCTCAGGGATGAATGGAAGTCACAAAAACTCTGCACACCCCTCCTCAGTGTATTTGTCACCTGGGAAATGGCTCCTGCCCAGATGGCTCCACAGAAAGTGCTCAGGTACACACCTCCCACCTCCAGGGAGGAAACAAAGAGTAGGGAGGCACCACTGTGAACCTAAGCCGAACCAGTAAAGAACTCAGAAAAATGAGACTATCCCCTTCACAATGACTCCGTTTGGTAGACAAATAAGAACAGACACCCAATCCACACCCACCAGGACTCAAACAACTTGTCAAATGTGTCAAGGAGATTGCATGGTCCTGCATTCAATCCCCGCTGCTTCAAAAGGCTAGGGTGAACAGAACCCCTGCGTGCAGTTACAACAGTATTAGACACCAGAGTTCTCTTTAAGATCAGCCTAAAAGCTGGACACGAAGACTAAGCAAAATACGTACAAATCTCTCTTTCAAGGTTGACCAAGGCTGATCCCTTATAGAGTCAACTGGTTGGAGCGGGCAGTGCACAATAAGGTGCAGAGCAGGCTCCAAGGAGAGCTGAAGGGCCTTTTTAAAGAGATGCAGGAACTGTTCCTATGCCCTCAGGTACTTCAAGAGTCTCAATATAATGAGGACATTTCTCACCATTTCTCAAACTGGACAGACCAACATGTGGGTTCCTTCTCTGAAGAGCTCCCTGGCATTCACTGCAGCATGCTGTTCGTCCCTGCATGTCAAGTGCCTGGAATGTACTTATAAGAATGTAACTGCTCCTCAGAAGCATCTGGACTGCAGCTGCTTGTCACAGAAGGGACACATGCGGGGGCCATGCGTAGAGTACACATCATCCCTTTTCCTACCTCTTCGAAGCCCTATTTCTCTCAACGCTAAAGGCACCACATTCCTCCAGTGCTGAGCGCTGCCACCAATGTGCACAGAGTATCAAGAGTTCCTGGGTCCCTGATGAACAGCAGGTACAAACCAAGACTTGCCTTGCTCTAGGCCTCAAGAATGGGTTGATACAGAAATGTTGTATTTTCCTGTTGAGATTTAGAAGCCAACTAAAAGCCTACTTATTTCCAAGCCCACCACTTTTTTCCCTCCAAAGTACTATTTATAAGAAAAAAGCAAAACAGTTTCTAAATAAAGGAGGTAGACTGCTTTATATCAAAAGGGGCTGTCTCCTCCTTTCAAGGGTAGGACATGTGTACTGCAGTGCTTACAGCTACAATAAGGAACAATACGAAGCTGGGGTGGAGGGGGGGTAATACTAACGGTAAATTAGGTCGACGTGGCATTCAAAACAAATGAGCCACAAACTCCAATGTTCTGAAGTTCAGCAGGAAAACAGGTAAAGCCTGACATTAGTGGAACAAAGAAAATCCACACCTGCATATGGAATAACATGCATTCTCAAGAAGTCACCCTCTCACCCACAACCCCATGTGCAGATAAGGGCCACCACTAGCAGCATTCTGAACAAAGGAATGCACAGGAAGCATGACAGTGAAGACCAAGAATTTTGAGATGGGCCAAGTATAACGGGTGCGGGCGGGCAGGCATGGCACCAAGGAACTGCACACGTCAAACAAGCATCCCCCAGCCACTCCGTGTGCCTGCTGTCTCCTCTACAATGAGATAACTAAAGCCCCAGAAAAAGCCCCGCCAGAAGCCTCCCGGGGTCCCTAGATCACTAAAAAATACTCTTGCGTGGTTTCTACAGAAAAGCAACAATAATTTTTGAGACACTACTTGTTTATTATAGCTAATTTTAGACATACAATGGAAGGAGAAGGTTCAAAGCAGCAGCTTTGGATTAAGGGACATTCAGATTTAAATACTAGCTCAGCCATTTAACTGTTACTCAAATCCTCTAAGCATCAGTTTCCTCACCAGGAAGACGGAAAGTTTATTCACTCTCCTGGGACAGTTATAAGGATTAAATGAAACAACATCAATAACGCATGTAAGGCTTTTAATTAACACAGTGCTCGAACGACAGCTATTAATACCAAACATTGAAAAATCAGACATTCTGATATCACTTACTTGTGGTAATTCTCCTTTTTCTCATCTCTCCAGTTTTTATTTAACTGGTGAATTTTCACAGCTACATATCTTTGTTCTGTTAGATCAAATGCCTATAAAGAAAAGGAATAAATTATATTCTGGATAATGCTAACAACAATACAGGCAACTGACTTGAAGCTTCTGTTTAACAAAGCAACTTACTCAAAGTTCAAAAGGCATTATTAAATAACAAGAGTGGACAACACAACACACACTTGTTTCAAAGTTGTAATCATCTTTCTTGAAACTTGTGATCAGATAATTTAGAAGTCTCCAGACACACTGGCACCAAGAGGTTTAGAAACTAAAACCAAGCATATACCACAAACAGAAAGACAACCCATGCTGTAATAGTCACTTCCAAACAATTCCGTTTCTGGACATCGTCTATGCTACTGAGGACCCCTCTCCCCTAGATGGGCTAGGCTGACTCTCGTCCCTCAGCTGACACCAGGACTCAAAACTCTTCAACATCCTGCCACTTCTGAAATTGGAGGAACACAGACTATCTACCTCCTGGAGAAACAACCCCTGAGGATACACCTCTTTGCCACGTTTGTTAAGAAAATAACTTTGTAATTTGTTATACTGCGTTTATAAAAACAGAAACCAAAACAAAAGAAAAAACCAGCCCTGCCTTTGACCCCACCCTTATATGCTGGTTATATAAAAAGTAGTTTTTGATCCCAACAATGTCTGAAGTTCGCCAGACCAAGTCACTTCTCCAGCCCTGTCCAAAGAAAGGGACATGCTTTCTCCAAAGACCACCACTGCTCCAAATTCCACATCAGCTAGGAGGTCCTGCTACATTATGGTATTGAAAAAAAGTAACAGATGGATTTTCAGGATGCCTGGTTATAAACCACCATTTGATAAAGTAAGTAGCACTTTAATACAAGAGATTTTCCCTACACAAAAGAATGTATTGAGAAACTCCTTTAGAATGAATAGATTTTCCTAGGATTTATAGCTCATTAAAAAATTTACTACTTCAGTTGCAACACTATTACCACCTATCTGCCAGTTTTCCGCAAATGAATGAGCAGATGAAGGCAACAGGCACAGGGTACACAGTCCATGAACAGTGGTGGTTACTGTTCTACAGACTTTTTTTGTGTTTTTTTTTTTGGGGGGGGGGGCACACCCGAGGCATATGGAGGTCCCTACTCTAGGGGTGAAACTGGAGCTGCAGCTTCTGGCCTACACCACAGCCACAGCAACGCCGGCTGATCCAAGCTATGTCTGTGACCTATACCAGCGATCACAGCAACGCCGGATCCTTAACCCACTGAGTGAGGCCAAGGATCGAACCTGCATCCTCATGGATGCTAGTCAGATTCATTTCTGCTAAGCCATGACAGGAACTCCTCTATAGACATTTTAAAATATAAACTACCTCTAGGAAAGCACAGGATACAAGAGAAGGCTGCTCATAAAAGACACTTTGAATTTATACTAAATTTAAACCAGTATTTTTCAAAATATAAAAACCATTTAATTTAGGAGTTCCCATTGTGGCTCGTGGTAATGAACCCAACTAATACGCACGAGGACTTGGGTTCGATCCCTGGCCTTGCTCAGTGGGTTAAGGACCCAGTGTTGCTGTGGCTATGGTATAGGTCGGCAGGTGCAGCTCTGATTTGACCCCCAGCCTGGGAACTTCCATCTGCTGTGAGTACAGCCCTAAAAAGAAAAAGAAAAAAAGGAAAACCATCTAATTCAAATAAAGTAATATTTCACAGAAATGGGAACTTCTGAACTCTGTTTTTCTTAGAGAGCTGAAGTCCACCAGTACACGTGGATACCATCAAGGCTTTATAATACAGAACCTTTTCAAGCTATTAAAAGCCAGATTACACACCACCTAATTTGTAAAAGCACTAGTGAACTATAAGTATCGTTTTCTCCAATTACCAAATTGTATTTCTGAATCGAAGACACTGTAATCCACCACGGATTTAAGAAGAGCTTTTGGAGAACGGAGAACAGGAAAAGAACTACATTAATGGACACATCATTGTAAGAAGCATCTAGATTTCACAAGTGTTAAATATATTAGGAAATAATAGGATGAAGAAATCACTAACAAGTGACAGGATGAAGAAATCACAGGAAGTACCAAGAATCAATTTCTAAGATGATTTTTTTAAAAAAAGGAACAGTGGAGTTCCCATCGTGGCACAGTGGTTAACAAATCTGACTAGCATCCAGGAGGATGCAGGTTTGATGGCCTCGCTCAGTGGGTTAAGGATCCAGCATTGCCGTGAGCTATGGTGCAGGTCGAAGACAAGCTTGGATCTGGAGTTGCTGTGGCTGTGGTGCAGGCCAGCAGCTACAGCTCCGATTGGACTCCTAGCCTGGGAATTTCCATATGCCACAGGGGTGGCCCTAAAAAAAAAAGGCAAAAATTTTTAATAAATAAATAAATAAGGAATAGTCCTAGGAGTTCCCGCCATAGCTCAGCAGAAATGAGCCGACTAGTATCCATGAGAATGTAGATTCAATCCCTGGACTCGATCTGTGGGTTAAGGACCCGGTGTTGCCATGAGCTATGGTGTAGCTCACAGACTCGGCTGGGATCCCACATTGCTGTGGCATTGGCAACCCCTAGCCACCGTCTCAAAGAGATACTTGCACATTCATATTCAGAGCAGCACTATTAAGAAGATGAAGCAACCCAAATGTCCACTAACTGATGAATGGATAAAGAAAATGAAGTTTATACATATAGTGGAAGGTTATTTAGCCTTAAAAAGAAGGAAATCCTGTCACATGCTCCAACTTGGATGAACTCTGAGAACATTATGCTAAGTGAAATAAAAGTCACAAAAAGGAGTTCCCATTGTGGTTCAGTGGTTAACGAATCCAACTAGGAACTATGAGGTTGAGGGTTCCATCCCTGGCCTCGCTCAGTGGGTTAAGGATCCGACGTTGCTGTGAGCTATGGTGTAGGTCACAGACCTGGCTTGGATCCCGTGTTGCTATGGCTCTGGCATAGGCTGGCAGCTGTAGCTCTAATTGGACCCCTAACCTGGGAACCTCTATATGCCACGAGCGCGGCCCTAGAAAAGGCAAAAAAAAAAAAAAGTCACAAAAAGATAAACACTGTGTGATTCCATGCCTATGAGGTAACTAAAGGTAATCAAATTAATAAAAACAGAAAATAGACTGGTGGTTACCAGTGGCTGAGGAAAGAGTTGTTGATTAGAGGTTAAAGCTTCAGTTTTACAAGATGAAAAGTTCTGATCTGTTTCACAACACACATGTAACTAATGCAACTGAACCAATCAGTTAAAAGCACTAAGTTGGTAAATTTTATGTTATACATTTTTTATCACATGTTTTTAAATTACCAAAAGGAAAAAATTAAGCATGTGATTCAAGAATAAAAACAAGCAGTTTCTGCTATGGCACAGTGGGTTCAGAATCCAACTGCAGAGGCTCAGGTTGCTGTAGAGGCACAGGTTCAATCCTCGGCCCAGAGCAGTGGGTTAAAGGATCTGGCATTGCTGCAGCTGTGGTGTACGTTCAATCTGCCGTTCAAATTGGCCCAGGAACTTCCATGTGCCATGGTAGCAGCCACTAAGAAAGGGAGGAAGAGAAGAAGGAAGGAAGGGAAGAAGGAGAGGGGGGGAAAGGAAGAAAACAAATCAAAACAAAGAAAGCAGAAAGAGGGAAGGCTTGAAAGCAAAACTTAATAAAAGAGAAAACAAATCAGGAGTTCCCTTGTGGTGCAGGGGGTTATGGATCTAACATTGTCACTACAGCATAGGTCTGATCCTTGGCCTGGGAACCTCCATGTGCCGCACGCATGGCCAAAAAGAATGAACACAAATCAAACAGTAAATATGATCAACAAAAATAAAAAAGTTAATCCTTTAAGGAAAAAAGAAACATTGACTAACCCCTGGCCTATCAGTTAAGAGATTCAAAAATAAACATTTCATAAAAGAAATAACTAAGGTACAGGAGTTCCCATTGTGGCTCAGCAATAACAAACCTGACTAGTATGCATGAGGACTCGGGTTAGATTCCAGCCTCGCTAAGTAGATAAGGACCCAGTGTTGCTGTGGCTGTGGTGAGGGTCGGCAGGTGCAGCTCTGATTAGACCCCTAGCCTGGGAACTTCCAAATGCCACAGTTGTAGCCCTAAAAAGACCAAAAGAAAAGAAGAGAAAAGAAATAACTAAGGTATGGATGATATTTTTATTTTTTATTTATTTTAATTTTCTTGGCTTTTTTTATGTCTGCACCGGGAAGTTTCCAGGGTAGGAGTAAAATCCTTGCTGCAGCTGCTGGCCTACACCACAGTCACAGCAACACAGGATGTGAGCTGCATCTGTGACCTACCCACAGCTCATGGCAAAGCCAGATCCTTAACCCACTAAGTGAGGCCAGGGATCGAACCCAAATCCTCATGGATGCTAGTCTGATTCTTAACCAGCTGAGCCACAATGGGAACTCCTGAGTGATATTTTTAAATCAAAATGAAAATAGGGTGATGTCTCAGAAAAAAATTAATTTACCAAAACTAAGAAGGGGAAGATCAATATTTGCAGAAGGAACTGAAAAGGCTGTCAAGTAGTTTTCCTCTAAAAGGACACCTACCCAGGTAACTTTTTATGATTCAGCTCTAACAACTTTTCAAGTAGTATGTAATGCAAAGCATTTCAGAACACAGTAAAAGCGAGATTTCACAACTCATTCTAGGATAACTATGATGTTAAAGCTAGAAAATGTTGTTCGCACTACAAAGACAACCGTGAGCCAGTTACACTTACGAACACAAATTAACAATATTAGCAAATTACTAAAAAAAAAAAAAAATCAAACCCAGGAGTACCTAAGAAGTAGTATTATAGTTCTGGGAATGGATAGTAATGACAGTTTTTAACAACACCGTGAATGTATTTAATACCAATGAATGGTACACTTAAATGTTAAAATGGCAAATTTTATGCATACATAATAAAAAACTAGCATAAAAAGGGGAAAACAGAACTAGTTTTTAGTGTTTTTATCTGAAATAAAAACTATTTTACTCAAAGGATTTGCCAGGAGTTCCTGTTGTGGCGCAGTGGTTAGCAAATCCGACTAGGAACCATGAGGTCGCGGGTTCGATCCCTGCTCTTGCTCAGTGGGTTAAGGATCCGGCGTTGCCGTGAGCTGTCGTGTAAGTCACAGACGCAGCTCAGATCCCGTGTTACTGTGGCTTTGGTGTAGGCTGGCAGCTACAGCTCCGACTGGACCCCTAGCCTGGGAACCTAGAAAAGGCAAAAAAAAAAAAAAAGATTTCCCATATGGGCATAATGTCATAAAGTCATAACAGTGAAGGCTAACCATGGAAAAGAGGGAATGACTCCCCTTTACCACAAGGGCCATGTGGTAAAGCCCACCTAAGAAAACATTTCAGCATTTAAAAGCCAGATGCCAGAAACATCCAGAGAAACTGCCCACCAGGCAGTGGCTGGTGAATGTATTATGTATCTAGAGCTATATTTAAAACATGCTGGAAGTTCCCGTCAGGCTCAGTGGACGAATCTGACTAGCATCCATGAGGACACTGGTTCAAACCCTGGTCTCACTCAGTGGTTTTAAGGATCCGGTATTGCCATGAGCTGCGGTGTAGGCCGCAGACGCAGCTCCGATCTGGCGTTGCTGTGGTTGTGGCAGCTACAACTCCGATTAGACCCCTAGCGTGGGAACCTCCATATGCCAAAGGTGTGGCCCTTAAAAAAAAAAAAATGCTGAATTCCCCATTTAGGGAAAGCCAACTGAAGGCCAAGGAGTCTTTACTTTGCCGGCCCGAATGAAGCACTCTAAGCCAGGACACGCCTTCAGAATGCCAGTGCTACTAAACACTCTAAGAAGATGAGAACATATTAAAAAGAAAACCAAGCTTTCAAAGAATTAACTTTAACACATCCACTTTATTTAAAAACAAAACAAAAAGAAAAACTTATGAAAATAAAGCTAACACTTATTTCTAACAAATAGAGATGAGGAAGGAAGTACAAAACTAGAATAAAAATCACTGTAATTCCATTACCCAGAAATGAGTGTCATTTTTCCCTTTCTATTCAAAAAACAAACTATAACTATTTACTTCTCAAACTTGAAAACAGGGTAAAACACTGTATTCTGCTTAGTCACTTCAGTTTATCAGAAGTAGTTCTCCCAAAGATACATGTTCTTAAAGTACCTTAATTTCAACCAATAAATATCAACCCACAGTTACCATGATTCTAAATGTTCTCCAAGTTGATAATAAGCAGTAATTTAACGCTCAGTCTCTATACCCAGTTCCTCATACTTACCTTGTAAACTTCACTGAAACCTCCTCTACCCAAAAGATGTAACAACAAATATCTGTCATTTAGCGTTGGATGGTCTTTAAATCTGTGGAAACGGGATAAATAGCGATAACATCTTGAGGTCAAGGACTACACAATTTTCCATATTTGCAAAATTTCCAGGATATCTAACATGTTTACATGATTACAGCTGCTGCCAACAGTTTGGCAATTATCACCAACACACCCAATTCTGAGCATAAAGTAAGTTCTACAGGGCAAGGAATCAGCCTAAGTACAATGAATTATGGAGTCACAACACACAGGTGCCAGTCTCAGCACAGTCACAATCAGACCAGCGACCTTTGTTGACTTCCTTTGCTTTCTGCCCTGCTACAAAGTGTGGGGATGGGGGCAGACCATACACGGATCAGGGATTTTCAAACGTGCTACAGGGGTCCTCTAAACATTCAAGAACCACATGCTCCTGCCATTCATTACATTTTCAAGATAGTTTACATGGCCTTAAAAACAAATTACATTATAAAGTGAGTCATATGTTCTATGTGCACTCATTTTCTTTCTTTAAGTTTTCATGATATAACTGTTTTTCCCATAGGGGATGCCACCGTGTATCATTTTCTAACAATAAGACAAAGAAATGAGAGATTGTGGCAAAAGTAACTTTTATGCTATTTCTACATAATTCCTGATCAGCCTCACTAATAACCCCGAAATTATTTGAGACAGCAGTAATGCACGTGGAAAGAAGTGACATTACTGCATGGTGGTTAGCTTTGGAGTCAGATTCACGGGGGGTTTTTGGTTTGGGTTTTGGTTTTCAGATTCATGTTTCAACTCTTTAATCACATCAGGCCCTGATCAAGTTAACTTAATTTCTCCAAGGCAGTTTCCAGATCTACATATTGAAGGCGACCACCCCATTAGGCTACTATGATGATTAAGGGACAAAACGTAAGGGCACTTAGCACTCCACTTGACACAAAGAGAGAGTTCAGTAATGGTAACTCCTGTTGTGTACCATTTCACAGAAAGAAAAGCCCATAGCTCTTTTGGTGAAAAAAAAAATATATACGTGTGTGTGTGTGTATGTATATGTATACACACACACACACGCAAGCTATAGCTATATTAAAACAAACAAACCCAAAAAGCAAAAAACCCATGTTTCAAAGTCAGAAAAATGTGGAAAAGAACAGATCATGGTTAGAAGCCATTTCCCACTTGCAAATACTTTTCACAGTTTTGATTCCTTAAAAGACTTATAAACAACGATGGGCATTTACCTACAATTAATGTGCTGATCTTAGGAGTCTTTCTTAAAAATTTCAACACCTGAATGGCCCACAAAGGTCATTCAGAAACCAAGTGCCATCTCAACCCAATAATCCTTCCACCACACCACACTGTCATCCCATTCTTCCCTTTAATAAGGCTCTGTCGGTAAATCTGATTATAAAGTGTATTCGAATCATTGTGAATACAAAGCTATACTGTTGTAGTGATTTTTGTTTTGTTTTGTTTTGCTATTTTAGGGCCATACCCCATGGCATGTGGAGGTTCCCAGGCTAGGGGTCTAATTGGAACTGTTGCTGCTAGCCTTCGTCACAGCCACAGCAATGCCAAATCCTTAACCCACTAAGTGAGGCTAGGGATCAAATCCGCAACCTCATGGTTCCTAGTCGGATTTGTTTCCACTGCGCCATGAGGGGAACTCCTGTTGTAGTGATTTCTACTTGTGTAAAAATGCTATGATATATATATAGACATATTTAATATATAAGCCTAATATATTTGTTTTAACTAATGCAAATAATAATTTTGTTTGTAAAACTGTATCACACTCTACAACAGAGTTAAATATTCTGTGGAATCATTTATCAAACTTAGATCAAGCAAAAATACCGTTCTAGACCATTCAATTCATCTCAGAAAGTGCTTGGCAATCTCCAACCCAACATACCCCCAAGTTGCTTACTGTGAATTATCTTCATTATGTATCCTTTTTAGTTCCCTGATATGTAGATTTCTAACCCTTTCTAGCCTTTCCAGCTCCGCCTGGATCTCTGCTTCCTCCTGAAATTGAAAAGGAAAGAAACAGCTCAAGGACATAGGAAACTTTACCTTTTCAGAATCTTATTTCAAAAAACTAAGCAGACATTTCTCTTGTGAAAAGCTAAGGAAAATGTTTTGTTTCAAAAAAGATTTTTTTAAGAACTGGAATTGTAATCATAAAAAACAAGCCCATAGCAAAATAATAAATAAATTCACACCACACACAGAATATAGCAGGAAAAGTGAAAGTCCTCTCTCTGCCCCCTGCTTTCTCCTCTCCATGCCTATCCCCCCAGAATAACCTCTGTTAAGGTTCTTATATAGGTTTCCAGACATGTTTGTGTGTATACAGGCATTCAATCTTTTTTTTTTTTTTTAACAAAAATCAGGTTCTCTATCTGATTCTGTTCCATAAGTAAGGATTACACTTGGTGTCTTAAGTAATTTAAGAGATTAGCAATCTACATCTAAGAAACCTCTGTGAATATCATAAATAAAAATTATATGTAGGTGCCTTTGTGTTACAATATGGCTGGTACAAGACCTTCTCAGCCAGTTTAGGCAAGAGATAAGAGCTGCTTTGTGATTTAAAACATCACGGTAATTTAAATATCAATTTCAGAACCATCTGCTCTTATTTTATATCTAACTTTTACTAGGGATAATCACTTGTGGAGCCAGATGAGGTATATAGAATTATCTACTGGTATAGCTATCGCTGGTGGAAAGAACACTCTTACCGGGTGGCTAGAGTTGATTTTGTAAGCTGAAAGAGATGAACTCTGCCTTTAGAATACAAGCCATTACTAAAGATTTCAGTATATATGAAGCTATTAATTTGCCCAAATGACCAAACAGCTTAAACACCAAATGTAAACTAAAAACTGCCTTTCTTCAGACAGGTTTTCTCATTATACTCACCTTTTTAAGATGACCTAATCTGAGTTTGAAGATTTCCTCTTGTTCATGGTATTCGGCTAACGTTAACCTAGAACACAATGACACATATTTCAGTAAGTTATCTGAAGTCATAAGTGTGCCTGCCTAAAGCGAAATGCCAAAGCATGCTATTCAGTATATTCAGCCTCTAGCTAAAATGACCAAGAGACAGATTATCTTGTAGTCCTTAGACAAATTTTTATGACTTAACAGATGTGATGTGAAGGAAGGACTTCAAAGCCTGAGTCTAATTTATAAAAAAGTGAGGAAAATACATGAGCTATATTTTTACATTACTTATGAAATGAGTTTTGTCCCATACCTTATTCAGATGACAATCCATTAGGACAGGTAGCCAAAATTACATGTCTAAAAGTCTTTTTAAAGGCGAAACTAATAAACCAATGTATTTGATTATTTTTGATAACTCTTGGACTTTGATACAAAGAGAACAATACAGTAGACAGAGTCTAGGATCTGGAGTCTGAGGACTAGGGTTCAAAGTATAACTAGGGCCACGTGACCTCAATTTCCTAAAAAAAAGCAAGTGGTGATACCTATCTTAAAAAACTATTGTGGGGAGTTCCCGTCGTGGCGCAGTGGTTAACGAATCCGACTAGGAACCATGAGGTTGCGGGTTCGGTCCCTGCCCTTGCTCAGTGGGTTAATGATCCGGCGTTGCCGTGAGCTGTGGTGTGGGTTGCAGACGCGGCTCGGATCCCGCGTTGCTGTGGCTCTGGCGTAGGCCGGTGGCTGCAGCTCCGATTCGACTCCTAGCCTGGGAACCTCCATATGCCGGGAGAGCAGCCCAAGAAATAGCAACAACAACAAACAACAAAAAGACAAAAGACAAAAGACAAAAAAAAAAAAAAACTATTGTGGAGTTCCCGTCGTGGCACAGTGGTTAACGAATCCGATTAGGAACCATGAGGTTGCAGGTTCGGTCCCTGCCCTTGCTCCGTGGGTTAATGATCCGGCATTGCCGTGAGCTGTGGTGTAGGTTGCAGACACGGCTCGGGTCCTGCGTTGCTGTGGCTCTGGCATAGGCCGGTGGCTACAGCTCTGATTCAACCCCTAGCCTGGGAACCTCCATATGCCAAGGGAGCGGCCCAAGAAATAGCAAAAAGACAAAAAAAAAACAAAACAAAACCAAAAAACTATTGTGACTATTAAAATCAGAATATGAAAGGAATCTATAATTTGTAAAAATACTATTTAACACAGTTCTCAAAGGGCTGACTTGACGGATAATCACTCGGTTCATGTTCCACCTACCCCAATTGCATCCTCATATCTCAAGAATGAGCATGTAAGAAGTGATATCTTACTCCTCCATCTTCACCCTCTTCACATTCTAGAAGCACACATATATACTTCAAAGTTTTAGATGTCACTGTTTAGATATATTCTAAATAGCAGGAGAAAGAAGAAACAGCTATCCTATCAACCAGGAAGGGCTAAAAAATACAGCCTTTGAGGTCTGACTAAAAGAAAATAAAAACAAGAAGAAATATACCCATCAGGGCTGTTACATCTATCTTTTCATAGCTGTAGAAATATCTACATCTATTACTCCGTATCACACCGGTAAAAAGGGGAGAAAAGAAAAACCATAGCTAAGAATTCTCTCTGCGAAACACATTCAATCCAAGAGAGGAAGGGCTCAGAGGACTGTTTCTGGCTTCTGGCCAAAGGAATGAGCCAAGTCACAGATACTCTAATTAAAGACTGGACCGAAGGCCTTCCAGCTTGAATTTTACACAGGACTCCAGATGGCAACTGATCACTGACACACTACTGGCCTAAACTGAATTCTAAGTATTACCCTATGGCAAAACAAACAAACAAAAAACACCCCTATGCCCACTTTACGACTCCTAAACCAATAGTTTTATGTACTCACATTAAGCAATTTCTGAGTAACAGTGGAAGGAGAGTCCCTTCACAAAACATAGGAGTCACGAGAGAAGACAATAACCAGGTTAATGTGTACAATATTTGCCTGAAGAATTCTTTGAATCTGGGCCTTTTTGAAAGGAAATCTTTATTTAGAATCAAGTTTTAAAATATCTGAAGTGAAGATGTTTTCCAAACTTATTCAATGTGCATATACCTTTATTATTATATGTAAAGTAAATATTATTCATCTGCTCATTTCCTCTAAATAAAATGTGAGCTCCTAAGGCTGGGCTGTATCCCCAGTTCTGTATGCTGAATACATAATAAGCATTTAATATAGACTTACTAAATGAATGTCAAGGAAAAGGCTCCCCAACACATCAGGTATGTATGGGGTGAGGACTGGTGTTAAGCCATCTTTCTCACTGGAATGAAGAAAGATACATTTCTGGGATGTCATGAACTCTTTACAATGGTGTAATATAAGTATTACTATACTTGAAGTGGATTATGGATTACTATGTTTTTGTGAACCAATATGGAAACATTAAAGGCAAAAGACATATTAGTCAATAAATTACATACTATCATTATCTCTTACTATGGCTATCTTTAAATCCAAAATTGAAAGCTTTACCAACTTTTTCCCTTGAATAACCAATGTAGCCAATATCCATATACTGATTACAATACCAATGACTTTCTATGAAAAAATATTTTAAATTTCAAACATCGAGAGTTCCCACTGTATCTCAATTACTTATAAACCAGACTAGGATCCATGAGGATGCAGGTTCAATTCCTGGCCTCGCTCAGTGGGTTAAGGATCTGGCGTTGCTGTGTCTGTGGTGTAGGCCAGTGGCTACAGCTCAGACTGAACCCCTAGCCTGGGAACTTTCATATGCCACAGGTATGGCCCTAAAAAGCCGAAAAAAAAAGAAAAAACACATCCAATTCAGAAATTGACTTCATGGCTACCATCAATTCCTCAGAGATTTTCTACACAGTTATCTGCAGATCTTTTTCTCCTTTTAAGTTTGAAAGCCTCCTGGAGACAGAGATGATGGCTTAAATGTCTTCAGGGTATGCATAAGAAATGTTTTAAAATATTAGGTAAGTAATACATAGGTTTTATTTCCCATTCCAATAATAACTGTTTAGCTGTCCTGCCTAGTTTGCAAATTACAACCTGTGGGGCCCCTCAGCTCACCATTTGTTCCTGTAACTAAAGTTTTATTGGAACACAATCACATCCATTCATTTACATATTGTCCACAACAGCTTTCAAGCTATAACAGTACTGAGTTGAGTAGCTACGACGGAGACCTTCTAAGCGTGCAAAGCCTACAGTGTTTACTGTCTGGCCCATTAGAGAAAAAACCTTGCAAATCCTGTCCCATAGAAAGATTCTCTTAGTGGTCAAGGATGCAAAAATTATTTAGGGGAATATGACATGGGACAGGGTTGAAAAAGGCAGATATCTGTGCTCTGAATATTCTACTCCTATTGATGGTATCTATGGAATAACCACTGACTGGCAGTGAAAAAGATGTCTGCACTGCAACTGAACATACTGCTGTTCTCCTTAGTCCCCAGAATAGGAAAAAATACTGAGAATATCAAGATTTATCTTATTTAGAGGAAATGTCCTTTTCCTAAAATAATAGCTATTTTTTCCTTAGGTTAAACCTAAATTTGTGACTGTTAACTAGTGCTCTTTAGACTACTAAAGGGCATTCTTTTTTGTTGTTGTTGTTCGTTTTTGTCTTTTCAGGGCTGCACCCATGGCATGTGGAGGTTTCCAGGCTAGGGGTCTAATCAGAGCTACAGCTGCCTGCCTACACCAAAGCCATAGCCACAGCCACGCCAGATCCAGCCAGGTCTGCAACCTACACCACAGCTCACGGCAATGCAGGACCCTTAATCCACTGAGCGAGGCCAGGGATTGAACCCACAACCTCATGGTTCCTAGTCAGATTTGTTTCCACTGTGCCATGACAGGAACTCCCTAAAGGGCATTCTTTAGCTATGCATTCTTCTATTTGAAATAGTAGCCACATAATCCCCATAAGATGATACCAACATACCACAACCTGAAACCACACATAAGAATTGTATCATTTGAATACCTAATGACTCATATTTGTTGTAAGAGTGGCCAAAAAATCACACCACCAGGTTAAACGACATTGTTTCTCCCTCTCATGCGAAACTTCCTAAATAAGATCAGGGCTAAGAAAATGAGTTAATTTTATATGGCTTTTATATGAGTTGGGCAAATTCATTAATGTAACTAAAAAGAAAGCTTAAGCTCTAGACATCTCCATAATTTATCCCTTTTTCCAGTGGCACTCAATAGGCCATTTGCATTTTAGGGGAGAACACAGTATCTCAGTGCACATCAATAAAGAACATACGTTTCATTCTCAGCTCCGTTGGTCTTGCTTTTTCGCTGTTTCTGCTCATTGGTTGCTGGAGGGGCCTGTCCCATGGCAGGAGGTTTCCGCTTTGCTAACATTTTTCGTTGTCTTTCTATCTCTTCCCTCTGTGAATTTATCCTTTCCTGTTGCCTAGAGGTACAAAAGAAGTTGCACAGAGGAAGAATGTCAAAATATTTTTAACATGGCTATAGAACAAACATATTCGACAGATTTCAGAAAAAGTAAACCCCTTTAAGTAAAGCAGAGATTTTATTTTATTTATTTATTTATTTATTTTTGTGGTGGTCTTTTTGCCTTTTCTGGTGCCGCTCCTGTGGCATATGGAGGTTCCCAGGCTAGGGGTCTAATCGGAGCTGTACCTACCAGCCTACACCAGAGCCACAGCAACGCAGGATCCAAGCTACGTCTGCAACCTACACCACAGCTCATGGCAACGCCAGATCCTTAACCCACTGAGCAAGGGCAGGGATCGAACCCGCAACCTCATGGTTCCTAGTCGGATTCGTTAACCACTGTGCCACGACGGGAACTCCAGCAGAGATTTGATCTTTTTTTTCCGGCCATGCCTGTGGCATATGGAAGTTCCTGGGCCAGAGACAGAATCTCCACCATACCAGTGATCCAAGCCACAGCAGTGACAACACTGGATCCTTAACCCACTGAGCCACCAGGAGGGAACTCTTTTTTTTTTTTTTTAATTAATTAATTTTTTTTTTTTATCACATCTGTAGCTGTATAATGATCACCATAGTCCAACTAGGAGGGAACTCTTGAGATTTGATTTTCAACTTCAGGTTGGAAGACTCAAATATTTGGTGACAGAACGGTATTTTTGGAATGACTGTATTTTTTTTTTTTGGTCTTTTGTCTTTTTAGGACCACACCCGCCACAGCCACAGCAATGCCAGATCCAAGCCGCATCTGCAACCTACACCACAGCTCACGGCAAAGCCAGATCCTTAACCCACCAAGCAAGGCCAGGGATCGAACCCGCAACCTCATGTTCCTAGTCGGATTCATTTCCGCTGCGCCACGATGGGAACTCCTATTTTTTAATTGGATTTAAGTTTCCTCAAATTTTATCTAGAAAGATATCAAATTTGAAGGGTGCTAAACCCTTCTAAATCTATAATTTATTCTAGTCTAAGTGAGCTCTTACTACTCCCCAAGTCATTCCCAGTCACTGATATGGTGAAACTTAAACTAAGCTAAGTTTAGAGAAAGCAAAATGAAGCCTTTCAACTAGTAACAACTCCTCAGGAAACAGTATGTAAAATAAATTAATAAAAAACATATATAAAGACTTTTGAGAATACTGTTTCCATTAGATATTTCCTAACAAGATGTCTAACTTTTCTCTTTAAAAAAAAAAAATTATTTGCTTTCTTTTTAGGGCCACACCTGTGGCTTACGAGGTTCCCAGGCTAAGGACTGAATAGGAACTATAGCTGCTTGCCTATACCACAGGCACAGCAATGCCAGATCCAAGGTGCTTCTGAAGCCTATGCTGCAGCTTGTGGCAACACTGGATCCTTAACCCCAATGAGTGAGGCCAGAAATCAAACCTGCATTCTCAGGGATAACATTTGGGTTCATAACCCAGTGAGCCACAACGGGAACTGCAATGTCTGACTTTTCTATAGTAAACTAGTTTACAAATTAGGAGTCAATAAAAATAACATTATAAGTCATCTACTTCCTCTTATGTATCCTGCTACCTGACAGATAACTAAGGTTTATAGACTTGGTATATGAAACGTACACCACGATTTTAGATTAACCACTTAACAAACTAAAACAAATCACCTATCATCATAGTTGATTTGACAGTCAAATGCTCATTCCCTTCTCCTTCTCTTTCTACCATGCTTCTGCCACCCCAATCTCCTTTTCTTGATCCAACTTTCACATATGCAGAATGAGAGAATCTAATTTTTTAAACCTACATTCTCAAATATAATCTACTCTACCCTCTTCCCTGAATACTACAGTTGTCAGTCTCTAGAACTTTTCCAGACTCAAATATATCTTTCTTGGAAGAACAGCGACCAGAAAAAGACTATACCACAGAGTAGATGCCCATAATACATTTTATGCTGTCACATCTAGAAGGGCAACACTGTCAGCAAGGTTAACCTAATGAGAATGCTGCAAATAAAAATCCATTCATCTGATAATACAATTCCCTTAGCTTCAAGATGAACTGGGTTACTGATTAGATGCCAATTTAACAGCAGAGTGGAAATTTTAATTCAAGCGTTGTCTGTCTGAAAAAAACCTTTAACCACCATTAGAGATATGCCTTTCCCTCCAAAATATATGTATATGAATAATTCATGGCTCGAAAGAACTCTGGATTGAGACAACAGAATCCTTAGGTAAAATCATAATCTTCCTTGAAGTGTCTTTGAGAAAAGCATTTAATTTCTCTGAATATGAGTTTCCTAATCAAAAAAAAATTTGATAAAATATCTTTAGTTGATTTTCTACCCTTTCAAGGGCATGAGTTCAAGGCACTCTGAACTCTCTGAAGATAACCACACAATACACAGTTTAACTATAATTCATAACATGCTAATAGAGTGCCACATTTTATCCTTGAAGATTAACTGCTTTGGAAGATTGAGATTTTAGAAATTTTCCTTATAAAATATAAAATAAAACTGATTTCCTATTGTTTACAGGGAGAATCCATGTATTTAACTTCCAAATTCACAAAGAAAGGAATCCCAGAGCCATCATATATAAACCATAAACACAGGGTATTCTGGTGCCAAAACGCCTTTGGGGACATCTTCAACTATACATTCTGAGAATAAGGGAGCTTGCTTGGACATGAAAACTGATGCATTAGAGATCAATGTTACAGACAATAAGGATTCCCACATTAACTCTTGATATTCTTAAAACTATTTAGCTATTTATAACTATAAATAAAAATCATCTAAAGGTAGTTCATCAGTGATACTTCATTTAAGTTATTTTGGGAATACAAAGTCTCATTTATGTCAATAAACTGTTACTTCTTTCAGAAGAGCCATGTCTTATCAACCTCTCTACCTCTAACACATAGAAAACTGCCTTTTACAGGGCTGATCCTTAACTATTTCTTGCACTGTATCAATTTTACAGAGTGCCCACCCATCACCACCCACAGAAAGAATATTTCTACTATTTTTTAACAAAAGTATTAACAACCTGATAAATTTATCTCACTCAAATCTAAATAACTATAAAAAGCCATTCCCTGTAAAAGAAACCACCACAATCAGCCTTAGGTAGCATTATCAGTTGAACTGTGTCACCAAAAAAGATATATTAAAGTCCTAACCCCAGGACCTCGGATTATGACCTTTGGAAACAGGAGTCACTGAAGATTAGTTAAAATAAGGTCATACTGGAAAAGCGTGGGCCCTTACGCCAGTATAACTGATGTCCTCATAAGAAAAGGAGAGAAAACGCAGAGATGCATAGAGGGAGCACCACGTAAAGATGGAGGCAGAGTGAGGCAGTGCTACCATATGCCACAGAGCATCAGAGAAGGATCCTTCCTAGAGGCCTCAGAGGGAGCGTGGTCCTGCCAACACCTTGACTTCAGGTTTCTGGCCTCCTAAACTGTGAGAGAATAAATTTATGTTGTTTTAAACCACTCAGTTTATGGTTATTTAGTGACAATAGCCCTAGGAAACATTTACAGGCACCTTCAGCAGCAAATTTGTATTCCAGAATTCAACCATACTATGCAGAAGTAGTAGAAGAGGTATTAAAAAGACAAATGCAGATATATTTGACATTATTTTAGCCCAAATAATTTTAGTGGTGATCTTCAGATAGTGTCTGAATATCCCAGATAAGACTTTTTAAAGATTCCCAGGATTTCACATGTTCTGTGTCTACTGGGAACTATGAAAAGGTATGTACTCCCGTTTTACAGCCATTTATAGAATCAACAAAAAGAGTTGTTTACAAATATCACATATTGGAGTTCCCGTCATGGCTCAGTGGTTAACAAACCGGACTAGTATCCATGAGGATGCGGGTTCAATCCCTGGTCTCACTCAGTGGATTAAGGATCCGGCATGGCCGTGAGCTATCGAGTAGGTCACAGACGTGGCTCGGATCCCACATTGCTGTGGCCGTGGCGTAGGCCGGCAGCTGTAGCTCCAATTCAACCCCTAACTTGGGAAATTCCATGTGCCACGGGTGTGGCCCTAAAAAAGTAAAAAAATAAAAATTAAAAAACAAAAATCACATATCACTTATATGTGGAATCTAAAAAACAGATTCACAAACATAGAAAGCAAACCTATGGTTACCAAAGGGAAAAGTGGGAAAGGAATAAATTTGGAATTTGGGATTAACAGACACACACTACTATATATAAAATAGATAAACAACAAGGACCTATTGTACAGCACAGGGAGCTATATTCAGTATACACACACACACACACATATATATATTGTGTGTGTGTGCACGCGAGTGCTTTCTAGGGCTGTACACACGGCATATGGAGCTTCCCAGGCTAGGGGTCTAATCAGAGCTGTAGCTGCCAGCCTATGCCACAGCCACAGCAACACCAGATCCGACCCATGCCTGCTACACGCACCACAGCCCATGGCAACACTGGATCCTTAACCCATTGAGAGAGGCCAGGGATCGAACCTACAACTCCATGGTTCCTAGTCGGATTCATTTCCACTGCGTCATAAGGGGATCTCCATATATTCAGTATCTGTTAATAATCTATAATGGAAAAGAATCTGAACAAGAATACCTATATATATGTGTGTGCATATGTATATATACATGTATGTATAACTGAATCACTTTGCTTACACTTGAAACATTAAATTGTCTCTCATTATGGATCATGTGACCAAGAATTAGATGGTTCACACGAAATCACTTTAAAATGGGATTCTATAATTCTTTATACACCAAAACAAATATGCGGACTAGCATCACATGCTATGAAGTTCAATTTACTCCCTCTGATACTCCATATCTTAAATGACCACAATTTTGTATATACGTCAAATCCCATTATTCTAATGTTGTTTACATAAAGAAAACATAAAGAAAATCTTACTAAAGGATTTTTTTATTGCCTTTCCACTGACTATTTGACACTTTAAGATGTGCTTTAAGTAATCATGTACTGAATAACAAAACTACTTTCTTAGAAACATAAGCTACTTTTTCAACAGGTTCAAACCTACTTTTCTGAAAAATTACTAACCCGGTCAAGAAACATTATGAAGCTGGAGTTCCCATTGTGGCTCAGCAGAAAGGAATCTGACTAATATTCATGAGGATGCAGATTCCATCCCTGGCCTCACTCAGTGGGTTAAGGATCCAACATTGCCATGAGCTGTGGTATAGGCTACAGACGTGGCTAGGATCTGGCATTGCTATGGCTGTGGTGTAGGCCAGTAGCTATAGATCCAATTCGATCCCTAGCCTGGGAACCTCCATGTGCCGTGGGTGCAGCGCTAAAAAGACAAAAAGAAAAAAGAAACATTACAAATCTGATACTGATCCTATTAGACAATAAATCTTCTGTTTCGGGAACTTAATAAAGATCATTCAAAAAAAGAGCCAAGGAATAAAGTGAGAACAAAAGAACAGGTATTGAGGCTCCTGTTGAGACTATATTGAATTATCTGATTAAATTTTTAGTATCTTGAGGTTTGTCTCTTACTATAAAACCTAGTATTGCTGCCTGGTGTTCAGTTTACCTTAGCCACTAAATTATGTGTCATGGAGTTTCTTACACACAGATGATTATCATTTGTGAGGATATCAGACACAGGTTTTTACAACCAAAGAATTTCAATTTCTGGAATTCCTGTTATGGCTCAGTGGTTAACAAATCCAACTAGGAACCATGAGGTTGCGGGTTCAATCCCTGGCCTTGCTCAGTGGGTTAAGGATACGACATTGCCATGAGCTGTGGTGTAGATTGCAGATGTGGCTCAGATCCCGCGTGGCTGTGGCTCTGGTATAGGCTGGCGGATACAGCTCCGATTGGACCCCTAGCCTGGGAACCTCCATATGCTGAGGGAGCGGCCCTAGAAATGGCAAAAGACAAAAAAAAAAAAAAATTTAAATTTCTGCATTAAAATTAAGAACAGGAATTAACTTTAAAAAATAAAATACCCCCCCCCCAAAAAAGGAGTTCCTGTCATAGCACAGTGGTTAACAAATCCGACTAGGAACCATGAGGTTGCAGATTCGGTCCCTGGCCTTGCCCAGTGGGTTAAGGATCTGGCGTTGCCGTGAGCTGTGGTGTAGGTCGCAGACGCGGCTCAGATCCCGAGTCGCTGTGGCTCTGGTGTAGGCTGGTGGCTACAGCTCCGATTCAACCCCTAGCCTGGGAACCTCCATATGCCGTGGGAGCGGCCCTAGAAAAGGCAAAAAGACAAATAAATAAATAAAATACCTACAATTAATAGATATCAGCCAGAAACAGCTTCCCAAGAGAACAGATGGATAGTCTGCAGTTTATGTGACTTAAAATCATGAAAAAATGATATCCACTTCGGAGAAACAACCCTGGTTAGGGATTTCATTTAGATAGTCCCAATTTCTCCGGTCTGGTGGCTCTACAGCAAAGTCATCATTTTGTACACTAAGTATCTAAGATTTCTAGAACCTCCTGGGCATCAGGTTGCTTATAGAGTATAAAGCTAAAATACCGCTACTATCAGTAAAAACTGTAATCATTCTTAAAAGTAATTTTATATCTCTATACAAATCTACTACCTTGTGAGTTTAAGTCTTTGGACATTTTAAAAACTGTCACATGAGGAGTAACCACTGTCAAGGGCTGGCAGTAGTCACTGTCACATCAGCGACACAGTCTGAGCATCAGGTGATTTGGCCAGTGATGGAGGATACAAGTTATCGTCTGTCCTGGGCTGGTAGGCCACTTCCAGGGCAACGTGCACATCGTGGTCAGGGTGTTATTATGGAACAGGTATCATGGCTCCACGCAGCAGCCAGTTACACCACCCTGGTGCAACTCTGCTATCGCCAGCCGCCTATGTGTAGAATGGATGCTGTTCAGAGCCTCTGGCATCCGGCCTAATTCAAAAGACTATTTATCACACCCAAATATGCATATGTGAGGTACATTTGAGAGGTAAAAATAATATCTACACTAAGTTGGAAATTCATGTATCACATATAAAGCACTGATGACTAATGTATAATCCAGAGGTTAGTTTTAACAAAGTATTATTAATAATATCAGTATCTGTACTTTTCTTTTAGACATAAATTTGTTACTTATGTTTCACTACTACTCAAAAGTAGTTTGACCCTCTCTGATCAATGCTCAGTAATTTATTCCAGCAAGACAGAAAAGGTAGGAAAGGACGTCTATGGAACCCTTCAACTCACACTGATCCACAGATCAGAAGTTTGAGACCCCATTATTTAAAATATCATGTTTTGTTTTGTTTTTTAAATACCATGTGACATCTTTTCCCCAAACAGAGTCTCAGCTGGAAATGATCCAACAAATCAAAAGAAATTAAAAAATACACTATAAGGTACAACATGAAGTCCTGAGCTAATATTAGCTATTTACACAGCTGGAATTTAAGGATTTTAAATGTTAATTCCCGCCCTGGAGTAAATACTTGGATGTTTCAAAGTTATAATAAAGTGAAAAAGTGCTCGAGACTCCAAGTTGCTTATGGGCACAGGAGGTGGGGCTGGTCATCAGCCTGACCATGCACGGGCTCAATCCTTGCCTCTGATGACTGGACACTTTTCCCTTAAAGGGCCTCAAGGAGATGTCCTATCCGGCTCTTCCAGGGCTTTATTTTATTTTATACATAACTCGGGAAATCTTTCCTTGGGTCTTTTTCCATTTCATTTTTTGGTGGACCCAGAGTAAATGTTCAGCCAACTCTTCACAAAAATCTAAACATAATTATTACATATCAGAGTTCCCGTCATGGCTCAGTGGTAACGAACCTGACTAGTATCCATGAGGACACAGGTTTGATCCCTGGCCTTGCTCAGTGGGTTATGGATCCAGCGTTGCTGCGAGCTAAAGGGTAGCTCACAGACATGACTTAGATCTGGCATTGCTATGGCTGTGGGGTAGGCTGGCAATTACAGCTCCGATTCCAACCCTAGCCTGGAAACTTTCATATGCTGCAGATGCGGCCCTAAAAAGAAAAACAGAAAAAAATTTAAATCTAAACCAACTTTGCAATTCTCAATTTAATCATCACAATTCACTTACTTGATAAGGTTCTGGAAAGCATAACCATCTGTCCACTGTTCAGTGAATGAGGCCCCATGTCGGACAGTGGTAAAGTGGCCCAATCTCAAGCGATCTTGCATGCTTTTATCTCTACACGCCATCTTCTCTTGTTTTGACTTAGGGGAAAAGGACAAATAGAAAATATTTTTATTTTTCTATGAGAACTCATATACAGCATTACATTTATTTTTTTGTACTATAATGTTTAATGCTCAGTACAACTAGCTAAGTCAACAATGACTTCAGGAAGTACCCTAAAATTTTAAATAAATGTTGTATATTAACATGTACCTTATTATTCCTGTCATAAAAATGGAAGAAAGTGCTTTCCTTTCTATAAAATTAATGGAATAAGAGATGAAGCAAAGTTCTCTCCTCACTATCTCTGACATTAATAAAATAATTCACTTCTCTTTTATCAGTGTTCCCTATCTTTTTAACAGCATTTCAAAGATTTTAGCAAAAGTAACCACTAGTCTGTCTTAAACTTGTAATAATTTCATTAGGAAGTAATGCCATCTTAAAATTTTCATCGTTAAGTAAGTACTAGAGATGTAATTTTTTTTTAATGTTCAAGAAATAGTTACTAATATCTATTGAAGGCAAGTTGCAACTAATCAGTTACTACCATAAAGACACCAGCCAATTAAAATAATCATACGCAAGTATATGACACTCAACTTTTAAAGCACAAAATATTTAATTATCAGATTATTACGTACATTTTAAGTTACTCCAAATACCATCTCTGAAATGGAAATAGAACTACTGCTAAACGTTTGTAATAGTAACAGGAAAACATGCTTTCATTAATAGGATGAATGTAAGAACTTTGGAAAGCAACAGCCCAAATAAACTCAACTAGGACAAGATGCCCCTGTCCAACCAATGTTACACTCAAAGCAATACACAGTCATAAAAAATGTCCCAAGTCCAGTGTCCATGCAAGAAAGAATTCTAATTGTCAAATCATTAAGAGTCTTTTCCTAAGAAGCCCTACTTTGAAATACTTTCATTTTAGGTAAAGAGTAAGAAGCCACACCAATGACACACACTAAGCATCTTGGGATAGAGAATTCAGGCCACCACTAATCAGTTACCTTTTCTATAAGGAGTTTCTTGCTCATTGTCACACATCGATTTAATCGTTCTTTATATTTCTCTAACATCTTTTGCTGTTCATCAATCTGCCGTCTCAAATCACAGTTGGCCTTCGATAGAAAAATATTTTTTTATTAGCTCCAAGGAAGACAGAGTAATACAAAAAGTTGCGAAGGCGTCTGAAAACCATTTCTGTTGTTAAATTAAAAGCAAAATTAAGGTTCAAAGAAGTAAGAGTGACTATGTCTTTTTTAAAAAGATAAACACTTCATTCCTGATTCTCTCTTATTAAACTTATTTATTAAAGATGAATTCTGGGAGTTTCTGCTGTGACACAGTGGGTTAAGAATCCAACTGCAGTGGCTTAGTCACTGCGGAGGTGTGGGTTCAATCCTCCGCCTGGTGCAGTGGGTTAAAGGATCTGGTGTTGCCACAGCTGCGGCATGGGTTGCAGCAGTGGCTTGGATTCAGTCCCTGGTCTGGGAACTTCCATATGCCACGGGTGCAGCCAGAAAATTTTAAAAAAAATTTTAACATGAATTTGGTTATTAGAAGTGGGAAAATTTTTCTATTGATATTTTATTCCTCCCCAAAGCCAGTGACAGATACATCTAGTATGTCACACATGCTTAAACTTTAACAAAATAAAAGAAAAAACCAACAACGAATAAATGTTTAAAATTCATATGGAGTTCCCGTCATCGTGCACTAGAAATGAATCCCATTAGGATGCATGAGGTTTCAGGTTTGATCCATGGCCTAGCTCAGTGGGTTAAGGATCCAGCATTGCCGGGACCTGTGGTGTAGGTCATAGTTGCAGCTCGGATCCCGCGCTGCTGTGGCTGTGGCCAGCAGCTACGGCTCCAATTTGACCCCCAGCCTGGGAACATCCATATGCCACGGATGCAGTCCTAAAAAGTAAAAAAAAAAAAAAAGGATCCAGCGTTGCCATGAGCTGTGGTGTAGGTCGCAGACACCGCTTGGATCTGAAGTTACTATGGCTGTGGCATACGTAGGCCAGCAGCTACAGCTCTGGTTCAACCCCTAGCCTGGGAACCTCCATATCCTTCGGGTACAGCCCTGAAAAGACAAGAAAAAAATTAAAATTCATAGAAAGGGTCTAAGCACTTTCATTTCCTACAGATTAAGTACTTATGAAAACATAATAAAATTTTTAAAAATCTAATAATCTTTATGTTCAATTGTCCTTTTTTCTGTTCTTCTTTCCAAAGAAAAAGAGACATGGATTTACACAAACATTTCTTACCAAAGAATCCAGGCACACCCATGCCCACATAAGACAGAACCAACAAACAAGTTGAATATAAGTCTTAGTTCAAGAACACCAGAACGTAAATATGCAGCTAATTTAGGCGTGGTCAGAAGGATGGACTAAGTACTTTGAAAAAGTCAAGCCTGCTACAATAGCAGAGAAGGAAAGAATCACTAAGGTAAATTCTGATTTGCATCTTCTAAATTTATTCTGCATTAAACAAAAGATATCTACTTTTTTGGCAAATAAATGATACTTCATAATAATCGGCTTGAACTATGGGGGAAAAAATCTAGTATTTCCCAATCCATTACAGAAGTATTTCTATAAGAGTAAAAAACAAAAGATGGAAGGTACACACTCAATTTTTGAGACTTTTCAGCCTTGCTTTAAAGTGACTAGTGTACAACAGCTTCCATCTCCAAATTTCTACTCTCTTCATAAATATAATTTCTTCCTATTAGTTCTTCTAATAAAGCCCTAGATTCTAAGTTCCACATTATCAAACACAAAGTACATTTGGGTGAATATGACTAATTACTAATACTTTAAAATCTGCAAGCCAAAAAAATAAATCTGCAAGCCAAAGATTATGTAATGTTTATGTGAAATTCAATCTGTTTTTGGAAAGTGAGCATTCACGTGAAATCTATAATCAAATATATAGAATCAATCAATCTCTGGCAGCTTATTTAAAATTTCAAGAACTCTAAATTTTTGTAGTATCTAACACTTTC
Source organism: Phacochoerus africanus (assembly GCF_016906955.1). Taxonomy (NCBI): domain Eukaryota; kingdom Metazoa; phylum Chordata; class Mammalia; order Artiodactyla; family Suidae; genus Phacochoerus; species Phacochoerus africanus. The sequence continues at coordinate 16,297,951 of NC_062557.1, forward strand.
TTTTCCCCTATTTTCTTAGTGGCATCTGCGGCACATGCAAGTTCCCCAGCTAGGGGTCAAATTGGAGCTGCAGCTGCCAGTCTAGGCCATGGCCTCAGCAATCTGAGCCACACATGCGACTTCTGGCAATGCCTGATCCTTTACCCATTGAGTCAGGGATTGAAGCCACATCCTCAAGGACTCTCTCTATGTTGGGTTCTTCACTGACTGAGCCACAATGGCAACTCCTCTAACACTAATATTTTTGCGTTCAGGTTTAAAATAGCACCTGGCTAGCAGCTCCTGACACAACCTTACCCAACATCTCACTAAAATAGAAAAACTCAATGAATAGTGCGTGCCTGTCTGAAAGGAGATCTAGAGAGCAGTGGTCGCTCCTCTTGTCCCTCCAGATCAGAAACATAAGCTCTAATCAATTTGAAAAAATGGCAGCTGTCCTTCAGCATCTCCTTTTTTGATATATCCATTCCACTGGCACAGCTCTATATCAAAAAAACAAAAAACAAAAAACAAAACTACAGTCTTCAGAAACCAAGGAGTAGAGCGAGGGTAGTGGTGAGTAAAGGGAATATACTGCTTCCTGGAAAAGGAGAGTGGACCTCTTTTGAACCCAAAAAGAGTCCTAAGTTAGGATTAGTTTTTCATATTCGCCATCTTCTCAATCTTAGAAAGTCAGGCCCTAAAGGAAGACCAAAAGCCCATGCTTGTTTATCAGTCCAGCAGAGCTACTCTAGACAAAAACCTGCCAGTACTAACTTGGGTTAGGAGCTTTTAAAACCCACAATACCTAACTATGAACACTGGCAATTCAACCAACACCCAAGTGAAAAGAAAAGGAGTAACAGTAACCTCAGGCAAACATACATATACGCTAACAATGAAAGATGTAGATAGGTATGCACCTAAACATGGCTGTCCTCACTGAGAGCTGCAATAAAGCAAACAAACAGGCCTAAGGAAAAATATTTCTGAGTATAAAAGGGAACATCATTTTGAGAACAATGAAAATGATCTTCCTATAGAAATCAAAGGAACATTTTCCATGAAAAGAACACCTTCCATGAAATGCAAAAAAAAAAATTAAAAAAAAAAACCAAAATCCACAAAGAATGTACAGAATGGGATGAGAAAGTGAATTAGATAATGAAAAAAGCAGGTAAATTCAAAATATAAATAACAGAATCAATATTCACACAGTTGCAATAAAGAGCAGGAACTATATGGAAGCCAATTAACATTTAGTGAGATTCAGAAGAGAAGGGCAGGAGTTCCTGTCATGGCTCAGTGATAACAAACACGAGTGAGAATGCAGGTTCGACCCCTGGCCTCACTCAGTGGGTTAAGGATCTGGCATTGCCATGAGCTGTGCTGTAGGTTGCAGACATAACTTGGATCCCTAGATGTTATGGCTGTGGCGTAGGCTGGCAACTACAGCTCCAATTCAAACCCTAGCCTGAGAAATGCCATATGCCATAGGTACAGCTCTAAAAAGCGGAAAAAAAAAAAGATGAGAAGGGCAATCATTTTAAATGAGACATAAAATGACAGAATAAAAGAGACCAGAGATCCAAGTTAAAAACCAAAGAAGCAACAACATAAGATGGAAAAAGGCAAAAATTAAACATAACCATGCATTTCAGGAATAAAAATTCAGAGACCTATATGCAGACGTACTGTTGCCAAATTTTTTTGAATACAAGAATAAAGCCAGGGAGTGGAGGTGTAAGGGTAAACAGTCATCACGGAAAACATTATAATGTTTTTTCCTTTGGCCGTCTGTAAAAGATTAAATGCTAGAAAAACTTAAATGGGGTATGCACATGTTATATTGGGAAGGTGAGAGGAGGTGGTCAATAGGTTATAACATAAAAATCTTACACACACAGTGCTCTCCTTTATGTGAGAAGGCAAGAGAGAATTCTAAGCTCACCAAAAATTTAACACTGATACCTTCTTCTTGAAAAATAATTACTTAAAAATGAATTCCAGTCAATCAAGAGATAAACTAAGAATACAAAAACTGTGATTAGGAGTTTCCATTGTGGCACAGTGAAATGAATCTGACCAGTATCTGTGAGGATGCAGGTTTGATCCATGGCCTCACTCAGTGAGTTGGGGATCCGGCATTGCCATGAGCTGTGGTGTAGGCTACAGACACCTACACCCCCATTGCTGTGGCTATGGTATAGGCTGGTAGCTGTAGCTCTGATTTGACCCCTAGCCCGGGAACCTCCATGTGCAGCAACCCCCCTGCCCTCCCAAAAAAACACCGAGTTCCCATCATGGCTCAGCAGTAACAAACCCAAATGGTATCCATGAAGACGTGGGTTCAATCCCTGGACTCACTCACTGGGTTAAGGATCCAACATTGCAGAGAGCTGAGGTGTAGGTCACAGACACGGCTCGGATCCTGCGTTGCTGTGGCCGTGGTATAGGCCAGCAGCTGTAGCTCTGATGTGTCCCCTAGTCTGGGAACATCCATAGCTGTGGTAGAAGTTACAGCTGTGGCTCAGTTTCAATCCTTGGCCCAAGAATTTCCATATGCCGCGTGTGCAACCATTAAAAAACAAAACAAACGAGTTCAAGTAGTTATTATAAATCTGGTCATAAAACTATCTATAAATGTAAGAACTATTCTTAAACAAAATAGTTTTTTAATATAATAATACTCTAAGAACATCAGATTTTACTAAGACCAGGCCTGTAGTTTAGATTTAGGCTAAATTCCAGATTTTATATAGGAGTGGGTCAAACACACTATTTAATACTATATTTTGTTAATTAAAATATAGGTAAAATTTTTTAGAGGAGAGATTATCACAAATACAGTGATATCTTTATTATTAAACTGAATCTTTATTCAAACAAAGTCTCACACAATAAGAAACAGTGATAAAAGGAAGGCTGCAGATCTCCACCCAGCTGTATCTAGGACCCTGGAAGTTCTGCTATAGAACAGAGCCCCACAGAGCCAGTGTGAAAACTACTGCATTAGTACAAATAAGGATCAAATCTACACCTTCTAAATCACTGAAGAAGATTAAAATGTTAGCCAATTTTACTTCTAAATTGGTAGTATTTATGTATAGATGCATTTATACATATATATATACACACACACATATATATACACATACTACAAACAGCTCAGAAAATTACTTAAGTAAATGTACCAGATGGTTTACCTCAGTTACTGAAATAATGGTTGTCTTATTTTTCAATATCCTCTAAATTTATAAAAAACATGCATTGCTTTTATAATAAGAAAACAATAAACCTTAAAATTTTTTTTCTTTTTCTTGTTTTGCCATGCCCACAGCATGTGGAATTCCTGGGCCAGGAACTGAACGTGTGCCACAGTAGGGACCCAAGTCACTGCAGTGACACCACCTGATGCTTAACTTGCTGAGCCACAAGATAAATTCTAAAAAAAAATTTTTTTACAGAGTAGGTCAGTCAATAAGCCAAACTGCATGTTAAAAAATTATTTAAAAAGACAAAAAAAAAAAAAAAGGGAGTTCCCGTCGTGGCGCAGTGGTTAACGAATCCGACTAGGAACCATGAGGTTGAGGGTTCGGTCCCTGCCCTTGCTCAGTGGGTTAAGGATCCGGCGTTGCCGTGAGCTGTGGTGTAGGTTGCAGACGCGGCTCGGATCCCGCGTTGCTGTGGCTCTGGCGTAGGCCTGTGGCTACAGCTCCGATTCAACCCCTAGCCTGGGAACCTCCATATGCCACGGAAGTGGCCCAAAGAAATAGCAAAAAGAACAAAAAAAAAAAATTATTTAACATGCATGAGGAAGTTCTGGGGCCAGGGATCATATCTGTGCCACAGCAGAGACATGAGCCACAGCAGTGATAATGCTGGATCCTTAACCCACTGAGCTACCAGGGAACTCTTTAGATACGTATTTTTAATTCCAGATTAGCTATTTTTAAAGTTTCTCTGGTAGGCACATAAAACATCAGATGAATAGGTTATAAAAGATACAAAATACAAAAGCAGGGCTAAAAAGTACTTGTGAAATAGTTTTTAAAATTCAAGGATATTAAAAAAAATTTCTCTGAAATGGAGTAACATTTTACACCTATTCTCACAATCCCAAATGGAATACAACGCTCCACACATATATTCTAGTATGTACTTAAATATTAAAATTCTATAATTAAGACTGCCCAATTTAAAGATAGTATTTAGAATATAGATTTGACACTGGTTCCTTACTCAGATTCCCTCAGATTAAAGGAAAATATCCAAATGTTTATTTTTTAACTTTGTTATTTGGCTATAGTAATTATCTCTATGATATGTACATAATTCAAATATATATAAAATCTGTCAGTGCTTGTTATAAAATCTCTTACCACATTTTAATACTTACTCTTAACAAATCATCTATTCTTCCTTCCTTTTTCTCTAAGTCAGAATTCTTACTATTTTCTAGTGCAGATATTTTTTCTATTGTGAGGTCAGACTATAGAGATAAAGGGAAAACAAATTTAGGATTAATCCCAAGGTATTACATGTCATTACATTTTTCTCATTACTTTTCTGAAAAAAAGCAATCAAATCTGCTTTCCTCATCCCATTCTTTAAGCATTAAATGTTCTGCTATACTAGCACTTGGAAATATGTTAACTCTGGAATCAACTACATGAATTCTAAAACTAATTGTACATTGAACGATACAGAAACATACTACTCTAGAAGTGAAACTGATCAGAAAAGGCCCAGAGGCATGACCCAAATCTCTGAAGAACAAAATTGCCACCTAGTGGAAACAAAGAGCAATCAGAAGAAGAAAGACGAAAGCTCAACTAAGTCTGTTCAACTGTTCAAAAACTTAAGTCAAATATAATTAAAATTTGCTCCTGAGGGTTGTTCAGCTCTTGAGACTTAAGGAATTCTCCTAGATTGCCAAGGATCCTGTCTAAAAGGCAGCACGGTGGCAAAAGGCCTCAAGAAAACTCAGTATAATAGCTCAATACCACAAAATGGAAGATATATCCAAGATCTTTTTCAGACATTGTTCACAATATTCAATAAATATTCCTTAAACAGTTTCTGAAGACTGTTTAAGAAGGGCTTATGTTGTGTCATATGATAAAGACATTTACCTAAAACAACAAGGATTTACTGTATAGCACAGGGAACTGTACTCAATATCTTATAATAAACTAATGGAAAGGAATTTTAAAGAAGAATGTAGATATATACACACACATATATGTAATTGAATCACTGTGCTATACACATGAAATTAACACAATATTGTAAATCAACTATACTTCAATTTAAAGAAAAAAATTTAGCTAGGTCTTGCCAAATGAGTAGATACAAGGAATAAATTAGACACTTTCACAAAGAAGGGAATTAAGACTCACTGAAGCCTACTGTAAGCACTATCCCAACAAATGTTAGGAATAAACTCTCTGAGATAATATGAATCAACCACATTTTACAGATTATCTGTACTCAAGAAAAGTGAGGCCCAAAAAGAAAAAGTGGAATTTGAGCTGGCATTTGAATCTTGGCCTGGAGGCCCTCAACACCATGCTGCAGTGTAAGCACTTCTGCTGTAATATACCAGAAAGGCCAAGAAAACCTCACAAAGTTCAAAGTACCTCCCAAAAGACTTTAAATATTCATAATACCAGTTTTGAATATGATACACACAAATGATGAGGTGAAGCCAGAGAAGTAAAGGGAAGACGAAGGACCCAGATTTTATCTGTAGTTATTAGCATTTATTCCTACGCAGTTCTTTCCCCCTGTTTACCTATCACCAACCTACCTGCGTCTGTCTGTGCTGAATGGAGATCTGTTTTTGGGAGCTGCAGGAATGCTCTGTGTTGCCAGATCCCGTAGACGAGGGACTGTTTTGCTGAGCCTGTAATAAAGGTGTATCACTAATCACAAGAAAGTTTTGCATTTTTCTCAACAAACATTTGTGTGAATGCAAATGATTAACTCTATATAAAACAAACACTTTCTGATGGAAGTCAGAAGTCTGAGCCATGTAGCCAAGATGAAAGTAAAAACAATTCAAGTGAGAAGTAAGGGCTAGACACAGTGGCTTGGACCATGTCACTGTAAAGAGTCTGAAGTATCACATGCTCATAAATAAATTTTTTTTTTGTCTTTTGTTGTTGTTGTTGTTGTTGTTGTTGTTGCTATTTCTTGGGTCCCTCCCTCGGCATATGGAGGTTCCCAGGCTAGGGGTCGAATCGGAGCTGTAGCCACAGGCCTACGCCAGAGTCACAGCAACGCGGGATCCGAGCCGCGTCTGCAACCTACACCACAGCTCACGGCAACGCCGGATCGTTAACCCACTGAGCAAGGGCAGGGACCGAACCTGCAACCTCATGGTTCCTAGTCAGATTCGTTAACCACTGCGCCACGACGGGAACTCCCTCATAAATAAATTTTTAAATATGTAGATGCCTTTTCACTTGTACAGCTGACCCTTGAACAGTGCACAGGTTAGGAGTGCCGACACTCCCTCACCTTTCTGCTGCAGTGCAGTCAGATATTCACATATATGAGTTCCCAGGTGGCCCAGTGGTTAAGAAGTCGACATTGTCATTGCTGCAGCTCAGGTTTGATCTCTGGCCTGGGAACTTCTGCGTGTTGCAGGCACAGCCACACACACAAAAATACAGATGGCCCTCCAAATCCATGGTTCCAATATGCTGATTCGGCCAATCTCAGATGGTATAGTACTGGAGTATGCATTTATCGAAAAAAATAACCTGCATATAAGTCAGTCCAAACCTGAGTTGTTCAAGGGTCAACTGTATTTTAATACGCTTTTGTCAAGAAAGCCTGGTGAAGCATCCAAAGCACAGAGAATGTCTGTGACTCCAGGCAGAAAGAACTGTGAACTACTATTCAGAACAGTGTCCTAAATTCTCAAACATCCATGAACACAGAGTAGTCCAAAAATGCAGGTTCACTTCCAATACTGTCACTTGCTGACTGTGACTTTTACACATAAATGATAGAGCATTCTAAGGCACTTTCAAATTTATAAGGTTTAGGATTTAATATAATTCAACAATTCAAGAATATGCCATAATTAAACAGATGGTCCTCGACTTAACAATGGGTCCACCTAACAACTTTCAACTTTATGACACTGCAAAAGCATCACACATTCAATAGAAACCTTTTCCTGGGTTAGCAACATATGGTACGATCCTCTCTCATGATGCCAGGTGGCAGCAAGGAGTCACAGCTCCCAGTCAGCCACACAGCCATGAGGGTAAACGACCAATACACTTAAATCCATTCTGTACCCAGACAATCATACTGGTTTTTACTTTCAGTATAGTATTCAATAAATTACATGAGATTCAACACTCTTATAAGACAGGCCTTGTTTTAGATGATTCTGCCCAACTGGAGATTAATGTAATTGTTCCAAGCATGTTTAAGGTAGACTAGCCTAAATTATGATGTTTGGTAGATTAGGTGTAGAAAATGCATTTGGACTTACAAATGATATTTTCAACTTACAATGCGTTTATCAGAACCCAATCCATTTTTAGTTTGAGGAAGACCTATATACCAAAATTAAAATTACACCCAACACAACCCTTCGCGGACACAATCAGAAAATACTAGATATTCTGGGGATTACAGACTGATGGAAACACAGTATTATCTCATCAGAGAATATAGTGTTTCCACGTGTGTCAATTTTTTTCCTGATACTTTCAATATAGTCCTGTAATTATTTCCTTAGTCATTAACATTAAAACAATGTAAAACCATTACCTACTGAGCAATTACTGTCAGCTAAATGCTTCACGGTCATGATCACATATAATCCTTATACAACCCAGTAAGATAGTTATTATGTACATTTATAGATAAAGTAAACGCAAATCAGAGATTTTAGGCACCTATGTGGGGTCACAGCTAGTTAACTGTGGAACAAGAATTGAAGGCTATCTTTGTCCACAATAATCAGTTTCTTTTTCTTTTTTTTTTTTTTTGTCTTTTTCTAGGGCCGCACCTGTTGCATATGGAGGTTCCCAGGCTAGGGGTCAAATGGGAGCTATAGCCGCCGGCCTATACCTCAGCCACAGCAATGTGGGATCCGGGCCGAGTCTGCGACCTACACCGAAGCTCACAGCAACACCGGATCTTTAACCCACTGAGCAAGACCAGGGGTCGAACCTGCAACCTCATGGTTCCTAGTCGGATCTGTTAACCACTGCGCCACAAAGGGAACTCCAGACGATAATCAGTTTCAATGACCAGAGCAGACTGACTGCCTCATATCAAGTTACAGATATTATTATGAGGAGGCCACAGCAAGCTAAGAATTCTTACACACACACACACACACAAAAAGAATTCTTACACATAATTACACCAAAGGCTCACAAAAACCCTGAATCATAGGCAGTATCATCCTCTCCATTTTTATTTATTCATTCAACAATTACTCCTTGAGAGCACTGTGTTAGGTCTAAGGGACACAACAGCCAAGAAAACAGAAAGAAAACCCACAGACCCAGTCGTCACGTAATAAATGCAAACTTGCAATTAGGATATGTGCTACAGAAGTATACAACAGGGTGCAGACTGCAACCTAGAGAGCTGGAGCTGACTTCCTTGAGAATGTTAAGACTTGAAGGAAATAAGCAGTCAAGGAGAGGTGATGATGAGGTCATGCCAGGTTCTCACGTTCCGCACAAGGACTCGAGGAGAAGGGAGAAGACCAATGTGGGGATCAAAGAAGTGAAAAATGAGGACTCAGTCTTGAAGAGGTTGAATAATGTGCAGAGCTCATAAGGGCAGGTCTAGAAGAGTCTAAATAACTGAAAATGTTTTCTAACCCTTCCACAATGTGGCAAATCTAACCTTTTCTTAATTAAGGGTCATCATTATAAACCTCACATATTACGCTGCACTAAGATACAAGCGTTACCTTCTTCAGTTATCATTAGGTTGCAGAAAATAGGATGAGAATCGAAGTCCTGAAGCTCTGAACATCCAAGAGGGAGACAGCTTGGTTCTCAACTTTAGTTACACCAACGATGTTTTTTTGACTTCCCTCAGTGCTTTAAGCAAGATCCTGGGAAATGGCTCATATCTCTGCTGTTCATTCAGACGAAGCAGAGAGAATAAACAAGTGGAAGAATTAAAGCCTCACTGGGTACATAGTCAAAAAGAAGTATATATAAATAGCCCCATGACAAGAGTAAAAATGCAGAAAGTGGGACACAGGTAAGGAAGTAACAAATTTTCATGAACAAGAAAATAATACTTCCAAAAGGTAAAAGAACTACAAAAATATAAAGCTCTCCTGTGACAAGTGCATTCATGGTAGAAAACAAAATGCTCTACTACTGATCATTCATGTGATGTTAATTGTGAACCTCTGTGCCTAATCCTATGTTAAACACTAGAAACGCAACAGGAAAACAAAGAGAGCTTACAGTCTCCCAACAAATCCATGATTACAGAATCATAAAAGAAATGAGAACAGAAGTTGATGGTCTTGCTAAGCAGGTCACTGTAGCTGTAAATTTACTCCCAACCCCTACTTCACAAAACATTCTACCCAGATTTTTATAGTCTTTGTTCTATTGTAAAAGTAATAGGCTTCTAATTTATAATTAAAAGCTGCATCTTCCAAAGTCCAACTGATATTCACAGCTTTTTTTTTTTCTTTTCTTTTTAGGGCTGAACCCGCAGCACATGGAAGTTCCTAGGCCAGGCATCGAGTAAGAGCTGCAGTGGCACCACAGCCACAGCAACTTGGGATCCGAGCCTCATCTGCGACCTGCACTACAGCTCAAGGCAACACCAGATGCTTAATCCACCAAGCAAGGCCAGGGATTGAACCCACATCCTCATGGATACAAGTCAGGTTCGTCACTGCTGAGCTACAATGGGAACTCCCCAGAGATTTTTTTTTTTTTTGTCTTTTTGCTATTTCTTTGGGCCGCTCCCACGGCATATGGAGGTTCCCAGGCTAGGGGTCGAATCGGAGCTGTAGCTGCCAAGCCTACGCCAGAGCCACAGCAACACAGGATCCAAGCCGCATCTGCAACCTACACCACAGCTCACGGCAACGCCGTATCGTTAACCCACTGAGCAAGGGCAGGGACCGAACCCGCAACCTCATGGTTCCTAGTCGGATTCATTAACCACTGCACTACGACAGGAACTCCCCAGAGATATTTTTTAAATGAGATCATAAAAGCACTAAGAAACCAAGGAGAGTCAAGAATCGGAAATTTTTTTTTAACTTTATTTATTTATTTTGGTTTTTAGGGCCACGCCCGCAGCATGTGGAGGTTCCCAGGCTAGAGGTCAAATCGGAGCTACAGCTGCTGGCCTACACCACAGCCACAGCAATGTGGGATCTAAGCCACGTCTTCGACCTACACCACAGCTCACAGCTACACTGGATCCATAACTCACTGAGCCAGGCCAGGGATCAAACCCGTAACCTCACGGTTCCTAGTCAAATTTGTTTCTGCTGCACCACAACAGGAACTCCCCTAAAACTTTAAATTTTAAGAAACATTCAAAAGCAGACTGATAAAGAAAGTGAAAGCAAGTCATAGCTGGAAACATTAGCAGTAAAACGGGCCAAGTCTTTTCAAGGGATCTCCTACAAAGCTCCACATTGTGATTTATGTTTACAAAAAAGCAGGAGTGATTCATGGGAAAATTATCAGACTTTTAAAACCTGTATCATCCAATAGGGTCCCTCTAATCTCCCCTTTGCATAATGAGGGTCCTGGATACTGCTGCTTCTGGCCCAAGGGTAAAGCACAAGAACTGATCTCTTACATATGAATAAAGTGAAAAAAACAATATGGGGGAGTTCCCGTGGTGGCACAGTGGTTAATGAATCTGACTGGGAACCATGAGGTTGCAGGTTCGATCCCTGCCCTTGCTCAGTGGGTTAACGATCCGGCATTGCCATGAGCTGTAGTGTAGGTTGCAGATGTGGCTCGGATCCTGTGCTGCTGTGGCTCTGGCATAGGAGCTGCGATTCAGCTCCTAGCCTGGGAACCTCCATATGCCTCAGGAGTGGCCCAAGAAATGGCAAGAAGACAAAAAAAAAAAAAAAAATACATGGGGAGTTCCCGATGTGGCTCAATGGTTTACAAACTCGACTAGTATCCATGAGGATGCGGATCTATCCTTGGCCTTGCTAGTGGGTTAAGGATCCAGCGTTGCCGTGAGCTATAGTGTAGGTCACAGACATGGCTCAGATCCCACCTTGCTGTGGCTGTGGTGTAGGCTGGCAGCTGCAGCTCCGATTTGACCCCTAGCCTGGGAACTTCCATATACCATAGGTGCGCGCCTAAAAAGCACCTCCCCACCCCCAAAAAAGAGAGAGATTTTAAAATGAAAAGTAAGTAGGTCCAGGGTAGGGCTCCTACTGTGAATATTGTGACCTGAAGAAAAAAGCAAAGACAGCACAGTACCCCTGTGCCCGCCACAATTTACATAATGAAGGAAGAAATGGAAAACATCATAAAGAGTAAAATAGTTTTACCTATCAAAACAACACCCTCCTCTACAAGCAGTTAAGTGCTGAGGACTCTCCTACACTGTTGGTGACAATGTAAACTGGTACAACCACTATGGAGAACAGTATGAAGGTTCCTTAAAAACACTAAAAAGAGAACTATCATATAACCCTGCAATCCCACTTCTGGGTATATACCTGGTGAAAATCATAATTTGAAAAGATACATGCACTCCAATATTCACTACAGCTCTATTTACAATAGCCAAGACATGGAAGCAACCTAAATGTTCACTGACAGATGAATGGATTAAGAATATGTGGTACATACATACAAGGGAATATTATATTCCATAATAAGAACAAAAGATGCCATCTGCAACAACATGAAGGGACACAGAGATTAACATGAACAGCAAGAGGCTCCAAAACTATCTAATAGGATTTTAGGTGAAAAAGAACAGAACAACAACAACAACGAAATCAAAGAACAATAAAGTTTCTCTGAAATAAAAAAGTAAGTTTTTGTTTTTATTTTTATTTTTTGTCTTTTTAGAGCTACGCCTGTGGCATGTGGAACTTTTCAGGCAAGGGACTGAACTGGAGCTGCAGCTGCCAGCCACAGCCATAGCCCCACCAGATCTGAGCCGTGTCTGCGACCTCCACCACAACTCACAGCAACACCAGAACCTTTAACCCAATGAGCAAGGCCAGGGATCAAACCCACATCCTCAGGATACCAGTCGGGTTCGTTCTTGCTGAGCCACAATGGGAACTCCTAAACGTAAGTTTTAAGAATGAAAAAGCCTAATATACGACCAGCAGCATTGACAGAAGAAAAAGATAGTGGATAGACCTCAAGAACAAAAAAAATACCATATAATCACCTCAATAGATGTAGAAAAAGCATCCAACACCATTTCACGATAAATGCAGTCAACAAACTCACAACAGAAGAGAACATTTTCAATCCAAAAAAGGCTGGCTCTGAAAAACATACAGCTAACATAATAGTTACTGTCAAAGATCACATGCTTTTCTCTAAGATCTGGAACAAGACAAAAGTGTCACTTCTATTCAACTTTGTACCAAAGGTTCTAGCCAGGGCAATTAGTCAAGAAAATAAAACTCAAGGCATTTGGACTGGAAGAGAAGTAAAACTATCTATGTTCGCCAGTGACATGATTTTGTATACAGAAAGTCCTACCGGAGTCCCATCGTGGTACAGCAGAAACAATCCAACTAGGAACAATGAGGTCATGGGTTCGATGCCTGGCCTTGCTCAGTGGGTTAAGGATCTGGAATTGCCATGAACTGTGGTGTAGATCGCAGACTTGGCTTAGATCTGACGTTTCTGTGGCTGTGGTGTAGGCCTGCAGCTGTAGCTCTGATTAGACCCCTAGCCTGGGAACCTCCATATGCTGCAGATACAGCCCTAAAAAGACAAAAAAAATTTCAATTGTACTTCTGTATTCTAGCAATGAGCAACTAAAAATAAAGAAAAATGTTCTATTTGCAATAATAGCATCAGAAAGATTACATTCTTATAAATAATTTGAACAAAATAAGGGCAAAATCTACACATCAAAAACTGCAAACCTATTAAAAGAAGTTAAAGATAACTAAATACCTAGAAAGAGGAGTTCCCGTCGTGGCACAGTGGTTAATGAATCCGACTAGGAACCATGAGGTTGCGGGTTCGATCCCTGGCCTTGCTCAGTGGGTTAAGGATCCAGCGCTGCCGTGAGCTATGGTGTAGGTTGCAAACGTGGCTTGGATCCTGCATTGCTGTGGCTCTGGTGTAGGCCGGCGGCTACAGCTCTGATTAAACCCCTAGCCTGGGAACCTCCATATGCTGCGGGAGCAGCCCAAGAAATGGCAAAAAGACAAAAAACAAACAAACAAAAAAAAAAAACAAAAAAACCTAGAAAGATATCTCATATTCATGGATTGGAAGACTTACTATTTTTAAGAGGGCAATACTTCCCAAATTAATCTACAAAGTTAGCACAACTTCTAAAAATTCCATTACAGAAATTGAAATGTGAACTGATCCTAAAATTCACATAAAATGCAAGGGATCCCACAGCCAAAAAAATCTTGAAGAAGAACAAATTTGGGGCGACTCACAGTCCCTGACTGCAAAACTTAATTACCACAAAACTACAGTAATTAAGATAGCTGTAGTACTGGCATCAGGATAGGCATATAAATCAATGGAGTACAACTGAGAGTCCAGAAATAATCCCCTTACATTTACGCTCAATTGATTTTTGACAAGGGTGCCAAGACGACTTAATGAAGAACAGTCTTTTCAAACAAATGATGCTGGGACCACTGGATACCCACATACACATAAGAATAAAGTTGGATCCTCTTCTTCACACCATACACAAAATTAACACAAAATGAATCATAAACCCAAATATAAAAGTTAAAAGGACACTTAGAAGAAAATACAATAATAGATTTTCATGACCTTATATTAGATAAAGCCTTCTTAGCTACAGTATGAAAAAACAAAAGCAACAAAAGAAAAAAACAGATAAATTGGGCATTTTCGAAATTTAAAACTTTTCTTTTTTCCTTTTTAGGGCCACACCCTCGGCATATGGAAACTCCCAGGCTAGGGGTCTAATCAGAGCTACAGGTGCCGGCCTACACCACAGCCACAAGCCAAGTCTGCGACCTACACCATAGCTCATGGCAATGCCAGATCCTTCACCCAATGAGTGAGGCCAGAGATCGAACCTCAGTCCTAGTCGGATTCGTTTCCACTGTGCCATGCATGACGGGAAATCCTCAAAATTTAAAACTTCTATACTTCAAAGGACACATTCAAGAAAGTAAAACAACCCATAGAAGAAAATATCTGCAAATCATATATTTGATAAGAGTCAACTATTCACAATATTTAACAATAATAAAAAGACAAATGAACCAATTTTAAAATGGTGAAAGGCAATGGAATACTACTCAGCCATAAAAAAGAATGACATAATGCCATTTGCAGCAACATGGATGGAACTAGAGAATCTCATACTGAGTGAAATGAGCCAGAAAGACAAAGACAAATACCATATGATATCACTCATAACTGGAATCTAACATCCAGCACAAATGAACATCTCCTCAGAAAAGAAAATCATGGACTTGGAGAAGAGACTTGTGGCTGCCTGATGGGAGGGGGAGGGAGTGGGAGGGATCGGGAGCTTGGGCTTATCAGACACAACTTAGAATAGATTTACAAGGAGATCCTGCTGAGTAGCATTGAGAACTTTGTCTAGATACTCATGTTGCAACAGAAGAAAGGGTGGGGGAAAAAATTTAATTGTAATGTATACATGTAAGGATAACCTGACCCCCTTGCTATACAGTGGGAAAATAAAAAAAATATATATAAAAAAAGTAAAAAAATAAAATAAAATGGTGAAAGGATTTATAGAGATATTTCTTCAAAGATATACAAATGAGCATAACCAAATGAAAAAAAATGCTCAACATAACTAGTGTACAGGAAATGCAAATCAAAATCACAATGAGGGAGTTCCTGTTGTGGCTCAGCAGAAACGAATCTGACTAGTATCCATGAGGATGTGGGTGTGATCCCTGGCCTCACTCAGTAGTGTGTTAAGGATCCAGTGTTGCTGTGAGCTGTGGTGTAGGTCACAGACGCGGCTCGGATCCCACCTTGCTGTGGCTCTGGCGTAGGCCAGCAGCTACAGCTCCAATTGGACACCTAGCCTGGGAACCTCCATATGCCATGGGAGCGGCCCTAAAAAAAAAAAAGAAAGAAAGAAACCCCAAAATGACAGATTAATTAGTCTTCCAAGGCAATAGAAATAAAAGCAAAAATAAACAAATGGGATCTAATCAAACTTATAAGCTTTTGCACAGCAAAGGAAACCATAAGCAAAATGAAAAGACAACCTATGGACTGGGAGAAAATATTTGCAAATGATATGACCAGTAAGAGCTTCATTTCCAAAATATACAAACAGCTCAAACAACTCAAAAATTTTTTCCTATTGTCAGCTGTCCACCTCCTCAGCCCCGTCCTTCTCACCAGGAGTGTAGAAGACCTTATTTAAAGCTCATTACATAAGAGAAATTATTTGAAGTTAATATTTATATTTATTTCTCACTCTGGACCCTTATATATATATATACAACAACACAACAATATGAGTTTCAACATTAAAGGATCAAACATTATATTCTGCCACCTATCTATAGATCTTTCTTTGGGGGGGGGAGCGTAAAGGAGAAAAAGATAGCTTTATTGCTTTGCCAGGCTAAGGGGGCCACAGCAGGCTAATGCCTTAAAGACTGTGCCCCTAGATCTTTCCCTGTTAGCATATATATATCATTGATTTGATCAACCGTAGAGGATTCCACTATATATGTATTATATTTTTATTTAACTAGTCTTTATATGAAAGATGTTCTGATTAATTCATACAACATATAATTACATATAACTATAATGAGGGCCTTATGAGAGCTGATCCTGTTCTGGCATTGGAGATATAAAAAAATAAACAAAGCAAAGACCTTGACCTGATGAAGCTTACATAACCAGTGGACTGGGCGCTGGGGAATCAGACTAAGAAAAAGTAGGGCACAGGAGCTACATGATGTGTGGGGTGGGCAGGAAGGAGTGCTATTTTATACAGTGTAGTCAGGGTAGGCCTCTCTAATAGGGTAAATTTAAGCAAAGACTAGTGAGAACCAAGGGAGCAAGGAATACTAGTATCTAGAGGAAGAGCATTAAGGCAAAGGCAACAGCAAGTGCAAAGGCCCTGAGGTGACAGCATGTAATATTTCAGGAAGAAAGGAAGCCAGTATGGATAGAACTTGGTGAGGAAGGGAGACAACAGTAAGAGATATCAAAGTGTGGTGGAAAACAGGAGTTCCAGTTGTGGTGGAGTGGAAATGAATCCAACTAGTATCCGCGAGATTCGAGTTCGATCCCTGGTCTCACTCAGTAGGTGAGCTGCGGCCCTAACAACTACAACAAAAAAAGCAAAAATAAACAAATAAATAAAAATAAAAGCTATTTAAAGAAGTGGTGGGAAACAGACCATGCAGGGCCTTGCGTGCCATCTTAAACACTTTTGAGCAGGAAAGCGGCATGACTGGGATCACTCTGATCTACTGAAGACAGATTAAAAGGAACAAAGGCAGAAGCAAAGGGTCCAGTCAGGAGGCTACTGCCATAATCTCAGTGGAAGGATTAGATTCGAGTGGTAGTAGTTAAGGAAGGTAAAAGTAGCAGAATTTTGAACATATTTTGAAGGTTACTTTTTTTTTGGCCACGCCCACAGCACAGGATCCAGGGCCAGTGATCAAATCCGAGCTACTGCAGTGACAACGCTGGGTCCTTAACCCACTTCGCAATAAGGGAACTCCTGAAGGTAAAATCACTAAGACTTGCTGATGGATTTGAAATTGGGTATAAAATAATGAGACAAGACCAGAATGATGCAATTACTGAGACATGGAAGAAATGGGGGTTTGGAGTGGGGGAACAAAAAAGAATTTCATTTTGGTCATGTTAAATTTGATATGCCTCTCAGACATGAAGAGGCAACTGACTACACAGGTCCAGAATTCAGGGCAGGGATCTGGGTGGGACATATGAATCTGGAAGTCTTCTGCATAAGGGTGATAACTGAAACCAAGAAACTAATTGAGGAGTTCCCATCATGGCTCAGTGGTTAACGAACCTGACTAGGATCCATGAGGATGAGGGTTCAATCCCTAGCCTCGCTCAGAGGGTTAAGGATCCGGCACTGCAGTGAGCTGTGGTGGAGGTCGCAGACACGGCTTGCATCTGGTGTTGCTACTGCTGTGGGTAGACTGGCAGCTGTAGCACTGATTGGACCCCTAGCCTGGGAACCTCCATATGCTGCAGGTGTGGCCCTAAAAAAAAAAAAAAAGAAAAAGAAAAAGAAACTAAATGGGAGTTTCATTACAGAATGAAGATAGACAAGAGGTCTGAAGACTGAGTCCGGGGACGCTCCAATGTTTAGAGAGCTGGGAAATGAGGAAGAACCAAAAGAGGCCAAGAGAAGAGCTAGTGCTTGGAGAAGAAGGGAGTAAGCAACTACAGCTAATGAATTATGCTGAATAAATTCTGAGAACTGATCACTGAATTCAGCAACATGGAAGTCACAGATATCCTTGTTCTAAGGTCCTCTGAAACACTGGTGGAGGGACGCTGCTTCCAGATTTTTGCAATTTATAAACAATAAACATCTTTGTGTTTTATGGGAATGGATTTCTGGACCCAAGGATATGTAAACTTAATGCTGAGTGTAATATGCAATCCTTAATACTTATTAAACGCCAACTTACCCAAATGACTATACTAACTTATAGTCAGTATAAAACTGCATGTGTATTTAAACTATTACCTGCATTAAGAATTATCAAATTTATTAATCCTTGCCAATTTGACAGGTCAAGAGTTACCATGTTTTATTTTGGAGTTCCCACTGTGGCGCAACAGGATCGACAGTGTCTTGGGAGCACTGGGATGCAGGTTCAATGCCCAGCCCAGCACAGTGGTTTAAGGATCCAGCATTGCCGAAGCTGTGGCTTAGGGTTAAGACCATGACTTGGATCTGATCCCTGGCCCAAGAACTCTATATGCTGCAGCAGAGCCAAAAAAAGAAAAGAAAAGCTTTCTTGTTTTGTTTTGGTTTTTTTGTTTTTGTTTTTGTTTTTTAGAGCTGCTCCCTCGGCATGTGGAGGTTCCCAGGCTAGGGGTCTAATCGGAGTTACAGCTGCTGGCCTACACCACAGCCATGGCAATGCCAGATCCGAACGATGTCTGCGACCTACACCATAGCTCACGGCAATGCTGGATCCTTAACCCACTGAGCAAGGCCAGGGATCAAACCCGCAACCTCATGGTTCCTAGTCAGATTTGTTTCCACTGTGCCACGACAGGAGCTCCAAAGCATTCTTGTTTTATTTTGCATTTCTCTGTGGTTGAAGGTAAGCACTTTTTCATGTTATTAGTCATGTCTTTTTTTTATCCCCCGTAATACTGTCTGTTCATAAAAACAAACAAATAAAACAGAAATTAGTCCAGGAGTTTCCACTTTGGGCTGTGGTGCAGAGGGTTAAGAATCCAACTGCAATGGCTCAGGTTGCTGCAAAGGCCTAGGTTCAATCCCCAGCCGAGGGCAGTGGGCTAAAAAATCCAGTATTGCTGTAGTTGCAGTGCAAACAGATTGAATTCCTGTCCTGGGAACGCCCATATGCTGCAGTGCAGCCATTTAAAAAAAAAGAGTCCCCCTGTGGTGCAGCAGGATAAGGATCTGGCGTTTTCACTGTAGCAGCTTGGGTTTCTGCTATGGCACGAGTTTGATTCCTGGCCTGGGAATTTCCACATGCCATGAGTGCAGCTGAAAAAATCTGCTTGTTCATAGCCTCGGCTTTTTTTTTTTTTTTTTAAGGAAATTGCTTGTCTTTATCTATTAATAAAAAATCTGTTGTATACTCATGCACAACATACTCTTTTGCTTTTTTCCTTTTTTATATTACTAAATTTCTATCACAGCTGGAACTACAGAGAAGCAAAGATAAACAGAACTAGGCTGAAGCTCCTAGGCCTTTGGTTTTTATACTGTTTCTATGTTCCGTCTTCAGACATGATCATTTTCTTATTCTGTCATCTTTCTCCCACATGAGAACAACCTGGCTGTAGATATGCAACTCCTGGCAGCCTCAGTACTGGGTGATAGGACTGAGCAGATGCACCTGCTTCCATGCACGCCCATGCTTTTTATGGAAGGACTTGCATTAGGGGAATGAGTTCCTGCTGATCAAAATCCTGTGTATTTCACTATATACCTGTCATACAATGAAACATATACAAACACAGACAGACAGACATATACACACATTCTCTAAAACAATACTACTGCATTCTCAAAGTATTCCACAATGCTATCGGGCACAGCCAAAATATTACATTGGTCAATTCTCCCATTTTATGTTGTATTTCCTTTGCCTCTCAAGCATAAAATTATACTGTCTTCACATAAGAAGTTTCTCTATTCTTTTGACATTGAAAGAAAAAATATATATACACTTTTTTTTTTCTTTTTGGACGACCTCATGGTATGTGGAAGTTCCTGGGTAAGAGGTTGAACTGGAACTGCAGTTGCAGGCTTACGCCACAGCCACAACAACACCATATCTAAGATGCATTTGTGACCTATGCCATAGCTTGTAGCAGATCCTTAACCCACTGAGCAAGGCCAGGAATCCTGCATCCTCATGGACACTATGTCAAGTTCTTAACCCACTGAGCCACAATGGGAATTTCAGCACAACTTTTAAGCCAAGCTGCATTATAATTTGTTAGGTATAAAATGGGGCTCAAATAATCATAATAAATTCATATTCTTCAAGGAAGGAGAGAGAAGCAGGCAACAAGGAGCAAACAGGTAGCCAAATATTCTTGGAAAAAGTAATCTGCTAATACTCTGAAGAGGGGAGAGAAGACAAACATGTACGTTGTCCAAATACCACACAGGGGGAAATGACTGGTAAGCATGCCCGTCCCCACACTAAAATTTTATTAACTTAAATATTGCTTTAAATAAGTAATGGCTGGAGTTTGGAGATTTTATTTTTAATTGTAACTTAATTCAATTTGTCTTTCATTTTCTTCTTTGTCAAACTAAGATTGTGTTTTCCTTCTTGAGTTTTGCTCCGACTTTGACACAGCAGTCTCTCTCTGCCCCCGATCCAAGGGGGCATGAGTAAAAGTGTATAGAAAACAGAGTTAGAAATCATCATCTCAGAGTTCCCTTGGTGGCTCTGTGGTAACGAATCTGACCAATATCCATGAGGATGACGGTTTGATCTAGCGTTGCCATGAGCTGTGGTGTAAGTTACAGACGTGGCTTGGATCCCACGTTGCTGTGGCTGTAGTGTAGGCTGGCTATGATTAGACCCCTAGCCTGGGAACTTCCATATGCCGCAGGTTCAGCCCTTAATTCTTTTAAGACAAAAAAAAAAAGAAAGAAAGAAAGAAAGAAAAAGAAATCACCATCTCTCTGAAAATAATTACTAGACTTCATCACGGAATTCCACAGCAACAAGAATCTGCATAAACTTAGCCTCAGTACTCACTGAAACAAAAGTGAAACAGAGGCCAGCTCCCCTCTGTGCCAGCTGCTCTGTGTCGAGCCGAGGTTTTGCTAGCATCACTGACATCAGGGTTGGCAGAGCAGACTGCTCCTCAGATACCTCCTTTGCAGCACTGCCATCTAAACCATAGAGGGGCTGCTCTACTCGCCGCTGGAAAACATTAAAGAAGACACACAAAATACATAAGAGAGGAAATCTATTTTGCTAAAACATGCAACAGATAAAAGTTATCAGATATAAGGATTAAAAAAAAAAAACCCTCTGAAAACAAATATGGAAAGCAAAATAACATTATCACTGGATTATTACAAATCTACAAACCTGAGCTAGTATCTTACTGAAATTCCATACAATTACATATTAATGGTTTTCTATTCACATAACTCTAAATTTGAAGGTTACTTCATAGAGTCCAACAAACAACTTCACAATACCCTCAATTCTACAAAGGAACTGCTACTTCTTTCCTCCAGGTAAATGAAGATTAAGGCATCTGTACCCTACTTTACAGGTGAAGCTTATTTCACTCTCAATTCTATTCTCACCATACTATACTAAACCTACATGCAAAATCTAAAGTAAATACAAACAAAAGAATAATATACCACAATTATGTGTAGTTTATTTCCGAAACATAAGGGTGATTCATTATTCTATTTTATCTACTAATGCGATTCATTACATTGATGTTGGAGGGGGGAATCAAGAGTCTTCCCTTTAGATGCCAAAAAAGATTTGCTCATTGTTGAGCAAGACCTCAAAAAAGAAAAAACAATGATAACAACACTTCAACTTATCATACAACAAAGAGTACTTTTTCTGAAAACAACATAAGTACAATTAACGGTGCCATACTAGAGACATTTCATTAAAATTAGGAACTAGACAGAGGTAAACATATTAATATCACAATCATTCAACATTACCATAGACTTTTTAGCCAATGTAATAAGGAAAACAATATGAGGTATAAACATCAGAAAATATTAAACATTTAAAAAGTGTCACTTTTGGATGATATAACTATTCACAAAGGAAACAAAACAAACCAACTGAAAAACAGCAAATAAGAGTTTAGTAAAATGGCCAAATATAAAACAAATATACAAAAATCAATAACTTCCCCATTTATCAACGGTAATTGTTTATAATCAGAACATGTACTAACCGAAGAAAAAGATTCAAAGTATTTGTAAAATACTTACAAGGCAACTTAAGAAATAGGCAGATCACATATAAAGGAAAACTACAGCTTCACTGATGAATATAAAAGATGACCTAAACTAAAGGGCAATATCATACTTCTGAATTTAAGTTTTATACATGTCAGGAGTTCCTGTCATGGCTCAGTGGTTAACGAATCTGACTAGCATCCACGAGGACGCAGGTTCCATCCCCAGCTCTCATTCAATCCTAGCCTGGAATCTCCATATGTCGCAGGCGCAGCCCTAAAAAGCAAAAATAAATAAGTAGATAAATAAGCAAATAAATAAGTAAATTTTATACATGTCAGATTTCTCTAAAAGCCAATGCTTAGAGCTTTTTCTCATGGGGGGGTGTCTTTTTATTTGTCTCTTGTCTTTTTAGGGCCACACCCGTGGCATATGGAGATTCCCAGGCTAGGGGTCTTATCTGAGCTGTAGCTGCCAGCCTACACCACAGCCACAGCAACAAAGGATCTGAGCTGCATCTTCAACCTACACCACAGCTCACAGCAATGCCCCGGATCCTTAACCCACTGAGCAAGGCCAGGGATCAAACCTGCAACCTCATCGTTCCTAGTCAGATCTGTTTCCGCTGCGCCACGACAGGAACTCCTGTGTTTTTGTTTTTGTCTTTTTGTTGTTGTTGTTGTTGTTGTTATTGTTGTTGTTGTTGCTATTTCTTGGGCCCCTCCCGCGGCATATGGAGGTTCCCAGGCTAGGGGTCGAATCGGAGCTGTAGCCACCGGCCTACGCCAGAGCCACAGCAACTCGGGATCTGAGCCGCGTCTGCAACCTACACCACAGCTCATGGCAACGCCGGATCGTTAACCCACTGAGCAAGGGCAGGGATCGAACCCGTAACCTCATGGTTCCTAGTCGGATTCGTTAACCACTGCGCCACGACGGGAACTCCCTGTTGTTGTTTTTGTATTTTAGGGCTGCATCTGCAGCATGTAGAGTTTCCTAGGCTAGGAGCTGAATCAGACAGAGCTGCAGCTGCCAGCCTACACCACAGCCACAGCAATGCCAGATCTTTAACCCACTGAGCAGGGCCAGCGATACAACCCAAATCCTCATGGATACTAGTTGGGTTCTTTACCGCTAAGCCACAATGGGAACCCCCTTAAGGATTTTTGTTTATTTTGGGGGGTTGTTTTTTGCCAGAAAGGGCACTGTGGGAGTGTAACAATCATCTAGGGTCTCTCTTGCTCTTTTGGCAGATTGTTTTTGTGGATTTTCACAAATTAATTCAGAGGTTCACTTGGAAAAATAATCAAAATCAGCCACATAATTTGTGTGTGTGTGTGTGTGTGTGTGTGTGTGTGTGTGTGTGTGCTGTACCCAAAGAGAGTAGAAGTTCCCAGGCCAGGAATCAAGCCCATACCACAGTTGTAGCTTGAACCACAGCTGGGGCAATACTAGATCCTTAACCTTTTTCACCACAAGGGAAACCTTCAGCCACGTAATTTTTTTTTCTGGCTATGCCCATAGCATGTGGACATTCCTGGGTCAGAAATCAAACCTGCACCACAGCAGCAACCCAGGCTGCTGTGATGACAATGCTGAATCTTTAACCTACTGCATCATAAGAAAACTTCTATTCACATTATTTTTGAAAAAGGATATCACAGACTAGCTGTTAAAACTTACTACAAAGCACCATTAACTAAATCATATAATAACTCATACAGGAACAGACAGATTGACCAGTGGCACAGAAAATTCAGGAACAGACCCATACAAAATGGATATATAATTTGTGATTTAAATGCATTTCTAATTAGTGGGAATTTATCACAAAGATGATAGGATATGTGCTTAGGTATTAGGGGAAAAAAGACAAAGTAGACTGCTTCCTTGGAGTATACATAAAAATCATAAGGAAAAATACTCAAATGCTTTCTAGTGACCTAGTGGTGAAGGATTTTTTAAACATGACATTAAAAATAAAAACCATATACAGGAGTTCCCGTTGTGGCGAAGTGGTTAACAAATCCGACTAGGAACCATGAGGTTTCAGGTTCGATCCCTGGCCTTGCTCAGTGGGTTAAGGATCTGGTGTTGCCGTGAGCTGTGGTGTAGGTCGCAGACGCGGCTCGGATCCCGCGTTGCTGTGGCTCTGGCATAGGCCAGTGGCTACAGCTCCAATTAGACCCCTAGCCTGGGAACCTCCATATGCCGTGGGAGCAGCCCTAGAAAAGGCAGAAAGACCAAAAAAAAAAAAAAAACTCACAAAAAAACCCATATACAAACATCTAAGAATAAGACAAAACCAGTAAGCCATGAAGGAGAAACATTGATAAATTGACGACTTCAAATTTTTTGACTTCTGAAAGGTGAGAGTAAACATAAAACTAAAAGATAAATTACAGTTCCGTTGTGGTGCATCGGAAATGAATCCAATTAGGAACCACGAGGTTGGGGGTTTGGTCCCTGGCCCTGCTCAGTTGGTTAAGGATCTGGCATTGCCGTGATCTGTGGCGTAGGTTGCAGACATGGCTCAGATCTGGTGTTGCTGTGACTCTGGTGTAGGCCACCAACTACAGCTCCAATTCCACCCCTAGCCTGGGAACCTCCATATGCCGTGAGTGCAGGCCTTAAAAAAAAAAAAAGATAAATTACAAACAGGCAAAAAATATTTACAATATAAATGACAATGAGTTAACAGTCTTAATAAATAGTATGCTCCTACCCATCAGTAAGACAAAACAAATACTCAAATAAATAAGCAGAGGAGCTGAACAAGCATTAAGAGAGAAATCCAAAAGGCCATTAAACATATGAAAAGATATAAATATCACTAATGAAGAAACGCAAGTTAAAACAAGGTATTTTTCTCACTGGCAAATATTATAGTGACAGAATTCAGTATTAGAAGGGTATGTAGAAATTGGGACCCTCAAACTGCTGATAACCTGCTAGCAATTACGTGATAAAAGTAAGTATATTCTTTGACTTGGGAGCTCTACTTTGGAAACTGATTCAGAGGGGAAAATGCATAAATACAGAGGTATATATAAGGACATGGAATACAACATTAATTATAGAATACAAAATGTTTATAGGCTATTGATTAAATAAATACAATGGAAATGAGGAAATCTACTATATGAACACACATCACATATACACATATACCCACTAAACTCTTTTTTTTTCCCCTTTATTTTTGCTTTTTTGGCCACCCTGTAGCATATGGAGTTCCCGGGCGAGGGATCAGATCCAGGCCACAGTTGTGACCTACACTGCAGCTGCTGCAACACTGGATTCTTAGCCCACTGTGCCAGGCTGGGGATCAAACCTGGACCCTAGTGCTCTAGAGACACTGTCAATCCCATTGCTCCAAAGAGGGAATTCCTAAACTCTTTTAATAATAGTTCTTATGGAGAAGAATTTGTATTTTGCCATTTCTGAACTGTTGAACTTTCATACTCCATATGTATCCCTTTATCAGGGAAAATTAGTTAACATTTTCATTTTAGAAAACAAAAGTAAAACAAATTAATCAAAATTATCCTGACAAAAGAATTGTTTCAAAAAACTCTACAAGTAGGAGTTCCCTTCGTGGCTCAGTAGTTAACGAATCTGACTAGGCTCCATGAGGATGCAGGTTCGATCCCTGGCCTCGCTCAGTGGGTTAAGGATCCAGCACTCCTGTGAGCTGGGGTGTAGGTCACAGATGCAGCTCAGATCCCGAGGTGCTGTGGCTGTGGTGAAGGCCGGCAGCTGCAGCTCTGATTCTGACCCCTAGCCTGGGAACTTACACATGCTGCGAGTGGGTCCCTAAAAAACAAACAAACAAAACCCAAAAACCAAAAGTAAAAAAAAAAACCTCTATGAGCAGAATCCACCTCAAGACCAACACTCTTACCCTACCAAATAAAACAGTTTAAATTCAGGCTCCAGAACACCTGTGAAACCCATTCACAACAGTCTCAATATTCAGGAGACTTCTCATTGAAGCTGCAACATTAAAACAAATCATTCTGTTATATATTCAATAAATATTTTTGCCATGGGCTCAAAGAGCTTAAAATATTTCTGGAAATACAGCAGTCTAGGATATTTGTATGAACCTCCCCTTAGAAAACAACTGTAAAAACAGGACAACATATGAAAAAAGATATTAAAAGCATACAAAAGTTAATAAAATAGTAGGGATCTGGCAAGACCTAAGGGAAATAAGGAACACAAGACAGGGTAAAAGAAGCACCAAAGTCACATCTGCCCTATGAGGACCTGCAGATCTTGAATTTCCCTTCCCAGGGCACCATGTTACTAAGTGGACAGTCACAGGCCAAAGCCCACCCAGAGTAGAGGGTTCAATAAGAAACCCTTCCCACTTTAAGCTGCACTTCCAAAGCACTACTACAAACTGCCCAGGCCATGCAGGGAGAGAGGCTCCCCTGAGAAATGTTAACATAATTCAAATCAATATTGCCTAAGTGGCTGAAACAAACAAACAAAATAAGCAAACCAAACAAACAAAATACAAGCTATGAATTCAGTCATTTGTAGTATTACTGAGTTGGTAGACTCTCTAGGCACTTGAAAGAAGCAAATAAAAATTCTCCCTGGAGGAACACATATTTACCCAAGATCTCAAAGAAATTTCACAAATAATTTTTCAAGAACAATGAGCAGCCCGCAAAAAATGAAGCATAAAAGAAATAAAGCCCTGAGAAGTTCCCGTTATGGTTCAGCAGTAACAAACCCAACCAGTATCCATGAAGATGCGGGTTCAATCCCTGGCCCTGTTCAGTGGGTTAAGGATGTGGTGTTGCCATGAGGTGTGTGTAGGTCACAGACACAGCTCAGATCCTGCGCTGCTGGAGCTCCAATTCGACCCCTAGCCTGGGAAACTTTCATATGCTGCAAGTGCAGCCCTAAAAAGCAAAAAAAAAAGAGAAAAGAAAGAAAGCCCTGAACAACAACTAGGAAAAACAAGAGACAGAAGAAAGAGATTCAAAATGACTTCAAATACCAGAATTAAAACACATAGATTATAAAACAACGATGTCTACTAGAATAAAAAAATAAATGAAAGACAGGTTTGAATATATACACAGGGAACATAAAACAACAAAAATTAAGAATTAGTGGGGCAGGAGTTCCCGTCATGGCTCAGTGGTTAACGAATCCGACTAGGATCCATGAGGTTGCGGGTACCATCCCTGGCCTTGCTCAGCAGGTTAATGATTCAGTGTTGCCGTGAGCTGTGGTGTAGGTCGCAGAGGTGGCTCAGATCCCGCGTTGCTGTGGCTCTGGCGTAGGCCAGCGGCTACAGCTCCGATTCAACCCCTAGCCTGGGAACCTCCATATGCCCCAGGAGCGGCCCAAGAAATAGCAAAAAGACAAAAAAAAAAAAAAGAATTAGTGGGGCAAATTAAATACAACAAAACAGAGAATTTGGGAACTGAAAGGCAAGAAACTATCCAAAATGGAGCATACAAAGACCAAAAGAAAATTGAAAAAAGAAGTTAAGAGGCATGATGATAGAGAGAGTCTAACATATAGACTTTTTCGAAAACATATATAACATATCGAAATTTTATAGGAGGTAAAAAAGACAAGGCAGAGATAATATCTGAAGAGAAAATGGAAAATAATTATTCAGAAATGGTATAAGACACCAACCCACAGATATCAGAAGCCTAACAAATTACAAACAAGAGAAATAAAAGGATGCATCATAGTAAAACTGCAGACCACCACAGATAAAGATGTTAAAAGCAGCCTGGGGTGGGGATGGAGGGGGAGGAGTAGATACTTTCAAAGAAATAGCAAGTGAATGAAAGCCAGCTTCTCCATAGTAACAAGAGGTACCAGAAGATGGTAATAATATACCCAATTGTGTGAAAAGAAAAAAAAAGCCAACTACAAATATACACAGCATGTACATCTTTCAAGAATAAAGTGAAATCAAGTTATTTCGGCAAACAAACACCTAGCGTTAACCCCCAGCAGATACATACTGTACTAAAAGAATACAAAACGAAGGCAGAAGAAAGTGACCCAGAGCGGAAGGTGTAATATGCAAAAAGGGAAGAAGCTCAAAGAAAAAGGTAAATATACAGATAAATCTAAATGAATACCAACAGTATAAAACAATGTTTTATGAGGCCAAAAACAAAAAAGGTGAAATAAAAACATACACAACCACCAAGTTAAGTAGTAGATAATGGAGTCAATGTTCTGAGGTGATCATGTACTTGAGAGGAGGGTAAAGATATTAGTAACAACACTCCGGCACATCAGAGATACCTGTGGTCATTTCTAAGCGACACACCACACAGGCCTAGCAGAGGAGACAAATATGAAATAATTTTTAAAAATCCAAGTTAGGGGAGTTCCCGTCGTGGCGCAGTGGTTAACAAATCCGACTAGGAACCATGAGGTTGCGGGTTCGGTCCCTATCCTTGCTCAGTGGGTTAACGATCCGGCGTTGCCGTGAGCTGTGGTGTAGGTTGCAGACGCGGCTCGGATCCCGCGTTGCTGTGGCTCTGGCGTAGGCTGACGGCTACAGCTCTGATTCGACCCCTAGCCTGGGAACCTCCATATGCCACGGGAGCGGCCCAAGAAATAGCAACAACAACAACAACAACAACAACAACAACAAAAGACAAAAAAAAAAAAATCCAAGTTAAACAAGAAATGAAAGAAAAAGTAACAGAATAGGCAGGAAAAAAAAGAAATACATTAAAAGATGGTACATTTCAACTCAATATAATGGTAAGTATATTAAATGTAAATAGGGAAAATACACTAAAGTTAAAAAAAATGGACTGAAAGAAAAAAATTTCAACTAGATATGTGTCAGATACACTGACAACATAATGAAAAGCTGATAGTATAAAAATGGAAATATTTACATCATACAGTGGTTTGTATGTACTTAAATATCGGATAAACTGCAGTTAGAGCAAAAAGTACCACAAGAAATTAAGAGAACCACTTAATACATAAAGCAAAAATATAAATACAAGAAGTTCCCACTATCATGAGAGTCATGAATATACCTCTTAATAACTGACAAAGACCCAAAAGTTGGAATTCAGAACATTTAGGAGTGCCCTCCATGGCTCAGCGGAAACGAATCTGACTAACATCCATGAGGACACAGGTTGGATCCCTGGCCTTGCTCAGTGGGTTAAGGATCCGGCGTTGCCGTGAGCTGTGGTGTAGGTTGCAGACGCGGCTCGGATCCCGCGATGCTGTGGCTCTGGCGTCGGCCTGTGGCTACAGCTCCGATTGGACCCCTAGCCTGGGAACCTCCATATGCTGAGGGAGCGGCCCTAGAAATGGCAAAAGGCAAAAAAAAAAAAAAATTTAAATTTCTGCATTAAAATTAAGAACAGGAATTAACTTTAAAAAATAAAATACCCCCCCCCCAAAAAAGGAGTTCCTGTCATAGCACAGTGGTTAACAAATCCGACTAGGAACCATGAGGTTGCGGGTTCGGTCCCTGCCCTTGCTCAGTGGGTTAATGATCCGGCGTTGCCGTGAGCTGTGGTGTAGGTTGCAGACGCGGCTCGGATCCCGCGA
Organism: Phacochoerus africanus; assembly: GCF_016906955.1. Classification (NCBI taxonomy): domain Eukaryota; kingdom Metazoa; phylum Chordata; class Mammalia; order Artiodactyla; family Suidae; genus Phacochoerus; species Phacochoerus africanus. The sequence goes on from NC_062557.1 coordinate 16,327,378, forward strand.
TGCTGTGGCTCTGGCGTCGGCCTGTGGCTACAGCTCCGATTGGACCCCTAGCCTGGGAACCTCCATATGTGGCGGGAGCGGCCCAAGAAATGGCAAAAAAAAAAAAAAGACACACAAAAAAAAGGCTTATGTTTTATGTACTTTTTTGTATTTAACAAGAAATACAAAAGAATAGTTAGGGGGAAAAAAGCAAAAGTAATTCTTTATCCATTCTTCCCTTTCGACAGATAGTCAGGAGCACCTACCATGTGCCCAACATCGTTTTGGGTGTTAGAGACTGAAAATTACACAAGATATCACCTCTTCCCGTGTCGTGTGGGAAATAAACAAAACAAAGCCCTTGCTCTCTTCGGCTCAGGACACCACTGCAGCACAGGTTTGACCCCTGGCCTGGCAACTTCCACATGCTGTGGGAAAAAAGTCCCTGATCTCTTGGGAGAAGATGGGCAAGAGATTAATTGTATAGTTAAAAATTAAGGTATGTAAATTATTAAATAAAAATTTTTAAATTATACCATACACCAGTGAATGATCTATAGCAATACACAATACGGATGAATCTTACAAAAGTAGTGTTGAACAAAAGAAGCCAGATGCAAGAGTATATACTGCATGATTCCTTTTATACAAAATACAAAACAAAAAACTATGCTATGCTATTGAAGTCAGGATAGTGGCTACTACCCCAATGGCAGGGAAGGGGCTAACAACTGTAAGGGAGCATAAGGGGGTTTTTGAAGGGGCTGGTAATATTTTGTTTCTTGTGCTGGTACAGTTTGTAAGAATTCATTAAGTTGTAGACTTATGTATATAAATATGAACCAGTGAAAAAACTTCAAATATATATCAAAATTTAAAGGTATACGTAAGGTAGTAATAATCTAGAATTAAAACAGGATTAGGGACAGAGCTACAAGGTGAAAGGGACTGCTATTTAAAGAAGTTGGCCAGGAGAGACCTCTCTGATAAGGTCATTTTTGAGCAACAGCCTTATGAAGAGATTGCTAATCATGCTATTCCTGGAAGAGGGAAGAGCAGGTACAAAGTCTCTGAAGCAAAAGAGAGCTTCAGTGTTCAAGGAACTTCAAGGAGGCCAGCGGAGCTAGGGTGGCAGGAGGGAGAGGGAGAATAAATAGAGTCAGGCCAACGGGGAAGCCAAGATCATTGAAGGAGCTTCTGAGCCATGTACGCCTGGAGCAGTCTGGACCAGCCGCTGAACAGTTTTGAGCAGAGAAGGGCCAGGATCTGCCTTAATTTTTTCATTGAATCATTTTGGCTACAATACTGAAAATAGGTGAGACACAGGCATAAACAGGGAGATTACATTGGAGATTAAAGCAGAGAAACAAACAAAAAAAACAAAACAAAAAAACAAAAACAAACAAAAAGAGGTTGGATTGGGGTATTTTTAAAAAGAAAATAGGATTTATTAAGGGATTAGATATGGCACAGGAGGTTATGACCTGAAAAACCACAGGGAGTAAACCGTCATTTACCAGGACCAGGTAGACTACAGGAAGGGCAGCTTGTTGTTGTTGTTTTGCTAGTGATGGGGGAGGGGAGGCGGAGAGTTCCTTTGTGGATGTTTTTAAGCTGAACATTAAGTGGAAATGTCAAGTAGAGCTGGAAACAATTTTCAGGGAAACCTGTGCCCAAATGAAGAGCTGGCAAGTTCATTAATCCTAAAAGGCAGATATGGATGACGATGTAAGAGCTTGGTAGATCTGGAATAGGAGCATGTGAAGTTCTCTTCAGATTGTTTCTGATTGCTTCTATTTTCTCAGTAAAATAAAAAGACAAAGCCATCAGTTGAAATAGTAGAAGGAGAGGAAGTGTTGCTGGAGGTTTGCAGGAAATGACAAAAACATGAAATATGCATCTAGGAAAGGAACTATGAAAATATAATAGGACTGGTAGGCAACTGGGATCCATAAGGTTAGCGGTCATGAACTTAAAGTGAGATCAGTCAGCATGGGTATATGTCTAACTATGCTGAGCTGCTTAGACACAGGCAAGGAAAAGGTGGAAAATTAGATTTTACCAGGGCCAAGTGTTTTCAGGCAAGTATGATGGAGGAAGTGGGAAAAGGGAATTGAAGGGTATACACAAATCAGTGATTATAACAACGGAGCGCAGAACCTAAGTTGGGAGAATAAAGAGCTTTTCAATGCCAATAGGAAAAGGAAATTAAAACTTGGTTCCTATTTTACCACCTAAAATATACTTAGACTGGCAAAACAATGGTGAGGACCAGCTCCCATTCACAGAGATGGCAGAAATGTCTACGGATCATTGAATAACATCTCTTTTGTCTTTAGGTAAATTGACAAATGATAGATGAGTAGTCACATTACTAAAGCCAAATGAAAAAATCTTCAGGAAGAAAAGAGTAATAGACAACAAAATTCTACGAATCATACTTGTCCTTAACGGATAATTCTGCGATCTCCCTTAACATTTTAACTTAATAAAAATACAGACATAAGCCCTCCTCCAAAGTTATCTAACAAACCTCAACCTCGCCAAGCAGATCTATGTATCAGGCATTTCTAACATTTTTAAACATGGCAAGGATGACAAAATAATAGCAAAAATTTTCAAGCTGAATACATTTTCCTAAGTTCTTTAATAATTATAATTCTACCCTAAAGAATGCATGTTTTTATGGGGGGGGGAATACATTTTGAAATACTTTAACAATACAGAGGACTAAATCACTTAGGGGAAAAAGTAATTTTAATCAACTCTGAGGTGTCACAGAAAAGCAACTTTCCTAAACAGAGACCTAGAATGAAAACTCCTGATCTCCCTATTCCCTAAGATCCCATAGCAATATCTGTGGCATCAGTGGAAGGAACACACTCAGGTAGGGAGTTCTTATACGGTATGAACAAACTATCCAATGGCACCTGAGCAAATTAACACAAAATCCTACATTAGCTAGCTCAGGGATTCTTAATCTTGGCACTAAGTGACATTTTAGGCTAGATTATTCTTTGTTGTGAGCACCTGTCTTTTGCATTGTAGGATGTTTACCAGCATCCCTGGCCTCCGCCCAGTAGATGCCTATGGCATCCTCCCACCCACCTTCTAGTTGTGACCAAAAATTACTCCAACATTCCCAAACGTCCCCTGAGGGGACAAACTACCACCCTACCCCCTAGAGAATGACTAACATAGCTATAATATTTGTAAGAGCTTCAGATCTCAATAAAAGACAGAAAACAAACCAATTCCAAATTTGTATAGCATAAGCTTCTTCACTGTATCACTGA